>NW_011494638.1:1179154-1237952 GCF_000754665.1 Bison bison bison | reverse complement strand
TATTAAGAAGAGGTGGCAAGAATACACAGAAGAACTGTACAAAAAAGATCTTCATGACCCAGGTAACCATGATGGTGTGATCACTCACCTGGAGCCAGACACCCTGGAATGCAAAGTCAAGTGGGCCTTAGGAAGCATCACTATGAACAAAGCTAGTGGAGGTGATAGAATTCCAGCTGAACTATTTCAAATCCTGAAAGATGATGCTGTGAAAGTGCTGCACTCAATATGCCAGCAAATTTGGCAAACTCAGGAGTGGCCACAGGACTGGAAAGGGTCACTTTTCATTCCAATTCCAAAGAAAAGCAATGCCAAAGAAAGCTCAAACTACTGCACAACTGCACTCATCTCACACACCAGTAAAGTAATGCTCAAAATTCTCCAAGCTAGGCTTCAATAGTACGTGAACCAAGAACTTCCAGATGTTCAAGCTGGATTTAGAAAAGGCAAAGGAACCAGAGATCAAATTGCCAACATCCATTGGATCATAGAAAAAGCAAGAGAATTCCAGAAAAACATCTACTTCTGCATCACTGACTATGCTAAAGCCTTTAACTGTGTGGATCACAACAAACTGTGGAAAATTCTTAAAGAGATGGGAATACCAGACTACCTTACCTGCCTCCTGAGAAACCTGTATGCATAATTTTGTTCTAAATATACAACCTTTATAGTCAATGGGGAAAGAATAAACTTTCATTAAGAGCATATATAAAAATTCACAAAAATTGATTATGTCTTAAATCACAAAGAAGATCAATAAATTCTGAAGATGAACATCATATACTATGTGGTTTTTGTCTACAAGGAAATAAAACAAAACATTTATAACAAAATCATACCTTAATATTTTAGTCTAGAAATCTAAGTACATATTGTCAAATAATCCCTAGAATTAAGAGAAAATAACCAGGGAAATTATGAGGTACATAAAAACACTAAATGCAGAACTGTATAACTTACAATCAAAGCAATACTATAAGGGAGATTTAAAGTCTCAATTATATTTACATAAAACCTAGAAGGAATGAAAATAAATGAGAATCATTTAGCTTAAAAATTTAGACAAAAGGAGCAATGAAATAAGTTCAGAAAAACAGAAATAGTAAAGAAAAGTTTTTAAAAAAATCAGTGAAATAAAGAAAAAGAGCTACAACAGTAAAATAGCAAATGTCATAGGCAAATCCCCCAAAATGATTCACTAAAAGACTAATAAGAGGAGCAAGATGCTGGCAAAATCAATCTAGAAAGGAGAAGATAGAAAGAAGCAGAAAAGAGTAGATATTTTAAAAAGAAAAAAAAAATAAGCAAATGCACTCTATATAATTTGACAACCTGGAGGAAATAGATAAATTTCTATGCAATTATAAAATGCCAACATTAGGACAGAAAAACACATGGATATAAAACACATGCAATTGCCAATAAAGAACTTGAAATCCAGCCATCAGTTTTCGCTCTATCATCACCCCTCCCCTATAAAAAGGATCTGACAGGTGATTTTACAAGTGTGTTGTAACAAAGCAAATAATCTTTATCTTACACAATTTTTTATTAGAAAATAAGAGAAGGAAGTTATATAGCTCATTTTGTGAATAATGCCTTTATGCTATAACCAAGAGTGAGATGTAAAAAAAGGAAAAAATATATACCAATTTCACTTGTACAGACACCAAAAACCTAAAGAAAACATTCATTGACTAAAACCATCAGTGTATTATTTCTAACACATCATAATTAAATATAATTTATCCCTTCTGAGTTCAATATCAAAAATCTATCAATTTACTACAATAATGAACCAAAAACAAAAGAAAGAAATTACAGCAATGCTTGCTACAAGTTGTAGTTCAACCAAGTACTGCTAGTTCCTGCCAATTCAATAACAAAAGAAAAAAAGAAATGATGTAACACTTGGGAAGAAGTAGACAAAATTTTCATTTGTAGGTGGTACAATCATTTATATAAAAACCCAACAGAATAAATTACTAAACCAGAATGTCCATCTAGATCACTGGATACAAGATGAATATGTAAAAAATCAAAAACTTCCCTCTATATCAGCAATAACTAAATCTGAAAGTGAAAAGAAAATAAGCTACCTAAGAAACCATTACAGTAATGAATCTAAGAATTAACCTAAAAATGCATAAACCTTTATGACAAAAGAAAATCTGAATAAAAGAAGAGAACAAGGCAATTCAATAGAAATTTTCTAATAAATAGAAATGTTCTATTTGTGGAACATTCTTTGGCATTGCCTTTCTTTGGGATTGGAATGAAAAGTGACATTTTCCAGTCCTGTGGCCACTCCTGAGTTTGCCAAATTTGCTGGCATATTGAGTGCAGCACTTTCACAGCATCATCTTTCAGGATTTGAAATAGTTCAGCTGGAATTCCATCACCTCCACTAGCTTTGTTCATAGTGATGCTTTCTAAGGCCCACTTGACCTCACACTCCAGGATGTCTGGCTCTAGGTCAGTGATCACACCATCATGATTATCTGGGTCATGAAGATCTTTTTTGTACAGTTCTTCTGTGTATTCTTGGCCACTTCTTAATATCTTCTCCTTCTGTTAGGTCCATACCATTTCTGTCCTTTATTGTGCCCATCTTTGTGTGAAATGTTCCCTTGGTATCTCTAATTTTCTTGAAGAGATCTCTAGTCTTTCCCATTCTATTGTTTTCCTCTATTTCAATTCCATATCAGGCTTCCCAGGTAGCACTAATGGTAAAGAACCCGCCTGCCAGTGTAGGAGACATAAGAGATGTGGGTTCAGTCCGTGGCTCAGGAAGATTCCCTGGAGAAGGGCATGGCAACCCACTCCAGTATTCTTGCCTGGAGAATCCCATGGACAGATGAACCGGATGGGCTATGTCCATGGGGGTCACAAAAAGCTGAACACGACTGAAGTGATTTAGCACAGACACCATATTAAAGAACAGGATAATTTCACATAATGATATTTATATTAATAAAAAAATTTTAATGCAGTTGCAATCAATATTCTAAAAGAATACAAAGATAAGGTATAGAAATTTAAAAAAAAGTTTATCTGAAGTTTGTATAGAAATCTACAAATAACTAAGAAAATTTTGAAAATGGAGAGCAAGGGGTTGAAGCACACTATCAAGTAATAGAGCAAACGTGCAATTTTAGTATTATATCAGAATAATGTTTCAAGAAGACAAAAAATATAGTCTTAAAAGAATGGAAAGCTCATTAGGAATAGAGCATATCTATATGGAAACTTGCAATATGTTAGGAAGAGCATCAAAAAACAATGGGGAAAAATGGACTATTCAGTAAAGACAATTGGGATAATTGGCTTACTTTATTCAAAAAAATTTAAAGTTAGTTTACTGCTTTAGAAGACACACAAAAGTAAACTCCATATGGATGTAAAACCTAAGTGATAAGGACAAAATAATAAAGGAGAAAAAAAATACAGGAGAATACCAAACAAAACAATAAAAGAGCCATAAAGGGAAAATTGCCTAACTGACTACATGGAAGATGAGGGGGTTTGTTCATACCCTGATATATTTAACAGATGACTGACAGAAAAATCTTACAATGTCTATAATTTGGAATAGACAAAACAACAAGAATAGATAAGACTCTCTCCCCTGAAAGAAAAGAGAGAACTGTATAGAAAAATGGATACAGTGTATGTTTACTTCACTAATAGAGAAATACAAATTAAAATAAAAATGCCATTTTAAGCCCATTAGACTGACAAACATTAGAAAATAGGAAATGGAAAGCTTCATACACTCTGCTGGGAACGTAAACCTGCTGCAGACACAATTAGGAGAGAGACATCCATTTAATCAGTAAAAGTTTTGGCTGAGTGCCATTAAGAGAAGAAACTTTCTCTTGGCTTTCGGAAGGTAAACTTGACAAACAAGAAATCTATATTCTATATCTTCACTCTCCAACGAAGTAGCCACTAGCCACATGTGACTACGGAGCACTGAAATGTGTCCAGCCTGTATTGAGATATTCTCTAAGTATAACATACACACGAAAGCCATAGTACAAAAATTAATGTGGCAGAAAAGTCATGTGAAAAATCCAGGTAATTCCCTGACAGTCCAGTGGCAAGGACTCCTGCTTCCGCTGCAGGGGGCACAGACTTGATCCCTGGTCACAAATCTAAGATGCCGCATGCTGCCAGCAAAAAAGAAAGAAAGAAAAATCCAGTACCCATTTATGTTTAAAAAAAAAAAAACTCTCAGTAAATTAGGAATAGGAGAGAATTCCCTCAATTTGATGAAAAGGGCTTCCCTACTGGCTTAAACAGTAAAGAATTCACCTGAAATGTGGGAGACCTGAGTTCAATCCCTGGGTTGGGAAGATTCCCTGGAGAAGGGAATGGCTTTGATGAAAAGTAGCTACAAAAACCTACAGCTAACATCCTTAATGGCAAGAAACTTGAAGCTTTCCCACTAAGATCAGTTCCAAGGCCCTTGCTGCCTCTCATAACTCCTTTGCTGTTGCCCTTGTTTAATCACTCAGTCATGTCCATCTCTTTTGCAACCCCATGGACCATAGCCCACCAGGCTCCTCTATCATGGGATTTCCCAGGCAAAAATACTGGAATGGGTTGCCATTTCCTTCTCCAGAGGAATCTTCATGACCCAAGGGTCTCCTGGATTGGTAGGCAGATTCTTTACCACTGAGCCACCAGGGAAGCCCTCAAAACTCCTTTGCAATATCATATTGGAAATACTTGCTAACACAATAAAGTTAGAAAATGAATTAAAAACAGCTTGGAAAGAAAGACATAATACTATCTTTGCTCACAGATAACATAAACTATGTAGAAAACACAAAAGAATCAACAAAACATTCCTGAAACTAATAAGTGATAAACAATAAGGTTGCAAGATACAAGGTTAATATACAAAAGTCATTTGCTTTCCTATATAATAACAATGAACAAGTGGAGTTTGATATTAAAAACACAATATCATCTACGTTAGCATCCAAAAATTGAAATAGCATATATCTATCAAAATAAGTACAAGATCTACATGAGAAAAACTATAAAACTCTGATGGCAAACCCAAAAAATAACTAAATAAATATATAGATATTCCATATTCATAAACAAAAAGACACAATATTGTCAAGCCATCAGTTCTTCCAAACCTAGATTCAACACAATCCTAATCAAAATTCCAGGAGTTATTTTATGGATATCTATAAGTTGGTTCTAAAGGTTATACGAAAAGGCAAAAGACCAAAGTTAGCTAACCCAGTATTGAAGAACAACCAAGTTCAGTTCAGCTCAGTTCAGTCACTCAGACGTGTCCAACTCTTTGCAACCCTAAGGTCTGCAGCATGCCAGGCTTCCTTGTCCATCACCAATTCCCAAAGCTTGCTCAAACTCAATGTCCATCAAATCAGTAATGCCATCCAACCATCTCATCCTCTGTTGTCCCTTTCTTCTCCTTCCTTCAATGTTTCCCAGCCTCAGGGCCTTTTCCAATGAGTCATTTCTTTGCATCAGGTGGCCAAAGTACTGGAGTTTCAGATTCAGCATCAGTCCTTCCAATGAATATTCAGGACTGATTTCTTTAGGATTGACTGGTTGGATCTCCTTGCAGTCAAGGGATTCTCAAGAGTCTTCTCCAACACCACAGTTCAAAAGCATCAATTCCTGGGTGCTCAGTTTTCCTTATATATAGTCCAACTCTCACATCCATACATGACTACTGGAAAAACCATAGCTTTGACTAGACGGACCTTTGTTGGCAAAGTAATGTCTCTGCTTTTTAATATGCTGTCTAGGTTGGTCATAGCTTTTCTTCCAAGGAGCAAGCATCTTTTAAATTCATGTCTGCAGTCACCATCTGCAGTGATTTTAGAGCCCCCCCAAAATTAAGTCTCTCACTGTTTCCACCATTTCCCCATCTATTTGCCATGAAGTGATGAAACCAGATGCCATGATCTTAATTTTCTGAATGTTGAGTTTTAAGCCAGGTTTTTCACTCTCCTCTTTCACATTCATCAAGAGGCTCTTTAGTTCCTCTTTACTTTCTGCCATAAGAGTGGTATCAGCTCTGTATCTGAGGTTATTGATATTTCTCCCAGCAATCTTGATTCCAGCTTTTGCTTCATCCAGTCTGGCAAAAAACCAAGTTGGAGTACTGATATTATTCAACTTCAAGATTTACTATCCAAGCTATGGTTTTTCTAGTAGTCATGTATGGATGTGAGAGTTGGACTGTAAAGAAAGCTGAGCACCCAAAAATTGATGCTTTTGAACTGCAGTGTTGGAGAAGACTCTTGAGAGTCCTGTAGATGGAAAGGAGATCCAACCAGTCAATCCTAAAGGAAATCAGTCCTGAATATTCATTGGAAGGACTGGTACTGAAGCTGAAACTCCAATACTTTGGCCACCTGATGCAAAGAACTGATTCATTGGAAAAGACCATTATGCTAGGAAAGATTGAAGGCAGGAGGAGAAGGGGACGACAGAGGATGAGAAGGTTGGATGGCATTATCAACTGGATAGACATGAGTTTGAGTAAGCTCCGTGAGTTGGTGATGGACAGGGAAGCCTGGCGTGCTGCAGTCCATGGGGTTGCAGATTCAGACATGTTGAGCGACTGAACTGAACAGAACTGAATCACTGACACTGTGGTACTGGCAAAAGAATAGACAAATAGATCAATTAAAACACAAAAATGGACCCCCATAAATGCAGTCAACTGATTTTTGATAAAGGCACAAAGGCAATAATGAAGCAAAGATAGTCTCTTCAAATGGTGCTAGAACAATTGTATGACCACAAGCAAAAAAATAAAAGTGAATCTAGACACAGATATTATACCCATCAGCAAAATTAAGTCAAAATTGATCGTAGATTTAAATGAAAAATACAAAACTGTAAAGTTCCTAGAAGATAACATAGGAGAAAATCCAGATACAATTGGATATAATAATACCCACTTAGATACATCATCAAAGGCACAACATATGAAAGAGATAAATGATAAGATGAACTTCATTTAAAGTAAAAACATCTACTCTGTGAAAAGACAGGATCAGGATAGACTGGAGGAAAATATTTGCCAAAAAATGCACCTGATAAAAGACTGTTATCCAAAATATACAAGGAACTCTTAAAACTCAACAGTAAGAAAACAACCCAATTTAAAAATGGGTCAAAGACCTTAAAATACACTTCACCAAAGAAGATATATAAATTGCAGCTAAGCATATGAAAAGATGTTTGGCATCACTGGTTATGAGGGAAACATAAATTAAAATAACTAGACCTATTAGTGGAGAAGGCAGTGGCACCCCACTCCAGTACTCTTGGCTGGAAAACCCCATGGACGGAGGAGCCTGGTAGGCTGCAGTCCATGGGGTCGCTAGGAGTCGGACACGACTGAAGTGACTTAGCAGCAGCAGTAGACCTATCAGAATGGCCAAGATCCAGAACACTGACAACACCTAATGCTGACGAGGATGTGGAGCAGCAGAACTCTGGTTCACTGCTGGTGGGAATGCAAAAGTGGCACAACCACTTTGGAAGAGTTTGGTACTTTACTCCAAGGAGTTGAAAAATTATGCTCACACAAATATTTATAGCAGATGTTTACAGCAGCACTATTCATAACTGCCAATACTTGGAAACAACCAAGATGTTCTCCATTAGGTGAATGAATAAACAAACTGGTCCATTCAGACAATGGAATATTACTCAGTGCTAAAAAGAAATGGACTATCCAGCCATGAAAAGACATGGAAGAACCTTAAATGCTTATTTCTGAATGAAAGAAGCCATCTGAAAGGGTTGCCTTCTATGTCGTTTCAACTATATGACATTCTAGAAAAGGCAAACAATAATAAAAAGATCAACAATTGCTGGGATTAGCAGGGGGTGGGAGGGAGAGAGAGAATAAGCAGAACATGGAGCATCTTTAGGGCAATGAAAATACTCTGTATAATATTATAATGATGGATATATGTCATGATATATCTGTCCAAACCCATAACACCAAAAGTAAACCCTAAGGTAAAGTATGGACTTCGAGTGATTATAATGTATCAATGTAGGTTTATTCTTAGCAGAATTTGTAGCTTTCTGGTGAGGGATGTTGATAATGGAGAGGCTATACATGTGTGGGTACATGAAGTACATGGGAAATTTGGTTTGAAGACTCTTGAGAGTCCCTTGATTGCAAGGAGATCCAACCAGTCCATTCTAAAGGAAATCAGTCCTGAATATTCATTGGAAGGACTGATGTTGAAGCTGAAACTCCAATACTTTGGCCACCTGATGCGAAGAGCTAATTCATTTGAAAAGACCCTGATGCCGGGAAAGATTGAAGGTGGCAGGAGAAAGGGGCGACAAAGGATGAGATGGTTGGATGGCATCACAGACTCAACAGACATGAGTTTGAGTAAACTCCAGGAGTTGGTGATGGACAGGGAGGCTTGGCGTGCTGCAGTCCATGGGGTTGCAAAGAGTCAGACACAACTGAGCAACTGAACTTAACTGAACTGAAGATAAAGTCTTAAAAAAGTAATTAGAAATACCTCAATAAAGTTTTTATATTGGTAACTTTTGAAATATCTGTATTGGGTTAAGTGTGTTGTGCTCAGTTGATCTGTCATGTCCAACTCTTTGTGACCCTGTGGATTACAGCATCCTAGACTCCTCTGTCCATAGGATTCTCCAAGCAAGAAGACTAAAGTGGTTTGCCATTTCCTCCTCCAGGGTAAAATACAGTGTATTTCACCTGTTTGTTTTATTTTCTTAATAAGCCTACAGAAAATTTTAAGTATCTCTGGCTTGCCTTATCTTTCTCTTAGTTAGTGATGCTCTAGAAGATGTTCCCCTCAGTGCTATGCTACTTTAGTGTACATCATAAAAAAAGAAAAAAGTAAATACACATAGGATGGAATACCTCGCAGAAGAAAGGAGCTCGAGTTAAAAAAAAAAAACAAAACATGAATGAAATAAAAATTAGAAACAAACAGGAAAAAGAATGAATGTAATACCCAATGCTATTATGTACTTTTTAAAAATTTATACAAAACAGTAATATATACATATGTATACACACACACACAATATGTAAATAAACATATGGAAGGTGGGTTGGCATGGCAAGTGTTAAAAATTGAAGAGTGGTTGTAGAATAGTATGGGATTTAATATTGGAGATAATTTATAGGATAAAGAAATTGCAATGTAAAATAAACAACAAAGCCTTTCATGCGTCGACACCAACAGCATGCCATGAACTCTGTGTAATATAATCAACTCCATTCCAGGCACTTGAGTTGTAACAAACAAATTACAAAGACAAGTAGAATGTCTGTAGACAAGGGACTATTTGAAAGCATTGCATTCACCAATACTTAATAGGTACATGTATTCTGCCATATGCCCAGAATACATAAGATATCTTCTGAGATGATTCCTACACTTGAGATGCTTCCAGTCTGCCTGAGTCAAAAAACAACAACAAACAAACACCACAAAAACCTACCCTCATGAAATGTGGAGGGCAAAGTGAAACAGAATTTAGTTAGGAACAATATGGTACATGCAAAGAAAAGAAAAACTAATGTGCAAGTTGGCAAAGAAGACAACAAACAGATGGGCTAAAAAAAGATTTGAGAAGGTGGTAGAATTTGAACTTGACTGCAAAGGATAAGAGGTGTCACTAGTGGTAAAGAACCCACCTGACAATGCAGGTGATGTAAGAGATTCAGGTTCCATCCCTGGGTCAGGAAGATCCCCTGGAGAAGGGCATGGCAACCCACTCCAATATTCTTGCTTGGAGGATCCTATGGACAGAGGAGCCTGGTGAGCTGCGTCCAGGGGGTTGCAAAGAGTCGGACACGACTGAAGCATGCCACGAAGCATAACAGGTGTTTGGACTGATGGAGAGAAAGAGGTATTTCCAGGAGACAGTTAATCTGCAAAGTTGAGGAAAGGTTACCTCAGTGGAATAAAGCTGCTGTCCTTCACTTGAGAATGCAAGATCAATAGCAGAGTGAAGGAAAGTTATGACCAACCTAGACAGCATACTAAAAAGCAGAGACATTACTTTGCCAACAAAGGTTCATCTAGTCAAGGCTGTATGGATGTGAGAGTTGGACTGTGAAGAAGGCTGAGCACCGAAGAATTGATGCTTTTGAACTGTGGTGTGGGAGAAGACTCTTGAGAGTCCCTTGGACTGCAAGGAGATCCAACCAGTCCATTCTGAAGGAGATCAGCCCTGGGATTTCTTTGGAAGGAATAATGCTAAAGCTGAAACTCCAGTACTTTGGCCATCTCATGCGAAGAGTTGACTCATTGGAAAAGACTCTGATGCTGGGAGGGATTGGAGGCAGGAGGAGAAGGGGATGACAGAGGATGAGATGGCTGGATTGCATCACTGACTCGATGGACGTGAGTCTGGGTGAACTCCGGGAGTTGGTGATGGACAGGGAGGCCTGGCGTGCTGCAATCCATGGGGTCACAAAGAGTTGGACACGACTGAGCAACTGAAATGAACTGAACTGAAGCTAAAAATATGAATGTTTTGGACTTCCTTTGTGATCCAGTGGTTAGGAATCCACCTACCAATGTGAAGGGGACATAGGTTTGATCCCTGGTCCGGGAAGATTCCACACTGCAGAGCAACTAAACCAGAGTGCCACAGTTACTGAGCCCATGCTCTAGAGCCTATGCTCTGCAACAAGAGAAGGCACCATAATAAGCCCATGTACTGCAGTGAAGAGTAGTCCCCACTCGCTCACAACTACAGAAAGCCCACACACAACAACGAAGATGGAGCACAGCCAAAAATAAATAAATAAATAAAATTTTTAAAAAGTAAATAAAATATGAATGTTTTAATACCTCTTCTAACCATTAGATTATGCACCATCCCTATATCATGCACTGTTCCAGTTCACAAATCTGCTGAAAAACTGAATAGAATGAGATAATGCAATTTTCCAGAGCACTTTGCTCAATTCCAGCACAGAGTTTATACATTGGAACAGTCTAGCTTGCTAAGTGGAGAAGGCAATGGCATCCCACTCCAGTACTCTTGCCTGGAAAATCCCATGGATGGAGGAGCCTGGTGGGCTGCAGTCCATGGGGTCGCTAAGAGTCGGACATGACTGAGCAACTTCACTTTCACTTTTCACTTTCGTGCATTGGAGAAGGAAATGGCAACCCACTCCAGTGTTCTTGCCTGGAGAATCCCAGGGACGGGGGAGCCTGGTGGCTGCCGTCTATGGGGTCACACAGAGTCGGACACGACTGAAGTGACTTAGCAGCAGCAGCAGCAGCAGCAGCTTGCTAAGTGATGCAGATATTCAGTAATTTGCATCTGAAGATATGGTATAGATCTTTACTAAAGAGGGAAGCTTCAAAGCAGGGGTATTATATAATACTTAGTGAGACATTCAAGGCCATTCATAAGCTGCCCCCAATTCACTCTTGGTGAACCTCTCCCCATTCCCTCCCATGCCCAGGCTTCTGCCAAACTAGCACTTAATCATTCTGTGCACTTTCACATTTGGCACTTTCCTACCCCAGGCAGGTTGTCTCGTTTTGCATTTGAAATATCTTCAGCTCCATCTTCACGTGACAAAACTCAATGTACATCAGGATATGTGTGAATTGTTTTCTTTCCATAAAAACATTATACGAAGTCCACGCAGACGGAAACCCTTCTCTGAGCTTTCAAGTGAAGTGTTAGTTGCTCAGTTGTGTCCAACTCTTGGCAATGTCATGGACTGTAACCCACCAGACTCCTCTGTCCATGGGATTTTCCAGGCAAGAATACTGGAATGGGTTGCCATTTCCTACTCCAGGGGATCTTCCCAACCCAGGAATTGAACCCAGGTATCCTGCATTGCAGGCAGATTCTTTACCATCTGAGGTACCAGGGAGCCTTCAAAACACAGAACTATTCTATTCTATTCTATGATTATACTGGCCTACAGGAATCCTACTGTTAAAATGAATTAAGACCAAGATTGGTTAGAAAAGCATAACTGTTCTTACTAGTAGTAAAATAAATCAGCCCATACACTGAGTCCCATTGACCAAAATTAATCTTGTACCCCTTGTACCTTGCCTTAGATTTACTAATGCATATTCTCCCAGGAAACTAAGATCATGGCATCCAGTCCCATCACTTCATGGCAAATAGATGGGAAACAATGGAAACAGTGACAGACTTTATTTCCTTGGCTCCAAAATCACTACTGATGGTGATTTCAGCCATGAAATTAAAAGATGACTGCTCCTTGAAAGAAAACTATGACCAACCTAGACAGCATATTAAAAAGCAGAGACATTACTTTGCCAACAAAGGTCCATCTAGTCAAAGCTATGGTTTTTCCAATAGTCATGTATGGATGTGAGAGTTGGACTATAAAGAAAGCTGAGCACCCAAGAACTGATGCTTTTCAACTGTGGTGTTGGAGATGACTCTTAAGAGTCCCTTGGACTGCAAGGAGATCCAACCAGACCATCCTAAAAGAGATCAGTCTTAAATATTCTTTGGAAGGACTGATGCTAAAGCTCAAACTCTAATACTTTGGCCACCTGACGTGAAGAGCTGACTCATTTGAAATGGCCCTGATGCTAGCAAAGATTGAAGGCAGGAGGAGAAGGGGACGACAGAGGATGAGATGGTTGGATGGCATCACCAACTTAACAGACATGAATTTGAGTAAGCTTCAGGAGTTGGTGATGGACAGGGAAGCCTGGCATGCTGCAAAGAGTCAGACAGGACTGAGATCCTGAACTGGACTGATTCTCCCAGGGCTTCCCAGGTGGCCCAGTGGTAAAGAATCCACCTACCAGTGCAGGAGACTTAGGAGACACGGATTTGATCCCTGGGTCAGGAAGATCCCCTGGAGAAGGAGATGGTAACCTGCTCCAGTATTCTTGCCTAGGAAATCCCATGGACAGAGGAGCTTGATGGGTTACAGTCCATGAGGTCACAAAGAGTCGGACATGACTTAGCACTAAGTACACACGCCTTCTCCCAAGTATTTTCATATTGCTCCCCAGCATCTGTCCTATACACATTTACTTCACATACCTCTCATCGGGTAACATATAATTTGGTGTCCTGCTCTTTTTCACTATGTACATGTCATAAATTTTCCTTATTTATAAATATTTTCTTAGCTATTTTAATACCTACATATTTTTTCATTGTGTTGACATGCTGTTAACACTTTTTAAAAAAATCCCTGTTTCTGATCATTTAGTTTAGACAAGTAGCATTCTTTTCCTTCCTTCCCCCAGAAGCTCTGTAACAGTATATTCATATTAATGCTACACAGACTAAAATAAGCAAGATTTAAATGATCATGCTAGTCTTGCATTAGCATTCACTGTTCCATGTCATAATTAGCAGAACAAGGAATCAAGATAATCTGTTCTTTGACATTTTGATACATTAACTCATCTCCCGCTTACCAAGATGGCCAAATAAATAACAAAGTTCCTTCACAGAAGCTCAGTAACTCATATAGAAATCAGGAAATGAATAATCCAACATGTCTTCACACATTTGTAATTTCAGCAAGGATGCCCTTGGAAAACATTCCTTGCCCATGGCTCTCTCCAGGGCCTTTCACAAACAAATGCAGTTTACTTGGACAAAATTTCACTTCTTAATTCTCCAAATAGAGAAAATGGACTGACTAAATTACCAATTACCAGCAGGTAAACAGCCTATCACTGCAACACTGTTCCAAGCTCATTATGAGTGTCATTTGCAAAGGTGGAGCCCTTCAGAGAGAAATCTCTGTTTTATTAGCATAAAGAGGTCTAAAGAGCACTGGCCAGGGCCAAGAGGCCCTCCGTGGTCCCCAGGGATCACTGCTGATTTATGAGCTCCCACACATTCACCTACGACACCACAATTCATTCCTGTGTAAAATACTCTATTATTCCAACACCCAAGTGTAAGGTCAGAAAATATCAAATGAATACAATTTCTTAAGCCAGATGGGGAAAATAAGTAGTTTTATAAAAATCCCCAAAGCCAAAATAAATTAAGCTGAAGAACTAATCTGTAGAGAAGAAGAAACCAAATGAACAAAGTGGAGAACACTAGTGTGCATTTTTTAAGTGTCAGTTCCCAGGTACCTGGAGATCAAACCATAGGTCTGGTCAGGGGCTTCCAGTAGTACAGGGGGAAGGAAAGAGCATGAACTCTGGGAGCAAAAACCCAAGATACTAAACGGCGTTCCTCGGTTTTGAAGTCGTATGACCTCAGGCAAGTTATTTAACAACTTAAAACCTTATCTAAAATTTCTGAATGGCTTCCCAAGGTTGGGATAATTAAATTAAAACACCTACCTCCTGGCACAGAATAGGCATTTCACTGCCAGCCTGATGATCCACCCTTCACTCACCCTTTCAACACACGGAAACTTTATACTCACTGGTGGTGGTGGTTTAACCACTAAGTTGTATTCGACTCTTGCGACCCCATAGTTGTAGCCCACCAGGCTCTTCTGTCCCTGAGATTTCCTAGACAAGAATACTGGAATGGGTTGAAAATTTCCTTCTGCAGGGGATCTTCCTGACTCATGGATCGAATCCATGTTGCCTGCCTTGCAGGTAGATTCTTTACTGCAGAGCCAGAGGGGAAACCCAGTACCCCCAACAATTAAGCTCCAGACAAATCCTGCCAGCTCAGTCTTCTGGTCTGGGAGACTTCTGTCCCTGTGTGCATGTCTTCTCCCATCCATTGTATATAGCCTTTAAATTCTAGTTGCCTGCATTTTTGTGTGGACAGTCAGTCCTTTATACCATTTATATCTTTATGCTTTGGTGTTAACCAAAGACTTTGAATGTGACTCAGAATGATTAAGCATATTTGTTTAACTATTTACCTTTTATTTTTTTGTGTTGTGGCAAAATCACCTAGACTATATGCAGTCTTTGTGTGTGTATATATATATACATATCAAAAATATATATATATTTGACCTTTATTTTTGCACTTAGGAAGAAATACTGTTGTGCAAGAATCTAATACTTTCCCATTTTTGAAAAAAAAAAAGGAGCGGGGAGAACTATCATTTAAGAAATTGAGAAGTGCTTGGGGGAGGCAACGACTGGAAGTTTGGGATTAGTAGATGTAAACTATTATATGTAGGATGGATAAACAACAAGATCCTAGTGTATTGCACAGAGATCTATAGTCAATACCCTGTGATAAACCATAATGGAAAAGAGTATTTAAAAAAGAATGTCTATATGTATGTAACTGAGAAACTTTGCAGTACAGCAGAGATTGGTACAATAATGTAAATCAACTATTCTTCAACTAAAAAATTAAAAGAAAAAAGAAATTGAGGAGTGTTGACAATTAGGATTTCCCTTACTTCTGAGTTTCGATTTCAGAAGGAAAGCACCTTTGGTTTAGCAGTGCCAGCAATCCTCCTCTTGTGTGCTGCATAGTGTTAGAGGTGAACTGGAGTAAGGGACAGTCTGTGTATCCCCCATACAATTCAAACTCCTTGTGCAGAAGAGGGGAGAGGAACAAACAGTATTTGAGGAGGAAGAGGTAAAATGTTTACATCTCCATATAAAAGCCCTAATATCTGCCCCTAAACTTCAGAATAGCTTCTGTCTAGATCCGTATCCTCTTACTTATTACTTTCTCAGAGAAGCAGCTTCTCTTCCAGATCAGAATCAATGCTCTCCGCATTCCCTGAATCCACTTGCTCCTAGCCCTTATAGAACTATTTTTCTAGAATTTTTTACAGATGTTTGAGTATAAGAGATCCCTTCCAAATATGACATTCTGTGACTCCATGGACTTGTGACTTCAATTATGTTCTCTCCAGCCAGTATCTTAATTTTCTTCCATTTCATTAACTCCTTTCTCTCTGTCCCCAAATCAGTGTCCTTAAATTGACGAAACCCACTGTGTTGGTAAGGGGCACTTAAGGCTTGAAGCTCCACAGCAAAATTCATCTTGAATGATACTTTCTTGATTTGGTCATCTGACTTCCTTAGGTAGACAAAGAACAGCCCAGGTACCTTGGGCACTCACAGAATGTCAGATTTGTTCCACCAGGGCCTACTCCAAACCCTACACAGAGTGCTGAGAAATAATAAATTTATTATTCGTTAAGTCTGTCCAGGGCTTCCCTGATAGCTCAGCTGGTAAAGCATCTACCTGCAATGCAGGAGACCCTGGTTAGATTCCTGGGTCAGGAAAATGCCCTGGAGAAGGGACAGGCTATCCACTCCAGTATTCAGGGCTTCCCTGGTGGCTCAGACGGTAACGAATCCACCTGCAATGAGGGAGACCTGGGTTCGATCCCTGGTTAGAAAGATCCCCTAAAGGAAGGCATGGCAACCCACTCCAGTATTCTTGTCCAGAGAATCCCCATGGACAGAGGAGCCTGGTAGGCTACAGTTCATGGGTTCACAAAGGGTCAGACACAACTGAGCAACTAAGCACATACACACTTCTGTCCAAGACCCACAATGCCAACACCACCATCCTCATCTCCACCACCACTTGTTCTCTATGTATGGTTTTTAGGAAACAGGGAGTAACAATCACACTTGCTTATTTCTTTCCATACTTTCAAGTCTGTCTCTCTGTAAAAGCCTCTCAGTTACAGACAGAAGAATCTGCTTCTAGCTTCACTCCAACCACAGGCCAAACCTTGATATGATTAAAAATAGCCTAGGTATAGGAACCTTTTCCTTAACAATGCTCCTAATGGCAAAGAATTTAATCCCTACTGCTTCCTCTTTGCAATTCTCACCCCTAAGATTTAACCATAAAATTCAACCTCTTTCATTTGACCCTCAGCCTCCATCTCCTGATTTTTCCCAACCCCAGCTGCCCTAAGTGATCATCTTGACTCCCTTGCTTCTGGTTCCTGCCACCCAAGGTCATTCTAGAGCCAGCAGTTCCGGCCTTAGTGTTTCACTCAGTCGTTATTCATGCAGTCAACAATTATTTAATGAGTGCTTAGTCTGCACAAGGCACTGTCTTAGGTGTTGGGAATGCAGAAGTGATAAATCAGGTTCCTATTTTCACACTACATCTCAGCCCCATGAGCAGGATGGGAGAAGTGGTGGTTGCCATCTCAGAGATCCTTCCTTGGACAGGGATGGGCTGAGGGGAGAACCAAGGGACTCTTTACCTTGAAACAGACATGTATCTCCCTGGCCTGAAAACCATCCTACATGCTATCAGCTTCCTCACCATCCAGGCTCCCCTTAATCTCCTCCAAATCTGCTCTATCCCTCTAGAAACCATATTTCTTAGGTCACTGAAGACCTATCACCATAATCAACATTTCCTTCTGTAGTTCATCTTCTCAACTACATATGACTTCTGTATTTCTATTAGTGATACAGACTCAAAAACACAGTAAACTTTTAATTGTCCTCCATCTTTTTCTCCCATGATTATGGACCTATCAATCATTTTTTATAATTCTTCTCATACCTGGACTTTTGTTTCCCATTCAAGTTGCCATCAGGCTTGCATTCTCCCATGCTAGAGATATTCTCCTAACCAACTTACCTTCATAACAATATTCTGAACTTCTAGGTTGCTTCTTTTCAAATCACCTTCTATATATCCTAAAACACCTCTCATGAGGTCATGAGGTCATGACCTCAGGAAGTGTAGATCCTTCAATGGCTCCCCATTGCAAACAGCATGAGTCCCAAACCTGTGGCTCATGACTCATATATAAAAGAATTTTCATAAACAATAACTAAATTAAATTTTTTCTTAACTTATAAGGCCCAGTGCTCTTTTGGGTCATAAAGTCTAAAGAAGGGTGGCAGTTATTAAGTAGTGATTAAAATCATAGATTCAAGTCTAGGCTCCACAACTACATGAATCCAGTTAAGTTAATTTGCCTCCCATATCACCAAAAAAAAGGAAAATAAGGAAATAACAACTTTCTTTATCTGAAGAATGAAGAGAACAATACTTGGTTCACAATATAACTAAACGATAAAATTATCTAACTCATACAAAGTGTTTTGCGTAGCACTTAGTACAGAAATGATACTCAAAAACTTACAAATTAAAAATATCTACAGAATTCATGATAATCTTAGAGTGGCTATCAATGACACAGGTAGAGGTGGCAGCACTGTCCTGGTCTCCAAGGAGATGTGGTCAGACCTTGTGAGGACCTTTCAAGGAACTAGAGCCCATCAGCCTGACCATCCAGCTGGGCAGTGTCCTGGCTCTAACTGGTTTGTTCCTCTGTACTGCTGCTCACCAGCCCGGGAAGGCAGTCACACCATCTTCCAGTCACCCCATTTCATTCTCTCCCTTCTGTTTACCAAGCAGACAGAGGTCCCCCTTTTTCTTCCATGCATCCTTTCACTTACCATTTTCTTCTCTCATCTTCTGAAAAATCCCATATTCACCTCCTCCTTCCTCCAACTGTTCCAGAATAATTAAATGATACTGCAAGGGTAGCATACAATAGACCATGCCAGACCTTTGCCTTAAACGGTAGGTCCTATTTACATTAAACATTAATATAAAACCAAGATGGGTAATCAGAAGAGTTCTGAGCAGTTAGAATCAGCTCCTACTTACTAAAGAAGAGAAAGTTTAACCTTAATAATGAGAGGAGCCAGGCCAATTCAGTCTAATAAATATTGATTTAGCACCTAGAAGTTCCAATCATGATAGTTTGTGCCTTTTCTGTTTAGCTTTATCCTAGCATTGTCTCGGGCATTGCATTGGGTAGTTTATGTCTCTGTCTCCAATACACTGTCAGCTTCTCAAAGGTCTTACCAAGCCCTGCTCTTTTTACTATCTCCAGCCCAGTGCACAGTGCCTGGCATATCACACACACTTACACACACACACACACACACACACACACACACACACAATGATTGAGAGAAGGGAGGGAAAAGGATAGAAGGAAGGGACAGAAAAAGGAAGGAAGGAGCAAGGAGGGAGATAGAGGAAAAGAAACCAATTTGTGGAGTAGCAAAATCAGATAAGTGTTCTAATCCTTAGCTGAGTAAACATGGACAAGTGAATTAACTTTGCTAAGCCTCAGTTGCTCCATCTGCAAAATGGGGGTAGACTAACAATACCCACCTCAAGGGCTATTGTGAAGTTTTTAAAGGATAAATACAGCAAAAATAAGAGCTGTAAAGCCCGAGGCATAGTAGGTGATGGATAAATAATTACAATCACTATTATAAGTGAGAAAATTTTTATAAAAAGGAATTATGTCACTGCCTATATCATAAATGGGGTGAGAAGGTCTTGGCCTGGGACTCTCAAGTTGTCCTCTAGTTTGGCCAGTCCTTTTTGGACCTTTGTCATGAGAGAGTTATTTTGCCTACATAGCTTTCACTTAAATGGGGCTCTAAATCAAACTGTCCTCTGCACTATTCTTCCCTGGGCTTCTGATTATAATCATGCTGCCTGCTATTAGTACAGGGATGTTTAAAACTCCTATAAAACAAGAGCTAATTGCTGATCTGCTTAATTAAAGTGAGCCTTTTGTTGTCACATTTACAAAGATAAATGAAATAATCAGCTCTGGACTAATGAGAGATAATTAGATTATGCAGCCCCAATAAATAAAGACCAAAATGCTCCCAATTGTCCCTGTATGTCACAAAGAAGGACCACAGTGAGCCTTAAAGAAGGATATGTTAGTGATGTTTTATTAGAACAACAGTGAGTGAGTGTGGGATCTAGCTCCCCACTCTATTACACATTCAGATTTGCAACAATCAATAGAGAATGTATTGGTGACTTCCTGGCTGGGACGCTACCAATTCTTTACAATTAGTTCTAATTTTTTTAATAGATAATATATAACGTAAGAGTAAATATAATTTAACTCCATATCATTCATTAATGAAGGGTATTTATTAATGGTGCATTTACTATCAATGCTTTACAAAATGAAATAGACTGTAAACCCTGCTTTCTTATGTCATAATAATCTATCAATTATTTTACTAAAATTACTGCTTTAGGTATAAAATTGATCCAATATCACTGTCACTGACAGTAAGCAAATTCATTTATTCCTGTGTGTCAAAAGCCTAAACTGTCCTAAGTTATATCCCTCTGGCCTAGCCTTAAAAGGTTAACTCTGGTCCTCCAAATCACACAGAAAGTGAGAGTCAGAATCTTAGTCCCTCTAGCCAAAGGAGACCAAAGCTCTTTCACACATGAATTGATTGATATGAAGGTGAAGATAAAATTTTTACTTTGCTCAGATAAAATAAAGACTGATTGCCCAAGACTGATAACATATCAAACAGGCATCCCCTCCCCCAAAGACAGAGATTAGTCTGTCTGGAAAAATACCTGCTAAATGAGTAGGTTTAGCAAATCTACTAAACATTCCAAACATTTGATTCATTGACCAGTATTTTATATATTTATAAATATATATATTTAATTTAGGGAAGGATATATGGTTTCTAGCTTTTTAATTTTACCAATTAAGAATGTAAAAGACAAATCTATCCCCACAATCATTTTACCATTAACAAATAGAAAAAAAAAAAATAACATAGTCTTGGAATAAAGGGCAAGGCTTTAAATGGAATGAAAATAGCTTTATTAAGAAAATTCCGTATTTATTCCTATTGTTTAAATTTTACTTTTCTCCTATTTGTCCTAATTTTTCTCATTTGACCTGCATCAATAGAAGATCTGTCTTGGACCAGCACCCCTCCAAAGATCAGAGTTTAGCAACCACAGAACTAGGCTATTCTCTTCCAGATATGAACACAGCTCCCTAAAACCTAGGAGCTGATGATTTTTAAAGTCAACATCTAAAGTATTTTGTAAAACTAAAGGTTGAATTTAAATAAGAAAAAAGAAACCAAAGCTTTTAAAGTGCATGAGCCCAGAGTAGCCCCTTCTGGTCCAGCACATGGCTGATCAGGGTTGTGATGTTTGAGAAGCAGGCCCAGCATCCAAAAGAGGTCCTCCCAACCTCCATCCTGAGCACTGCTGCCTCAGAGTCTCCTAGCAATAGGGCCAACTGATTTTTCTAAGAAACTGAGAAATTTCCAATAAAATCTGCTTTTCAAAGCATTTCCTAATTTATGCTCTATATAAATGCTAGTTTTTTAAAGAAATAGTCCTTTATATAAAGGAAGAGGCTTGTGCATTGGCTTTACTTCCAATGTTATCACTGTTAAATCAGTCTTTAAGTATTGGTCCCTCCTAACATGGAGATAAGATCCACTTCACAGGGCAATGAGACAATGTCCAGGCAAGCTGAGAGGTAGACAGCACTATGAGGATCTTCAACTCATTTCTGATTCCAGTCTTAGGTTGCTGGGTCTTAGAATCTAAATAATGAGCTCAATGTTAAGTCTTAACATGCAAAGTCAACCTACGCAAAATTCTACCTATAATGAGCTCACAGAGCCTAGATAAGTTGGTCCTGTCTTCAGTCTTGAAATAATATATTCCTGCTGTCCCTGGAAACCAAGGCATGGATACAGGAGGGGGTGGGGGGAGGGAAAGTAAGGCAGTCATAGATCAAGTGTCTCAAATGTCAATAAATGGCAAAGGAGAGTTATGGAGCACATAAGAGAAGGAGGAGGTTCAGAATATAGGGCTTGGGATGCCCTCTGACCCCACTCAGAGAGGCCCAGTAATAAATCCAGTGGTGAGGGACATCTTTAGATATTGGAGCCATCCGGGAAAGCCATAGAGAATTTTCCAGCATCATAAACATCTTTTCAGCATCTTTTTCATGGAAAGAAAAAGATCTAATTTGGGAAGACAGGGAAGAATGGTGAAACACAGAGAAAACCTTTGATAAGTTTGTTGTTATTGTTTTGCTATTGCTGCTGCTATCTTATTTGAAAATTTTTATACCACTAGGTAGGGCATTTGGGAAATCTGAGATAATAAGACAGGTACTCCTTGCAGGACCATGCTAAGCTGATTAAGAATGCTGACACCCAGCCACCCTGGCCACACTTGGGATCTAGGAGATTGTATTCAAAATCATGGGACAGACTTGCCTTCCTACACTCCTGGATTCCACATCAAGGATATAAATCAGTATAAATAATAGTAGCTGCTGTAATAATTCCCAAATTTCAACTGCTTAACATAATAAAAGATAATGTCTCTTTCTAGTCCATTGCAGATTAGTTGCATGGGATCCAGGCTCCTTCTGTCTAGACCTGGGTTCCCTGATGGATGATTTTTAACTTCAAGGAGATCTATGGGAAACAGAATTGCTTAATCCAGAAAGGATTCTAGGGACCACAAAAGATAATGCTTTCCCATTTTGGTGTCAACACCCTCATCCACACTTAGGTCCTTCTTAGTGGGTGGGCTTTAGCAGGTTCCTGTCCTTTGCAATTTAGTTTTGCTTTTTATGCTGAGATAGTTTACCTTTGATTCAATGTGCATTTGAATAATGGCCATAGTGCCCCTTCTTTTCAATGTATATCTTTTACATAATCAACAAATTCTATTACCTCCCCACTTCAGTTCAAGTGCATACATTTTAATGTACAAGTTGAGAACTCTTATTTCCCTTAGTTAATACATAGATTTGGTGAAATATATTCCCTGTTGGAATCTTTCTACCAGAAACTGGGAAATGGAAAGGCCTTTTTTGTAATTATTTATATAACTATCACCTTAGTCATCATAAGTACATTTGAGTATTATACTTAAAATCATGAGTATATTTGAGCATTCATTTATTCATCTTATATGTATCAACTATCTGCTGATAAATGGACAAAATCTGGAGTTTATAAGAATTAGCAATAATAGTAATAAAGACAATGTTAACATTGTTTAAATAACTGGCATTGTGCTAAGTTAAAAGTGCTATATGAAGTTTGGGGTTGAAATGACTAAAGAGAAGATTAAAAATGTCTATATTTCATTGGGTCATTATAAGACTTAAACAAATAATACATATAAAGCATTTAGCACAGTTCCTGGCACAGTGTAAGCAAGTGTTTGTTATTTAGTCACTAGTGGTATCTGACTCTTTTCGTGACCCATGGAAGCCACCTAGGAAGCCCTAAACAAATGTTAAATGTTGGCAATTAGAGTGTTATGAAATCACTTTCACACATGAGGAAACTGAGGGTCTCAGAAGTAAAGTGACTTTCCCAAGCTCAGGAACTGTCATAGCATGCAAACTTCCCCACTACCAATCTTTATCCTATAGCTTTGATCTAACATTTTGTGTTGAAAGCAACACAGTGGAATCTCCCAGTAAATGTTGTGATAATAAGAGAACACAGTTTTCCCATTTGCTCTTTAAAAGACAGTAATATTATCTCTCCACTTCCCTGGTGGCTCAGTGGTAGTCTTCCTGCCAATGCAGGAGACTGGGGGTTTGATTCCTTTCCCTGGAGAAGGAAATGACAACACTCTCCAATGTTCTTTCCTAGGAAATCCCAAGGACAGAGGAGCTTGGTGGGCTACAAGTTGCAAAAGAATTGGACACAACTTAGCAACTAAACATCAACAATATTATCTCCTTCCATAAATCTCTTGTCTGCCCATATTAACTCCAGAGCAACTGTATTTTGGCTTCCCAAAGCAGATTTCTCTATGGAAGTATCCATTCCCTAGTTTCCCACATGGACCAAATTAACACTGCTTACTGCTAGGGAGATCACATTGCCTTCTGATATTGAAACCCATAATTTTTGATCAACTAGAGCATGGTTACAAAACAATCAATTGATATTTAACCCTCTGAGTCAGTAATCATTTCAATTTCACTTTGGGATCTCCCACAGCAAATGATTTGCTATATAGAATTTTGAAATTCACAACAGGCCTTCATAAAAGCAAAACAACTAATAAGCTTTCTTCCCTCTTCCTTTGTCAGAGAATGTGGTGTTTGTTTCCATTCTTAGCATTTAAATTTTCAAATAATTGAACAGAAGACAAGTACAGCAGTTGCTATATCAAGTTCAGTTACAAAGAAGTATGTTTCAGAGAATCATGTGGGTTTTATTCTGAAAGTCTGGCATGGTCTGGAACTTGGATGCTGTAGCAACTTCTATAGCGATACAATGACAATTTGTCTATACAATAAGAACATGCACTAGCACTGAGCAAACTTATACTGTGCACATTTTCACTATGCTCATTTACTCTGTACAAAAACTTTATGATGTAGTTGTTTTATTCTCATTTTTCAGAGGAGTTCCTGGAGGCCCAGTGAGGTTAAAGTATCCAAGGATGAATCTTTATAGAGCAGCAGTTCAGGGACTCGTGCACAAGTCAATCTGATTATAAAGGGTCTGTCAGTCACACTTGGCCCCCCCAATCTCTGTAGACAGGACCATCTGCAGGGCTGTCCTGCCTGAAATTCTAACATCAGTTCTTTCCCTGCTTGCAGCAGCCCACTGTCATACAAAGTCCTTCACAGGCTTTGGAACTAGACAGATATTGGCTTGAATGTCCACTCTGCTTCCTTAGCTGCTGTGTGACCTGAGACAAGGCATTTGACCTTTATTTCATCTTTTGCAAGAGATATGTTAGAATATTTAAATAATGTTAGGAAAATAGTTTGTTGATATTTTAGCCAAAGCCCTGGAGAAGGAAATGGCAACTCACTCCAGCATTCTTGCCTGGAGAATCCCATGGACAGAGGAGCCTGGCGGGCTACTGTCCTTGGGGTCACAAAGAGTCAGACATGACTGAGCACTAGGTAAAGCACAGGCAGCCTCGTGGGGCGGGAGGCAGATGGTATAGCTGTAAGACTGCCAATCACTTGAAATCAAATCACCTGGATTTGAATTGTCACTCTACCCTAATAGTCCTGTGACCTTGCACAAGTCATAAGAAACCTTAATTTTCTCATCCAAAACTGGGGCTATCACTAATATGATTAATGATATACATATAAATGCATTAAAATATTAAAATACTTAGTATAGTGCTAGGTACATAATAAGCACTCAGTATGCTACTATTATCCCTTCAATTTTTCATACATACTTGCTTTTGCCTGATTAAAGAGTTTCCTGACATGGCCTAAAATGCCTGCCTGGACTTCCTCCTAGAATTTCTCCTGCTAAGAAACTACATAGGTCTCTGCCTGCAGTATGATTCTGCCCTGCTTCCCTGTCCTATTCTGGGTTCTTCAGGCCTCCCCATCACTGCTTCACCCCTAGTTACATCAAGAAAAAAGATTCAGGGGACTTCCCTGGTTTTCCAGTGGTTAAGAATCCATCTTGCAATGCAGGGGACATGGGTTTGATCCCTGATCAAGGAATTAAGATCTCACATGCCTCTGAGCAACTAAGCCCACATGTCAAAACTAAAGAGTCTGTGCACTGCAATGAAAGATCCCACATGATGCAATGAAGATCCCACGTGCTGCAACTAAGACCTGATGCAGTCAAATAAATATTTGTTTTTAAATGAATAGGACAGTTGTGACTTACGCAACCAAGAAGAACTCCATGAGGCCACATGCTTTATTAAGCTTATCCCCTCACTGCTCAGATACATTTACCTTACCTAGAAGGACAAGCACACAACAAGAACATGAGAAACACATCTTTAGGCTTCTACAACTTCCTGGAGGTACTGCTCTTCATTCTTGAGACTGCTAAGGCTGAGTTTCTTTCTTCTTCATGATGATGATACATGGAAGTGAAGCTTTCCATTTTCAACTAAGTCATGCCTCTTCTTCAGTCTCTATTGCATGGTGCAGTATAACACA
Source organism: Bison bison bison (assembly GCF_000754665.1). Taxonomy (NCBI): domain Eukaryota; kingdom Metazoa; phylum Chordata; class Mammalia; order Artiodactyla; family Bovidae; genus Bison; species Bison bison. Next base: position 1,212,223 of record NW_011494638.1, on the reverse strand, counting down.
CAACTCCTGAACCCCCTTAGCAGTGCTCCACAAACAGTAAACATACAATAGATGGTTAATAAATACTGTTCACTGTATTGCTAAGCATATTTTCCAGAAGAAATATGGTTATAAATTCAGTTCAGTTCAGTCGCTCAGTCATGTCCAACTCTTTGCGACCCCATGGACTGCAGCATGCCAGGCCTCCCTGTCCATCACCAATTCCCAGAGCTCACTCAAACTCATGTCCACTGAGTCAGTGATGCCATCCAACCATCTCATCCTCTGTCATTCCCTTCTCCTCCCGCCTTCAATCTTTCCCAGTATCAGGGTCTTTTCCAATGAGTCAGTTCTTCACATCAGGTGGCCAAAGTATTGGAGTTTCAGCTTCAGCATCAGTTCTTCCACTGAATATTCAGGACTGATTTCCTTCAGGATGGACTGGTTGGATCTCCTTGCAGTCCAAGGGACTCTCAAGAGTCTTCTCCAACACCACAGTTCAAAAGTACCAATTCTTCAGCCCTCAGCTTTCTTTGTAATCCAACTCTCACATCCATACATGACTACTGGAAAAACCATGGCTATAAGTAGCATAGCATTGCTATGGTGCAAATTCACTATGGGTTAAACAAAATAGCCTTGCTAGACCCTTGACAAACGTGATTTCCAGATTACTACTTTCTTGGTTTTCCTCCTACTCACTTGTGTCTCCTTTTCAGTTCTCCTCAAATTTTTAATTCTAAAGTGATCTTGTTCTTTTTCATTCTTTATCTGCCTTCACTTCCTTGTTGTATCATCCGCTCCCATGTCTTTACACATATCTTTACACACTATTTGCCAATGACTGCCAGACCTCTGAATTCTACACTCAGTGATCAACTGTTTATTTGATCTAATAGATGGTTCAAAATCAAAATTTCTAAAAACAATTATGGATAGTCCTCCTCCACTTTAATCAGTGTCTACTGTATTTACTCCTTGGCATCATGCTGGACCCTTCTCTCACAGAGTCCATCCAGTTTGTCAGAAAATTCTGCTTGCTTCATAGTAAATCCAGAATATTCTAACACCTCACCTTAGGGGACACTATCATTGCTCCTGAATTACTGTAATAACCCTCTAACTGCTTCTATTCTTGTCCCCAACAGTCTATTCTCAACACAGCAACCAGAAAGAGATCATGTCACTATTCTGCTCAAAAACCTCTAATGACTCCCCATTTCACTCAGAGTAAAAATTGTCTTTAAAATGGTTTACAAGACCCTGAATGATTGGGACCCAATTATTCCTCTGACCTCATCGCCTACCACAACCCCGTTCATTCACTCTGCTACAGCCACATTTCATTGCCTTGCTCTTTCTTAAACACAGGAAGCATGCTTTCCCCGCCCCGCCGACCTGCCCCCAGGGCCTTTGCACTGGCTATTCTTTCTGCCTGGTATGCTCTTTATGCAGATATTCACATGGCCCACTTACTCCCACACCTCCCTCAAGTTTTCAGTCAACTGTCACCTTCTCAGTAAGGCCTACGCTAACCACCTCGATATACCACCTCACCTATCATCTTCTAATATACTCTGTAATTTTTTATTTGTTGTGTTTAATATTTATTGCCTGTCTCCCTACAATCTAAGTTCCATGTAGATAAAGAAACTTGTATTTGTTCACTGCTCTGTTCCTCATGCCTAGAACATTGTCTGGCACATAGAAAGTTCTCTGTAAATATTTGCCAAGCTAATTGGATGAATTAATTTGGGAAATTCAGTCTCATGCCTTGACTTATGAGTGAATTTTAGATTCTGACCAATAACTATTGTAGACATTAGCTAGCCAATGTTCTCATTTTTCTGCAAAAGCAGAACACTCCCCTTATGATATAGAAACTCTAAATATGACCCTGGGGAGCATTTGACAAAATTGGTGCTTGATCAACAGCATGAATTACACAGAATAGAAGGTGGGAATCATAGTACATTTTAAAATTTTTACTCAAATATACACCCAGATACACAATTACATTCTGTAGTTTTTATTTCATTTCATTAATACTTTTGGATCCCTTTCTTTAATCATCTGGAAAGGCAGCATGACATAGATGTTAAAAGAAAAGACTGTACACCCATATTGTGTGGGTTTAAATCTCCACTCTACTGCATACTACCATAGCTGCCACTTAACTTCTCTTTGACCTTCCACTGAAAGCATTTCAAGCATAAAGGATGGTATTAAAATTTTCTGACATGTAGTTCTCCAATCCAGTTTGCACAGTTCTAGTGACAGCAAGTTCTTTACTTGAGGCAGTCTGCTTCTTTGCTGAATGGCATCATGTGTTACTAAGTTCTACATACAATAGTGAACTAAAACGCCAGTTTCCCCTTATGGCCAAGCATTCATCCTCTGGTTGGCTCTTTCGGCACTGGAAAATATAAATGTCCTCTTTTGGGCTTCCCTGATGGCTCATTAAGTAGGTAAAAGAAAATCTGCCTGAAATGCAGGAAATGCAGGAGATGTGGGTTCAATCTCTGTGTCAGAAAGATCCCCTGAGGAGGAAATGACAAATGGCCTCTTCCACATGAGTTTCCAAATAACCTTTTTTTAAACCTCTGTTATCTGCCGGCCAGTTTTGAGCATAATAATTGTTATGTCCTCCTCATTCATAAATGCTTTGGGATTCAGACGTTTGTTGTATATTAGTATGTTCTAGGCTTTGTACCCATGTTACACCAGGTGAGACATTTCTAACATTACCTGTGTCCCTCACTGTCTACACTGAAGCAGGAAACAACCCAATGCTTGTATTTAATGAGCTGGCAACACTTCTCTCTCTCCTCACAAGTACACTGTTTAGACAGGCAGCTCATCTGAGGCTTCTTTTCCTCACAGAGATGCTTTCTTTCACATACCCTCTTTCCATATCTTCTCTTTCTTAACCACTTGGTAATGATGTCTGTAACAATTAGGAGTCTTCCAACTCTAGAACCTTATTAATTCTAAATAATATGCAAATAAACTTTATCCTCAGCCAGTTTAATAGTTCAATCAGTAATTATTTTTAATCACCCCATGGATAATTTCAAAAAGAAGTTACACATTGTCCCACTCCTGAAGCTTTTGGAATTCTCTTTTATTTTTCACATTTGACTGACCGCAAAAATATCTTTTGGCAGCATTCACAGAAATTTGCCAATGAGGTTCAGTTAAGAGAATTTCAGTTTGGGCCCCAGCAGACTTCTCAACCAGTTTGTCCACAGGTTCTGGGGGGTAGAGGCAGTTAGGTTTGGTGGAAAAAGCAAAGGACTATAGGAGCCAGACTGCCTGGCTTCAAATTCAGCTCCAGTTTGGAAGAAATGGGAGGATTCAAGCAAATTAACTTCTCTGGTCCCATTTCTTCAGTTAAAACAGAGATAATAACAGTAATTACTTCAAAGATCTGTTGGGAAAATTAAATGAGTTACTACATACAAAGCCTTTAGAACAATGCCAGGTACATATCAAAGGCTCAATAAATGTTTGTTACCATATGAAGAAGCCACTGTCCTGGCTGTCATTGGGAAAGAGAAGAGAAATTTAAGTATGATCTCCATCCACAAGAAATGTGACTGCTTTTGAGGAAAAAAGAAAAAAATGAGAAAATATGGGTAATATTTAAAGGACATGTCAATAGGGGCAAACCGCTTTTGGAGTCATTGTATTTAGTCTATCACCTAGACCTCCCCTCTAAATATCTATAAGACATCTTGAACTTGGCTAGTCCAAAACATCTCATCATTGTGGATGAAGTCAATCCCATGTGCTTGTTAAGCAAGCAACTTTTTAGTCGCTATTATGAGTCAAACACCTTCAAGGCATATGGGAAACCTGAAATGCTCCTTAGCCTTTCCCTCTCCCTTGGCTTCTCTATCTAACCAGACACCAAATTCTGCCCTCCTTATCCCAGTTTCTGAATGAAATCTGTCCCCTTCTTGTCATGCCCACTGCCACAATATTATTTCTCTTCAGGTCTGTATCATCCAGTTCCTGACACTACCCTCTCCTGCTCCAACCTCTGAAGCAGGAGGTTATTGTCTGAAGTGTAATCTTAAAAAAAAAAAAAAAGTAATAATCTCTTTTAAGGAACTTCTAATAAAAAAGAATGGAATTCTGCCATCTGCAACAACACTGATGGGCCCGGAGAGTAAAATGCTTAGTGAAATAAGTCAGACAGAGACATTCTGTTTCACTTATATGTGGAATCTAAAAAATAAAAAGAATGTATATAACAAAACTGAAACAGATTCACAGATACAAACTAGTGGTTACCAGTAGGGAGAAGAAAGAGGGGAGGGGCAAGCCAGGGGTAGGGGATTAGGGGATTAAGAGATAAAAATTGCTATGTATAAAATAAATAAGCAACACAGATATAATGTAAAACACAGGGAAAATATAACCATTATTTTGCAATAACTTTAAGTGGAGCTTAATCTATAAAAATACTGAATCGCTATGTTGTACACCTGACACTAATACAATATTGTATACCAACTAATCTTCAGTTTAAATTTTTAGAAATAAAAATAAGACTTCTAATGATTACTTACAGATAAATTCTTTAGCTTACAAGTTATTTGACTATCTGACTGCAACCTTCTATTTTAGTGCCATCTCTTGCCAGTCACCTTAACACAACCTCTAGATAGCAACACTAAACATGCCCTTATGCCATACCAGACCTTTGAGTGAATCCACACCATGGTACATGTTTCCATTCATGGCAGACACCACTCATCCTATAAGTCTCAGTCCAAATGACTTCTTTGCAATGAAGGCATTTCCAGTGGCTAGTAGCGCTTTTCCCTGTCTTCTCACTATAGTTTGAAAAGTATTAGTCACTCAATCATGTCCAACTCTCTACGACTGTATACTATATACTCTGTACTCTCTATGGACTGTAGCCAGCCAAGCTCCTTTGTCCATGGAATTCTCCAGGCAAGAATACTGCTGTGGGTAGCCATTTCCTTCTCCAGGGGATCTTCCTCACCCAGCGATCGAACCTGTGTCTCCTGTGTCTCCTTCACTGGCAGGCAGGTTTAGTCTTACTTATTTGCCTAATTAATAAAATATCATAAGCAAATTAACTAGTATTAAGCTTGTCACAAAAGAAATGCAACATAAAAGGGAGCAATTACTAATTATTCCTGTTGTACAGAAATTAAGTGTGGTTCCCCGGGACCTAGATGTAGATATGACAGAACAAACATTTATTGAATGAGTGAATGAATGAATGAGTGAGGCAAGGTGAGACGTTTCACTATAAAAAGTATAAAACAAGGATATTAAACTTTTCAATATCTTGTATAAAGGAGGGAGGAAATATTTGTATCAAAATCTTTGGCTAATATAGTTACTACAGTTAAACATGAAAGTTAGCTCTGAACTTCCAGAAGGAAACTAGAAGGTAAAGGACAAACAGGTCTCATCATCTGATGAAAGGAAGTATACCACTTGATCAAGAAAGACAAACAATTTCCTGGAGGAGTCTTCTACGTGAATATTGCATAACACTGAATAACATGATATTTTCTTCTGTCATTTAAAAAACATAGAATTTTTAGTACTTTTAGTCAATCCTCAATAAAATAAAATCCAAGTGCAGTACCAATTAAATTCTAGGCAAAGCAGTTGGTGAAGGACAGAAGCCTCTGTGAGACTGGAAGGAAGTGATAGACAAGGTTTGACTCAGGGAGAGAGAATCAATGTCCTGGGGGCGAGCTGGGTGGTAAGTGCTAAAAGTGTAGTATCAGGCACAAGAAGGTGACTTCATTGAGGTTCCCCCACGTTGGATCACACTAACAGCTAGATAACACACAGAGTGGGTAGAGGAGGCATTTTCAGCAAAGGGTCTTGAAAAAACATTGAGAAGGTATATGTACACTTGGATGAACCCTTGGATACAGAGGGCCAACTGTACTATGCCATTTTATATAGGGAACTTGAGAATCTGCAGATTTCAGTATCTGTGTAAGGCCCTGGATCCAATCCCCTATGGACATTGAGGGACAGAATTTAAAACAGAAAAAGGATACAGATGAACTTATGTGAAACAGAAGTACAGTTACAGATGTAGAAAACTTATGGTTACCAGGGGATAAAGAGGGAGGGATACTGGGAGACAGGAATTGACATATCACATCAGATCAGATCAGTCGCTCAGTCATGTCCGACTCTTTGTGACACCATGAATTGCAGCATGCCAGGCCTCCCTGTCCATCACCAACTCCTGAAGTTCACTGAGACTCACATCCATCGAGTCAGTGATGCCATCCAGCCATCTCATCCTCTGTCATCCCCTTTTCCTCTTGCCCCCAATCCCTCCCAGCATCAGAGTCTTTTCCAATGAGTCAACTCTTCGCATGAGGTGGCCAAAGTACTGGAGTTTCAGCGTTAGCATCATTCCTTCCAAAGAAATCCCAGGGCTGAGCTCCTTCAGAATGGACTGGTCGGATCTCCTTGCAGTCCAAGGGACTCTCAAGAGCTTCTCCAACACCACAGTGCAAAAGCGTCAATTCTTCAGCGCTCAGCCTTCTTCACAGTCCAACTCTCACATCCATACATGACCACAGGAAAAACCATAGCCTTGACTAGACGAACCTTTGTTGGCAAGGTAATGTCTCTGCTTTTGAATATGCTATCTAGGTTGGTCATAACTTTCCTTCCAAGGAGTAAGCGTCTTTTAATTTCATGGCTGCAGTCACCATCTGCAGTGATTTTGGAGCCCAGAAAAATAAAGTCTGACACTGTTTCCCCATCTATTTCCCATGAAGTGATGGGACCGGATGCCATGATCTTCATTTTCTGAATGTTGAGCTTTAAGCCAACTTTTTCACTCTCCACTTTCACTTTCATCAAGAGGCCTTTGAGTTCCTCTTCACTTTCTGCCATAAGGGTGGTATCATCTGCATATCTGAGGTTATTGATATTTCTCCCAGCAATCTTGATTCCAGCTTGTGTTTCTTCCAGTCCAGGGTTTCTCATGATGTACTCTGCATATAAGTTAAATAAACAGGGTGACAATATACAGCCTTGATGTACTCCTTTTCCTATTTGGAACCAGTCTGTTGTTCCATGTCCAGTTCTAACTGTTGCTTCCTGACCTGCATACAAATTTCTCAAGAGGCAGATGAGGTGGTCTGGTATTCCCATCTCTTTCAGAATTTTCCACAGTTTATTGTGATCCACAGGGTCAAAGGCTTTGGCATAGTCAATAAAGCAGAAATAGATGTTTTTCTGGAACTCTCTTGCTTTTTCCATGATCCAGTGGATGTTGGCAATTTGATCTCTGGTTCCTCTGCCTTTTCTAAAACCAGCTTGAACATCAGGAAGTTCACGGTTCACATATTGCTCTAGCCTGGCTTGGAGAATTTTGAGCATTACTTTGGTGGCATGTGAGATGAGTGCAATTGTGTGGTAGTTTGAGCATTCTTTGGCATTGCCTTTCTTTGGGATTGGAATGAAAACTGACCTTTTCCAGTCCTGTGGCCACTGCTGAGTTTTCCAAATTGGCTGGCATATTGAGTGCAGCACTTCCACAGCATCATCTTTCAGGATTTGGAATAGCTCAACTGGAATTCTATCACCTCCACTAGCTTTGTTCGTAGTGATGCTTTCTAAGGCCCACTTGACCTCACATTCCAGGATGTCTGGCTCTAGGTCAGTGATCACACCATCATGATTTTCTGGGTCGTGAAGATCTTTTTTGTACAGTTCTTCTGTGTATTCTTGCCATCTCTTCTTAATATCTTCTGCTTCTGTTAGGTCCATACCATTTCTGTCCTTTATTGAAGAAAGTAGGGAAAACCACTAGACCATTCAGGTATGACCTAAATCAAATCCCTTATGATTATACAGTGGAAGCGAGAAATAGATTTAAGGGCCTAGATCTGATAGATAGAGTGCTTGATGAACTATAGAATGAGGTTCGTGACATTGTACAGGAGACAGGGATCAAGGCCATCCCCATGGAAAAGAAATGCAAAAAAGCAAAATGACTGTCTGGGGAGGCCTTGCAAATAGCTGTGAAAAGAAGAGAAGCGAAAAGCAAAGAAGAAAAGGAAAGATATACACATCTGAATGCAGAGTTCCAAAGAACAGCAAGAAGAGATAAGAAAGCCTTCTTCAGCAATCAATGCAAAGAAATAGAGGAAAACATCAGAATAGGAAAGACTAGAGATCTCTTCAAGAAAGTCAGAGATACCAAAGGAACATTTCATGCAAAGATGGGCTCGATAAAGGACTATATAAAATTGGTAACTAATAAGAACCTGCTCAACCCTGACAGAGTCAGACATGACTTAGCAACTAAACAACAACAAGAACCCTGAATACTCATTGGAAGGACTGATGCTGAAGCTGAAGCTCCAATACTTTGGCCACCGAATGTGAAGAGCCAACACATTGGAAAAGACTCTGATGCTGGGAAAGATTGAGGGCAAAAGGAGAAGGGGATGACAGTTGATGAGATGGTTGGATGACATCACCGACTCAATGGACTTGAGTTTGAGCAAATCTGGGAAATAGTGAAGGACAGGGAACCTGGTGTGCTGCAGTCCATGGGGTTGCAAAGAGTCGGACACAACTTAACAACTGAACAAGAAGAAGAACCTGCTTTATTGCACAGGGAACTCTATTCATTATTCTATAATGGTGTATATTAGAAAAGAATATTTTTTAAACAGGGTGGATATATGTAATATTCACTTTGCTATACACCTGAATCTAATACAACATTGTAAATTAACTATACCCCAAGAAAAAAAAATTTTAATTAAAAAAAGACAGATTTGGGACTTTTTTCAGTGGTATTATTTGGTATTGCAAGAACAAAAGATTAGAATGAGCTGCAGACATATAAATTGGTTAAATCTATGTTTCTGGGAACCCACAGTAATAAGATAATCCAGCTCTGTTAAGATAATATCTGGGAGAATGGATAGATATTATTGAGTTAGAGTCACTGGATGAGGGCTACCTAACCAGGCTCATTTGTGAACACTCTCTGCTAATCTGATGCTCTGAAAACACAGTTACTATTACTATATTGCTGAAAACACAGTTATTGTTTTCTTCTCTGTGTTTTGCATGCATACTTCCCCTCCCTTCCTTCTTTAGCTCAGCTCAGCTCTTCATCCTCAGCTCTAGATAGCACATTCAGGTGGCCTTTCCTGCCTCCTTCACCCCAGGTTGCTAGGTGCTGCTCCCCAGAGGCCTCCTGTCACCATAACATGTGTACATTCCTCATTGTTTCTGTCTTTCCTCTAGTAAAGGTACTAAGACTTATTCAACTTGGTTTCCCCAGCACAGTGCTTGACACAGAATAATCGACCACTATATGTGGAAAGTAGGAAGGAAGGGAATTGGGGGATTACCTCTGATGATTCTGAGTGCCAGTGAGGCTAATACAGCATAGAAGGGTGGTTCTGGGGAAGAATAACAAGTGCTGGATCTGACTGGGTAAGCATGTTTCATCAAAACAGTGAAGGTTGAGAGAGAAATATGGGCATTAACAATGCAGATTCGAACAATCATCCCCAGAAAGTAGTAGTTGAAACACTGAGAGGAGATGAATTTTCTGTTCAATTGCATACAAATGAGCAATTATCCTTTGACTAAGATGCCTCCATCTTTCCCCCCTCATTTGGGAACAAGTCTTTCCCTCCATATACACTGAGAGTGACAGCATAAAGTTTGCAGTGGTGTCGAGAAGATGAAAAAAGATAACCAAGGAATGACCCAGCTCACAGTGTGTTGCTAAAATAAACTGTTTTCTCATCCCCTTTCCAGCTGGGAATGAGGAGTTCATGCTTCCAGAAGACACCATTCTAACTTTGAGCCTCTTTGACTAGTCTAGAAACTCCATCCTCTTTCTGAATCAAACCTGTCTCCCAGAGCTCCCACATAGTGGACTCTGCTCAGCTGCCTGGAGAACTAACAGTAAAAATGAGAGCTTCTTCCCCTAGATCAGACAATTCACATGGCTCCTAGAGTCTTTTCTTCTCCAACCTGACCACCTTGACTCCTGCCCTTTTAAGCCCATCACCACAAAGTGGCCATCTTAGTCTCCTAACACATACCAGTATCCTACACAATAAGCAGAAACTTCTGTCAAAACATCAACCCCATTCAAAATTACCAAGACTACAACATGAACATTTTCCAGACTTGACAATTTTTCCTCCTCCACAATGGTTGAAAACTAAGTCCTCCTCATGGTTTTACTTACAAATCGAACTCTACAAGGGAGAAGAAGAAAAAAAATTTAAAAGTTCCCCAGACTGCAAGAAACGGTAATACCAAGTGAATGGGGATTTTTTTTTTTTTTTAAAGAGTCTTGAATCCTAAGGCCTTGTCTTGTTCTTTTAACTAGAAAGTTTGAGTCTTGATCCATTAATCCAGAGCTAATAAATGGCTGGTGGCAATTTGCCAGTTTGAACTCACAAGTGTGAGCTTATTCATTATTAGGAAGTAGCAATCTCTGTGGGGAAATGCTTGCAAACAGGATTAGCAGAGCAAGGGGAGGGCAAAGCCTTTGGTGGAAAATGTGCCCATTGCTAATCAATGGCCAACAACTTGTTGCTGCAGTGCGTTGCAAAAGCAATCGTAGCTCAGTGATCTTTGTGTTCATCATTAGCCAGAGCAAGGAATAACCTTTTTGCACTGGCTGAGTCAGGATTTCCAAAACTTGTCCACCAAAGTGCACCTGAGAGCAGTGGCTGTAAGCTCGTTCTCTAGGGGGTTCAGAAACTAAGCCAGAAAGCCCAAAGTTTAGTTGAGGTCTCCTATTTATTCTTTAATATTTATGTAAATTTAACATCTTAATACTATCCCCACATTCGTTTTAATACAAAAAGAACAGATTTCCCGTAACTCAATGTAATTCTCTGAGACCCTAGTCCACAGACCATGCCCCCAGGGCTTCATGTCCCCTATCTGAGAGAGGGAGCCAATTCCTACTCTAAGGAAGGAGCCACACCTCCAGCAGCTCAGAGGTCTCATGGCCACTTCAGTGGTTGTTCCTTACCCAGCTCTACAGGCTTACTGATTCCAAAGGAATTATAACAGAAAGGGTATAGCACCATAAGATCTCAGTATTGAAGACAGACAGACAGCTCCACATTTCCATAATGTGCAACCAGAGGTTAACTAAACTCTAAGCCCATTTCCTCACCTACAGAGCAGTTCTACTGCCCAGGCTGTGTTGAGAACTAAATGAGAGGATGTGAGTAAAGTACTTAGCACAGTTAAGTACAACAGGAATTCTTCCTTCTGTTATATTGGTGGTATCACCAAACACCTAGTAGTCTCCACAAATCTTGCCTTTGTTACTAAATAAAATCCTGGAAATAAGAGTCTAAGGACCTGGAATCAAGTCTTGAATCATTAGTTAATAATGTGGTCCTAAGTGATTGATTTGGTCTGATTCCAGGCTTCCACATCTATGAAAATGGGAACATGATACTTGCTCATGGATCATCCAACGTCATTGTGAGAATTACACAGAAGGGTATATGCATGATGTACTTGAAAGTATTTGGTAAAAATTACACACAGATAAAAGATAAAACCCACTGTCACTTTTAAATGTACATGACTTTCCAGTGTTAACCATTTAAAAGGCTTTAGTGCATCTGAGAAACAAGAAAAGATGTGAATAAAGCTATAATCTAAGCAATGGTAATGATCTCTGACAACTGTGAGCTTTTTTCCCCACAGCTATATAGAACAATAATAAATGACAATATTGAGTCCACCACATCAGACATTATGATAAATGCTTTACCTACAATCTCTTGTTTAATCCACATAAACTACATACAATTATTATGCTCTATTTACAACTAAAAACTGAAATTCAGAGAAGGTAAGAAACTTGACCAGATTGGTATGGCTGAAATTGGAACCAAGTGTGGGCAATTCCAAACCTGAGCTCTTAACTATTATGTTCTTCTATCCTACCTTTCAAATAGACCAAAAACCTACTTATTTACTAATCCAAATTGAAAAGAGCCTATTCTGGAATTCTCTCTTGAGGCTTACTGGCTGATCCTAGCTGCACTTGGCCAACCACAGGCTGAGGCTAAGATTTGAGAGTTAACAATTAGTAATGTCAGGGTGGAACTCAAGTTCTGTGCCTTCTTGTTTCTTCTGAGGACCAGTAGGTCTGAGATGCTGTGGATCTGAGGATACACTGTCTAGGATTCAAATTGCAGCTCTACTGATAACCCACTCTGTGTCTCTGGGAGAGTGGAACATTAACCCCTCTTAGAGTGAGTACACACAAACTTCTACCATATATAAAAGATAGATAGATAGAATCACCTCTTTGTGAGGATGACTGGGAGGAATAGCAGGAATTTATAAACTGCCTAATGGGCTTCCCACCTGCCAGTGCAAGAGATGTCGGTTCGATCCCCTGGGTTGCGAAGGATCCTGGAGAAGGAAATGGTGACTCACTCCAGTATTCTTGAGTGGGAAATCGCATGGACAGAGGAGCCTGGTGGGTTACAGTTCATGTGGTCTCTAAAGAATAGGACACAACTTAGCAACAAAACAACAACAACAATAAACACCTAATACAGAGGAAGTGGCTCAAAAATAGAGAAGGTAGCTATTATTCATTATTACTTTCATAATGAGGTAAAAGATTTTCATAATGAAAACCAAAAAAAGTTTCCAGTTGTCATATGAAACTTAAAATCTCAAATACCCTGTTATATCTTTCCAAAGCATTAACAAAAATAAGCAATTGTTCAATAATTTATATCAGTTCACAAACCAGTTCAGTTCAGTTCAGTTGCTCAGTCATATCTGGCTCTTTGTGACCCCATGAACTTCAGCATGCCAGGCTTCCCTGTCCATCACCAACTCCCGGGGCTTGCTCAAACTCATGTCCATTGAGTCGATGATGCCATTCAACCATCTCATCCTCTGTCATCCCCTTCTCTTTCTGCCTTCAATCTTTCCCAGTATCAGGGTCTTTTCCAATGAGTCAGTTCTTCACATTAGGTGGCCAAAGTATTGGGGTTTCAGCTTCAGCATCAGTTCTTCCAATGAATATTCAGGACTGATTTCCTTTAGGATGGACTGGTTGGATCTCCTTGCAGTCCAAGGGACTCTCCAGAGTTTTCTTCAACACCACAGTTTAAAAGCATCAATTCTTCAAGGCCCAGCTTTCTTTATAGTCCAACTCTCACATCCATACACAACTACTGGAAAAATCATAGCTTTGACTAGATGGTCCTTTGTTGGCAAAGTAATGCCTCTGCTTTATAATATGCTGTCTAGATTGGTCATAGCTTTTCTTCCAAGGAGCAAGCATCTTTTTATTTCATGGCTACAGGCAAAGTCTGCAGTGATTTTGGAGCCCCCCAAAATAAAGTCTGTCACTGTTTCCATTGTTTCCCCATCTATTTGCCATGAAGTGATGGGACCAGATGCCATGGTCTTAGTTTTCTGAATATTGAGTTTAAGCCTACTTTTTCACTCTCCTCTTTCACTTTTATCAAGAGGCTCTTTAGTTCTTCTTCACTTTCTGCCATAAGGGTGGTGTCATCTGCATATCTGAGGTTACTGATATTTCTCCTGGCAATCTTGATTCCAGCTTGTGCTTCATCCAGCCCAGCATTTTTCATGATGTACTCTGCACTAAGTTAAATAAGCACGGTAACAATATACAGCCTTGACGTACTCCTTTTCCTATTTGGAACCAGTCTGTTGTTCCATGTCCAGTTCTAACTGTTGCTTCTTGACCTGCATACAGATTTCTCAGGAGGCAGGTAATGTGGTCTGGTATTTCCATCTCTTTAAGGAAATTTCCAGAGTCTGTTGTGATCCACATAGTCAAAGGCTTTGGAGTAATCAATAAAGCAGAAATAGATATTTTTCTGGAACTCTTGCTTTTTCAATGATCCAAAGGATCCAATTTGATCTCTGGTGCCTCTATCTTTTCTAAATCCAGTTTGAACATCTGGAGGTTCACGGTTCACATACTGTTGAAACCTAGCTTGGAGAACTTTGAGCATTACTTTGCTAGCATTTGAGGTGAGTGCAATTGTGTGGTAGTTTAGCATTCTTTGGCATTGCCTTTCTTTGGGATTGGAATGAAAACTGACCTTTTCCAGTCCTGTGGCCAATGCTGAGTTTTCCAAATTTGCTGGCATATTGAGCGCAGCACTTTATCAGCATCATCTTTTAGAATTTGAAATAACTCAACTGGAATTCCAACACCTCCATTAGCTTTGTTTGTAGTGATGCTTTCTAAGGCCCAGTTGACACTCCAGGATTTCTGACTCGTGGTTATCTGGGTCATGAAGATCTTTTTTGTATAGTTCTGTGTATTCTTGCCACCTCTTCTTACTATCTTCTGCTTCTGTTAGGTCCACACCATTTCTGTCCTCTATTATGCTCATCTTTGCCTGAATGTTCCCTTGGTATCTCTAATATACTTGAAGAGATCTCTAGTTTTTCTCATTCTATTATTTTCATTTATTTCTTTTCACTGATCGCTGAGGAAGGCTTTCTTATGTCTCTTTGCTATTCTTCACAAACAGTCTTGCTAGTTCACAAACAGCCTCAACCTAAAAGATTTTACATCTTCTTTCAAATCAAAGACTGCCCTGAAGTGGTTAAATTCTGACAGGGAGAAGAAATCCATTGGTTTAGTAGTACAATCTCCTGGGAACATTAAAATGATTCCTGAATAATTTTCAAATCCAATTGTATTCACACTTCCCATTGCTCTAAAGCCAAATCAAAATTCATTGGCAAACAAGCAGAATCCTGCCAGGATCTCATGATTTATCATGTGAAATTTCATCATGCATAGCAAGTAGCAAGGTAACATGGGTTTAAGAGAGACATATGTTCAATATATCATGAGACATATTCATGGTGATTTGTTTATTCCCTCTGAGAAAGGTGAACCAAGGGGAGTCAATCATTGGGCCTCCTGGACTTGTAGTAAGCACCTAACAGACAGGCATAGATTTGATCAGGAAGAATCACTATAAAACTCTTAAAGACAAAAGGAAAATGATACAGGACAGTGTGCCAATTTCTGCTTCCTCAAGGGGCACTATTAATAACTGATTCCTGAAAATTAGGAAGAACTAATTCAAGGAGGAACTATAATGTGGCCCCAGGGTCCATGACTATTCTTTCTATCCCCCACACGGCCTACCTTTGTTGCATAGTAGCTTCCTGACATTTACAGAAGAGTGGGTGAGAAACTGGGAGGGAGGTGGAGACAAATTCTGATAGCTACACTGATCACAGAAGCGGTGACCATGTCCAGTGGTCCCACATGATCAAGATCCTTGAGATGCTTCTCAAGCATCCCCTGACAGAGAAGGCTGCTATTGTTCAGACCAGCCAGTCAGCCAATTTAGCCAAAACAAGGAACAGATTGGCATTTCTCAGAAACTCACATCCACTTCCCAATGCACAATGCTCCTAGAGGGGCACTATAGGTAGAGAAGTTAAAAGCTCAGACTCCAAAACTAGGCTGATTCTCTTACCTGAGACAAATAACTTAACCTTTCTGTGCTTTAGTGTCTCCATCTAAAAAGTTAAATAATAATAGTACCTGCCCCACTGAGGTTGTGGTGGCAATTAAATGAATGCCTATAAATAAAATAGTAATTCAAATCTCATGACAACCCAGGGAGTTCTGGCAGGTACCATTATCCCCATTTTATAGATGGAGAACCATGGCTCAGAGAACTCATGTGGTTTACCCAAGGCCATGAACCTAAGTATTATCAAGTGGGGGGAACCTGAACTCAGGGTTTGGGTATCAAGTTTAGAGATCTTCCATTTATAAGTCACATGGCTTAATTATAATTTGGGGTAAGTTTCATTTTAACCCTATATCTACCTATATATTCTAGCTGGGGATTACTTATTCCACAACAGCTGAACAGAATGTGAGTAGGCTTGCATACTTGCACTGGGTCCTGAGCATTCAGCTGATGGAAGTGCCCTGTAAGGGAGCAGGCCCTTTCCAGGAGACAAATCTCTTCCCTTTCCTGTTTGCTCTCTTGAGTGAGTCTGAGATGCTCTATTGTCACACAGGATAGAACCAAAGCCAGCAGGCAAGAAAAAATTATGGAACAACTGGAGTTGCCACTTGAAAACAGATGACCATTCTCACCAGAATCACCACACATAAATATAAACACAAAAAAGCACTTGAATTTCCATGTATCAAACAAGCAGTCCTATAACAAGTTCTATCTAGCAAACAAAATTCTATCTGTACTACCAATTAGATTGCACATACCCCAAAGGCAAACTAATAACTTTTAAAGTGGCCAATGACAGGATAATCTTGACGCTGAATAATCACTTAGGTACTCTCAACCAATTGGGGAATGTTACTGAACCAGTTCAGATTTGCTCAAATTTGCAAATGGAACAGGTGAAAATGGAACTGGTGACAGCTGGTGGGTGATTATCCATAGAAACTTCTGATTCAGACAGGGGTTAGTCACATAAAAGGGAAGAATAGAAATGGAGATGCCAAAAGAAGCATTTGGTCCTTGATTTCTCTGATGCGCAGATGGACATAATCAATTACCTAAATAATTCAGAAGAGAGGGGTGGAAAGGCTGCTTTCACCTGAATTATCCAGATAAATTTTAAAGACATAGGGTTTCTTTTTCATCTAAATGGACTGCTTATATTTTCCTGATTCATCAAATAATTTACTACACGAGCGGGGCTTGCTTATAAAACTATTATAACCACAGGGATAACTGCTCCTGGTGATGTCCTTTCTCTTACATTTGTACTTTAGCAAAGAATTGGTTTCAAGCCAAGCCCTTTTTTTCTCCTTTGTGTACTGGTAAGCTTTTCCTCTGGAAATAAACTGGGCTGGCTGTCCCTTTGATCCCATTGTGCAATTCTATCTCGTTCATCAAGCTTTGGCACCTGACCTGTTACAAGGGTATAGAAAATAGTACAATTTGAGCATTTCAAAGTGCCGGTTTTCTATTTAAAAGGGGGTTTATTTGACAGCCACTTTTAGATCCACTTGCTTATCTGGGTTGCGTTTTAACAAATTTTCGTGAAAACATACCATTTATTTGCCAAAATTGGAAAAAAATGAACAATGGTGAGTTCATATCCCAGTGAATATGGCTTGAAACACCCAAATCTACAGCAAAGACTGACAGAAAGAGAGTATCATCATATCTGTGTTCCATCAGAAAATGGCCCAGGCTTGAGCTTCAACACCTGCAATAAAGAGGACCACAACAGTTTGGGTGAGGTTCATTGTCATTTTCCAGCACGGGCATTGTAGCTGCTTCCCTTCTGAACCATTGTGTGGGTAGATTAGAAGCAACACAGACATTTCCCTGGCCAGAAACCTCTTGGCTCCATCTTCATCAGGGACGATTGATCAGCTTTTACTGATTACAGGAAATGGCTGTTAACTGGGGGAATGAGTAACACATCTGGAGGCAGAAGTCCTAAGATGATTCAGAACGCCCTCCTCCCTGGCTCTCCTGAATAACTCAGTGGTGTGAGTGCCTTCTCCTCACATGCATGAGACACTTACCATTCACCCTCATCTTTTCATCAGAAACAAAGAGCCTTATAATTTGGGGCAATGTGAAATACCAAATATCAAAAAAGGTCATTTTTTTGCAATAAATATTTTACTATGACAAAGCCAAAGCACAATCAATGAAGCCAAAGTGCTTGTGTTTCCTTGCTTTCAACCAAGATAAAACTCCACTCTTAGAGTGGAACAAAAATTTTTTGTTGTTTCCAATCAAATGTAATTTTAACTGTATTGATTTTACCCATTTATGAATACTGTAATACTTTTCCTTCATATTTATTTAATGCTTTTGAACCGCCCTTAGAGATTCTAACCCTGAGAAGAGTCTTCCTAGGTGACATCTCTGTTGCTGTTGAAACTTGCACAAAGCTCTTGGTGAAGACCAGAATGGGCCTTCGCTGAACTGAGAATATATGTTGCAACTCATTGTTGACAGTCACAGTTTTGCTTCAATTTGCTTGTGTTTCTGATTATAACTCAATATGCGTTCAGTCAGTTTGTAGAGTGCCCCTTTTTAGCCTCTAGCTGCTGGATGACACCATCTGTGATTGCCAAGGAAATTAAATTAAATTAAGTTAAAATTCAATCAACAGAAGATTGTTGCCTCTATGACTTTACTAGGAACCTTGAGAGCATAAGCACCTAAATGCCTCTCTCTTAATACAAAAACAGGCAAGCTCAGCTATAGCAACACCGGCCCATGGTTTAAGACTGCCCCAGAGCCAGGGGCCCATGACTGACCCTTTCTGGCCCACTTTGCACAACTTGCAACAGCATGGAGACAGATCAGTGTGCTTCTGCAGTCATTGCTTGACTTAGGGAAATCTTTGTTTCTTACCAAAAAGAAAGAAAGAAAAAAAGTCGTCAGGTTTATGCAAAAAGAGGAGATTGTTAATTTGCACAATATATGCTACACTACAACAAAATAAATTCTAGATGGATTAAATTGCTTTATATTACAAATTAAAGTAAAGCATAAAATGGATTTTTTTAAAAAGAGCAATATATTGATCTCAGGAATTTCTAAGCACTAAAAACACCAAGGAAAGTACTGATAGACTACAAAACACTAACTGGAAAAAGTCATATCAAATAATATAAACAAAATGCAAAAACAAATTGAAAAACAAGGAAAATGTAGAATTCACAATAGGCAATATAACTTTAATAGGTTTATAAACACAAACTTACAACTACATATATATAAGCTCATAAGAAAATCAAAATATCCTATTTATTGTCAAAGTATATCAATAAAAATTAACAAATTAAAGAAGTACCACAGGCAAAAACACTTTCAAATTCACTTATTTACATGAGAAACTACTTATTACATAGCAAACAAAGATTTTTTCAAATTATATTAATTTGCTGACAATGAAATAAAATAATAACTTAAAAATTTTGCTAGCAAACTGTAATATACCATCATCTTTCTAGAAGTTAACTTGGGAATATGTAGGGAATTCTAGTATATTTGAGGAGACATTTATTCCAAAGAAATTACCCCAGATATGCATAGGAATTTTTGTAGCTGGATGTTTACTGCAGCTTCATTTTTATAACAACAACAACAAAAAGAATATAACCTAAATGTTAACACAAAACATTATGCACTTTAAAAAAACATGTAATAATATGAACAAATGTTTACCATGCAATACTACTAAAAACAGGATGAAAAATTATATAGAGATATGTATGTAGGCATATATGTTTTATATATGTACATTTTCATTCTTACTTTGTACAAATATTATATAATATGCTTAAATATCATGTTATCATATGTTGTAATATATGCATAAACATACATACATATAGGAAAATAAAAGAATGACAAAATGTGAGCAGTATTTCTGAATGGTGAGCACATGTGCCATTTTAATAATCCTTAAATTCTGTTTTTCAAAATTTTCTGAAATAAGACAGTATTACTTTATAATTTTAAAAGTAATAAATGTTACTTTTTAAAATGGGGGGTGGCTTTTCCTCTCTCTCCCAAATGACAAAAGTCTTGTTCTCTTACTGTTTACTGAGGTATATTTCATTACCATTTCCCATAACCATGTTATAATTATCTTCTTAACCAGTTCATAACAGGAAGTGCAAAGACTCCTAGTACAGCAAAATACCAGTAAAAATTTCCCAAGGGAAAGAATTAAGTGGTTGAGCCAGGAAATGTGGTTTGCATTATCATATGTGGCTTCCCATTCTGCCTCCCCCACCTCAGGTCTTCTAGGGGCTGCCCTTCATCTCTCACCAACACTGCGCTGGAGTAAATGCATGCTGATTTGGAGAGGAGACACTGCCCTCCCATTCCCTGTTCCTACTTCACCACCCAAGCCTTCATTCTTCAAAACCTGAGGCTCTCGAGGGTAAACTCCAGGCATACCATTCAGACAGAACATGTTGAGAAAGACCAAGACAAGTTCATTACTTTGAATTCTGGTATCCCCATAATAGATAAATTTTATACTTTGTATCATTTGTTGAGCACTTATAATGTGCCATCACTCTGGTAAGTGCTTTACATGTATTATTTCATTTTTATAGTAAAAACAATCCTGTAAAGTAGGAAAAAATATCCCCATTTTACAGATAAGGCATTTGGCAAATAATCAACCTGACTGGTATCCCATAGTCAGAATCTAAATTCATGTCAGTGTTAGCACCTACACATTAAACCACCACACCATACTATTTCCAAATATAACGAAAAATTATGTTTTTAAACCTAATCTAGATTCAAGCTCCACTATTGGATTTTAGTATTTAAAAGAGAGGCTCATTTTTTTTCATCTTTCCTCCTTCTGTTTTTTAGTCACATGTCTTGATTTATATTGATTTATGTTACACGTCTTGATTTATGTTACATGTCTTCTCCCAACTTCCTACCACCTGTTAATCAAATCTTAGTATTAGAAACCCACATATTAGACCCTCAAAAGAAACTGAAAACTTTAGATAGTTCAGGAGGGTGAGTTGTGGTTATTCTTATTTTATGGATGCATCCACTGCATCCCAAGACATTTTAAGGGAAGCTCCTTAAATCACACAGCTAGTAAGTAACAGATATGAGCCTGAACCCAGTGAAAACCTTTAATGTTGCATATGCTGGGCCTCATTATAATAATAACACCTATGTCACAGGTTACTCAGAGTATTAAATGAGTCTATGTATATAAAGAACTCACAAGGATGCCTGGCCTAGGATTCAAACCCAGGCAACTTATGAGTCCACAGTCCATCTCACTACATTGCAGTCTCTACACACAAAAAATGTACATGGATTCTGTACCCTACAACATCCAGAGCTATTATTTTACACTATTTACAACACTGTCACTTAAAAATGTGAAAAATTTGGAGCGTGTCCAGAGACATATAAAGAAGATTATTAATGCTTGAAAAATGGAACATATGAGGAAAGGTTAAGAGAAGCAAAACTTTTTTAACCTTAAAAAGAGAAGCCTGAAAGGAAAGTTAATAATTCTTGAAAGAATTATTATGGAGAGAATGATAATCAGAGTTTATTCCCTGATTAAATAACATTCTTCTCTTCACAGAGAAAAAAAACCAGCTTGAAATCACAGTAAGAGGAAATGGAGCCAACTATAAGGAAGGACTTCCACTAGTTCATATACTCTCAACTGTGAACTTCAATTTAACCAGCCTTCCTTACACTGCCAGTTCAAGCATTATTCATAATGAGGTCAGGAATTCTCTTTCAAATATCCAATGATCAAATGGTACCTAGTATAATTTTAGATTCAAATGTTTTGGCTTTTCCCCCAGTTCTCTAACAAAATCCTCATATGAGACTATATGATTAGTCAGACTATATGATTCCCTGACCTGTCCAGAAAGAATTCACATGAAGTGACAATCCAAAATGGATGTGGCATCACTTTCTTAAGATATCTGTGAATAGAAGTAGACATCTATTTGTCTGGGCACTTTTGATGGAGTCCAGCCCTGAAGTAAGAAAATGAACTGCATTGACCTTTCATGGTTCCTTTCTGCTTGATGATTCTATAACTCCCTACATTTGGTCATTCATCCCAATAAAGTTTCATTGTTAGAGTCCATGGTTTCTTTACAACAGAAAAGAATAAAATACGGAATGGCACAGGTAAGAATTGCTGATGGGTAAGACCAACCAGACTCCAGGGTAATGTGGAAGCATCTTACTGTGTCTAATTCAGATTTCCTCAATGTGTTTCTTGAACCACCTTACATTAGAATTACCTCTGGTACTGCAATTGCTAAAAATTAATCAGAATCTTTAAAGAGGGTCCCAAGGATTTGTATTGTAAGTGCTTTTCCCACACTTTTTTAAAAATGTACACTAATCTTTAAGAACCAATAAGATTCATGTCTAATATCTTCATCCCACAACTCAGAAACAGAAACCTAGAGAAACTAATATTTGCCCACCCAGTTATTAGAAGAATGGAATAGAATCAGGAATGGAATCAGACATTTAGTCTCCCACGCTAAAAAAAATTTCTCATCTTCTTGGAAGCATTACAAATAGATTTAGAAAGTGCCCTGTGTAAGATATGCTGCTGCTGCTAAGTCGCTTCAGTCGTGTCTAACTCTGTGCGACCCCATAGACGGCAGCCTACCAGGCTCCTCCGTCCATGGGATTTTCCAGGCAAGAGTACTGGACTGGGGTGCCATTGCCTTAATACTTGGTATCAAAGCAGTGAGCAAACTAGTTGGTCTCCCTGAATAATTCCATTCTCTTCCATGGAGAAAAACAGAAGTGGCCTATGGCTCAGTCAAGTTGCTTGACACCACAAATAACTGAATCTCATCCCCTAGTGACTTAAACTCTAAAGAATTACATTAGCCCATTTTTGAGGCATCCAGAAGTCAGTCAGGCTTCAGAGCAATTGATTCAACAGTTCAACCCTGCTATCTGAGACCCCATTTCATCATCTCTCCGCTTTGCCATCCAGGTCATTAGGCTAACCTGTCACTTTTTACTGTTAAGGGCAGAACTTCTTTCCAAAAAGGCCCCAGAAATATTTTCTTTGACTGTCATTGACTCAAGTAAGTGTAAGCTTGTCCATTCCTCAAACAATTCCTAGCAATGGGACTAAAAATACTGTGCATGCTGGCTAAGTCACTTCAGTTGTGTCCAACTCTGCAACCTTATGGATGGTAGCTTGCTAGGCTTCTCTGCCCATGGGATTCTCAAGGCAAGAATATTGGAATGAGTTCCACGCCCTCCTCTATAGAGGATCTTCCCGACTCAGGGATTGACCCTATTTCTCTTACATCTCCTGCATTGGCAGGCAGGCTCTTTACCGCTAGTGCCACCTGGGAAGCCCCCAAAATACTGTAAATGGCTCTAGTAATTAATGGAATTGGAGGAATCAATCACAACATGCATACAGCCTGAAAGGGAAAACTGCTAAAGAAGCTCTCACAACTTCCCCTCATAATGGTCAGTCCTCAAAAAGAAGCCACTTCCCCCTTCCCTACTGTGTACAGAGCTATCTTCCATATTCAGGGTGTGTTAACCCATTTTAGCTTACAAAAGTTCCTCCTGTACAATACCCCCAACCTACATTCATGACCATAGACTCACTGCTTTAGGAAGAGAAAGGCATACTTCCTCAATTATATACAACTGGGTCTCAGACGTACTTATATACTTATACATGCAGAGAAAAATGCAACTTTTTTTGTTTTCATTTTTGAACTAATCTTTCTTTCAAGACCACAGCATGCAGGGCAGCAGAGTTGAGAGTGGTTAAATTTGGCTCAATCTAGTGAGTACAGATTGGAAAAGACCCTGATGCTGGGAAAGAATGAAGGCGAAAGGATAAGGGGGTATGAGAAGATGAGATGGTTAGATAGCATCACTGACTCAATGGACATGAATTTGAGCAAACATTGGGAGATAGTGGAGGACAAGGGAGCCTACTGTGCTGCAGTCCATGGGGTCACAAAGAGTTGGACATGACTTAGTCACTAAATAAGAACAATAACAAGTGAGCATAGAAGAACCATTAGAGTTTAAACAGTTATTTAGGTAACCCAGTCATCTCATTTGATTCAAAGACTCAGTATTTCAGATTTCCTCCTATTCTTCAAAGTGACATTTGGGTATACAGGAAGATCTACCTGCAAAGAAGAGATGGCAGGTTTCCACACCTTCCTTTCACCACCCACCCTGGGTGTCCTTTGCTGCAGTAGCCCTTCAAGAACATGCTGACTCCTCCACTCTACCTCTGACATCCAGTCGTTCTCCTCACAGTTCCCTTAAAGCCAGGAATAGTGGGCTTTCTCCTCACTCTTTCTGTTGACATAGAACTCCCCCATTTCTTGTTCTCCTCCTTCAGAGATAGTATTTAAATTACACACCCCTGTCCCAGCCATAATGGTGGAGGGGTTTAGGGAGAAAGAAATCTGATTTTAAAAAGCATAAAAGGGGATCATTTCAAAAGCATTATATATATAACATATGAAAACATGCAAAAAAACTCAGGGTATCCTTCAAAGTCACTTGGGTAAACTTATTCCACTAACTCAGAAGGATATAGAAAGGAGAGTACAGGGCAAAATAAAATCATAAAACAAAACCCATCATCCCTGTGAAATATTCAAGCTGAAAAGATATGGCTGTCCCCTTAGAGACTGAGGTTTAAGTGCAAAAGGGTAAAGTATCCATGAAATAAAGAAACGAGACAGGTTTCCAGTAATCCTGATTGTGTCTAGACAGGCGACATCTAAAAGCCATATTGGCCAGAACTGTTTTTGCCATCAATCTGCATGGCAATGGGGCCCAGAAGTATCAGTGACACCAGTGCCATTAACACATAAGCAATAGAAGAAGACGGGAGCCAGTCCAGAGCACAGCCAGAGAGATCTTTTCAGCCCAGTTACAGACAGGACCTTGGTGTCATCATAGTCTATTTTCTTACTTAATACTTTTTCCTGAAAATGATACACTAAATCCTAACATAACGTACTTGATGACATGCCATTTACCTGTGTGAATAGTAATTTACATTTGGGAGTCAATTTTTGGCCTTCATGATGACAACATTGTTCCTTTATTGCCTAATATAATTACATGTTTACATTTGAACTTAAACCCACATCCTGTGCTTCTACAAAACACAGGCATGTACCTTGCTATAAAGAAAACTATGTCTTTTCAAAATCATTTTCTTCATTAAACAAAGAACCAAAGACTTTCCTACAGCTGAGGTTGATAAAAAATTAAGAGTTTAATTTGAGTTTTGAAACAAATATAATAAATACTGCTACTGGGCCACCTGCAATGCTTGAAGTCAATGCTAATTAGCCAGAGTCAATGCTAATTAAAATGCATTAAAATAGAAAGTGTAAGTCGCTCAGTTGTATCTAATTCTTCGCAACCCATGGATTGTAGCTCACCAGGTTCCTCTGTCCATGGAATTCTCCAGGAAAGAATACTGGAGTAGGTTGCCATTTCCTACTCCAGGGGATCTTCCCCCAGGGATCGAATCTGGGTCTCCTGCATTGCAGGCAGTTTTTACCACCTGAGCCACAAGGGAAAATGGAGGGAAAAGATAAAGAAGGTAGAGAGAGGAATTACTAGTAATACTACGTCAACACTGCCGCCATATGCAAATAAAAAGATATGCATAATGAGGTTTTATTAGCAACAAAGGTTTAATTATTCCTCTTAATTTTCTGTTTCTAATTTAGAATAGGAGATTTTGTGACTAAGAGATTTTGGGGGGAAGCCTAACTTGAAAAAAGAGGTATTCAACTAAGACAGACTTTGAGATCCATATTGAGAAACTAAATCTGCCAAGGCAGCACAGAAGAGGGGATGGCCAAGCTGGAATTTGAGGGATGAATGAGAATTTTTCAGGCAGAGAAGGTAGAAGGGAATGGAGAGAAAGACAGCCCAAGAAGAGGGAATAGTGTGTGCAAGGCAGAGATAGATGTATGCTATCATTTGACATACTCATGTTCTCATCCTACTTCATGCCACTGAAGTAAAGAAGGAAATGTGGCAGCCTCAAAAATAGTAGTATTAATATTAAGTACTGCAGAAAAGCTGACATAAGACAAGGACAGAATATTCCCCACAGCATATGGTGATGTGGAATTCACCAGTGACCTTGGTCTGAACAGTGTCAGGTTAGGGTGAGTAAAGTGAAGTGAAAGTCACTCAGTTATGTCTGACTCTTTGCAACCCCATGGACTACACAGTCCATGGAATTCTCCAGACAGATTACTGGAGTGAGTAGCCTTTCCCTTCTCCAGGGGTCATCCCAACCGAGGGATCAAACCCATGCCTCCCACATTGCAGGAGATTCTTTACCAGCTGAGCCACAAGGGAAGCCCAAGAATACTGGACTGGGTAGCCTATCCCTTCTCCAGCAGATTTTCCTGACCCAGGAGTCAAACCAGGGTCTCCTGCATTGCAGGTGGATTGCAGGTTAAGTAAATAAGACATTAAGGTATAAAAAGCGTAAGCTATGATGGGAAAAATCAAGGTTGTCTAAAAACTCAAAAGCATTATAGAATGAAAGGAAGATTTTGTTGTGGTTTTGCTAGAATGGGAGAACTTGATCACAGGTTAGGCTAAGGGAAGGAGCATAGAAAGAAAGAAGCTGAAGACATAGTAGAAAACAAAGATCATTGAAAGAGCAAGATTCCAGATGAGACAAGAGGAACAGAACAGGGAGGGTAATGCCATCTTTAGGTCTAGAGAATGGATATAGAAGTAAACAGTATTGCAGACAAGGAGGAAACAATAAATTAAAGATTTCCTGATTAATAATCTCAAACTTCTTATAGGTAGAAACCAAAGTTATTTGTTTATATTTAAACACCATTTTGCTCTATACATAATTTAAGTTTGCTAAAAAGGGTTGCCTATCCACTGAGAGAGTTTAGGACAAACATAGGAGACCAGACAGAGCTGTTGAAAGAAATGGAAGCACTGACCAGAAAAAACAAGAAAAAGAAAGAAAGAAAGGTAACTGGTAGAGAATCTTGAGGCCCAAATGATACTAGAAGCCATGAATTTGTACTGACACAAACATGCACAATTTGTGACTTTTCCTAACAGAATGCAACAGACCGCTCTGCAGCTAGCAGTATGTATATGTGTCAAAAACAAAAGAGAATAGCATTTAAACATGTATATTATCATATGTAAAACAAATTACCAGTCCAGGTTTGATGCATGAGACAGAGTGCTCAGGCCTGGTGCACTGGGATGACCCTGAGGCATGGGATGGGGAGGGAGGTGTGAGGGGGGCTCAGGATGGGAAACACATGTACACCCATGGCTGATTCATGTCAATGTATGGCAAAAACCACTACAATATTGTAAAGTAATTAGACAATTACAATTTACAATTGTAAAGTAATTAGCAAATAAATTTTTTTAAAAAACAGAAGTGGGATATAAAGGTATAGGTAAGAGTAATTACAATGAACAGCATCAATTTAAGGCTGTGCAGAATAAAGAGAGCTCAGAAGAAGACTAATAAGCCAAGATGCTTGAGGAGTAGATACTGTTGGAATGACAGAGAGGGAGCAGGGAATGTGGGAAATTACTATCATAGAGAAAATTCACTGAGGTATGGAACAGTCTGCTTGATGGCAAGGTGTTGCTGTTGATGAGAACTGTTGTTGTGAAGTAAAGATGAAGAGATCTTTACTTCAAGAAGTAAAATCCATTGGCATTGAAGAGATCAAGGAACTGGAAAAATGGTGCTAAATGCATTGCCTACAAGACACAAAGAATTCGCTCAAGTGATGTCAGAAGCTGGAGAGAAGAAAAGTCTACATGTCACTCATAAAGGGAGAACCCAAGGGGGAGACAGTTACAGCAACAGGTCAGAGAGGTATATGCAAGCTCAGTGGAAGCTTCCTTACAGGAGAGTATTTCAGAAAAGGCATCAAAGAGGCTGTTGGGAGTGAGAAGTGAGAAATACCCTGCAGGGTGGGACGTACAGACTCATCTAGAGGGATATGAGACAAATGATGTCTCCTGATGAGAAGAAGGTCATGGTTAGGGTCAGGGGTAGAAGGAATGTTGTGGGAAGAGGCTGGAGTACAAGAGACAAGGTGGAAAAGATAGAAAGGAAGATCTAGGGTACACATAAGAGTTAAGGGAGAGAAAGTTCCAGAGAAACATGGAGGCAAAATACAAAGAGAAAATTATTAATAAAGAGTCAGCACATCTGTGATGTCCAAGACCTTGAATTGAATCCATTGGGTTCAAGTACCCCAGTTTCTGGGTAATGCTGTTAAGAGCCCAGAAAAGGCCAAGGGCCAGAGGGGTGGGCCCAGTCCTGTAGCTGATCCCCACTCTAGCCTCATGCAGAAACTGCCCAAGAGCTCCTGATAAAAGCTGGCCTAGTAGCCTGGGTACCTCAGTGGCTCTGTCCAATTTTATTAGTTAGCTGTTACAACTAAGTATCATGCAACAATTTTTTTCTTATTTAACTCTGGCACATTGGTAAATTTTCTGCTGAATTGTAGTTTATCTCTCTGGACTTAACTGTAGACTCTACAATGCTGTGATTGGTTTTACTGGCCAATTTAGTTAGGTTACAACCTGGCTAGTAGTTCTTCTGTTTTGTAATCTGGAAAGAAAATAAACTTTAGATGGCAATTTCCCTTTGTCCACTGTCTGCTTATGGTCAAGTGTAATCCAGATAAATTGGGTCACTAATACATCATATGTGTAAGGGCATTTAGGTATTTGGTCCATAATTAAATAGAGTTATTAAAATTGGCATTATAAGTATTTATCACCTTAATTTCTCAGACTATACTGATAAAAAGTTTTAACTATTTTTGCCACTTGTGAACCAAATGTTTTCTATGGACTTTCTTTTATTGCTTTATAGCTAACCATCTCAATTACAATAAGATCAGATCTTAATAGACTTCCTTGTCCTCTTTATTAATGTAATCTTTAAACTGTCAAAACTGTCAAAGTAACCAGAGAATATTTAATCTCCCCTACTCTGCAAAATGCATAAATGAAAGTTTCTACCATAAATATATTTAAACACATCTATTTTTTTCTAGCATATCCTGTGCCACTTGCAGATTTGGAAAAAATAAATCAAGAGAAAGGTTTTTCACATTTCCCACATACCCAGCTTTAATGAGCTTTTCTGTCTATTTGTTTGAAACTATAATCAATGCTTACAGCAGAGGTGGGTTTATGTACATAAACTTTATACACACTGTGGTAAAAGAGTTAAATTAATGGGCCAACCAGCAGTTATGAATAAAAAGAAAGGAAAAGGACCTTACAAAGTCCCCTTTCCTTCTAATCTCTGTGTTCTTGATGAATACAGTGTCATACTTATATAAAAGAAGTTTTCTCAAACTCAGGACCACTGATATTTATCTACTTTTCCTGTGGGGGACTGTCCTGTGCACTATAGTATTATGTTCAGCAGTACTGCTGTTCCATATCCAATGTTCCTTACTCAAAGAACCTGAAGCACCATGCCCCAATCCCTCCCTTCTGATTGTAGTAATACCCAAAGAAGTCTCCAAACATCACCAAACATATTCTGAAGGCAAAATCACTTCCAGTTGAGAACCACTGATTTAAAAAAATCATCCTCCCTCCACCACCATCCCAACTCCCCAGAAGAACTGCTGGCAAAGAAAAGAGAAATACAGGGGGAAAAGGAGCAAGTAGGAAAGGAAGGGAGAAGAAAGATGGAAAGAAAATGGAAGAATATAGATGAAGAAAACTATGAGAAAAGAAGATATAGGAATGAAAGGGGAGAAAGACATTTAGCTCTTGATTCCAAGTATGAAATTAATTTGTCCTAATCCTCATTACAAAGATGAGAATTTTGTGGCAAAATCCTGAAACCCTACCATATGTCCCTCCCCAAAAATGCTTGAGTTGACAACTTTACATAGACAAGGATGTTTTTTTTAGATTTTCTTTTTTAATTTATTTTTTCTGGGCTTGTGGGATCTTAGTTTCCAGACCAGGGACCGAATCTGGGCACTCAGCAGTGAGAGCATGGAGTCCTAACCACTGGATCACCAGGGAATTCCCTATACCAGGAAATTTGAGAGAGAAAATATGAATTACTTTGTGATATATTTGGTGAACAGAAATAAATCAATCCTACTGAAAAATATTTACACTGACAAATTTGACAAGTGTTAAGAAACTACTGAAAGCATAGAGGGATTTCCTCATTTGAATCAACTGTATGTCATTGGTTTGTTTGCTTTTCAATCAATTTTCAGTGTTGTAGATAAAGAATTTAGAGGTCAGTCCCTTGCTTTTAACTGAGTTTAGGATGAGAGGCTGTGATCAAAGGGAGCTGATGTGAATAGTTTGTGGAAGTGCTGGGTGGTGGCTCTAAACAGCTACCAGTGAATCTCTTAAGGAGTCTGGGTAAATACAGATGGCTATTAACAAAGACATCCAAGTTATTTATCCTTATCTTTAGTAAGTTCATACACACACACACACACACACACACACACACACACACACACACATATATATAGTTTTATGAGAATGTCACTTGTAAGCTTTAAAGAAATTCAGCTTCGAAGATATTTAAGAATATGTAAGCTCACTCAGTTCAAGCATATTCAGTTAGGTTCAGCACTCAGTCGTGTCCAACTCTTTGCAACCCCATGGACTGCAGCACTCCAGGCCTCCCTGTCCATCACCAACTCCCGGAATCCACTCAAACTCATGTCCATTGAGTCAGTGATGCCATCCAACCATCTCATCCTCTATCGTCCCCTTCTCTTCCCACACTCAGTCTTTCCCAGCAACAGGATCTTTTCCAAGGAGTCAGTTCTTTCCATCAGGTGGCCAAAGTATTGGAGTTTCAGCTTCAACATCAGTCCTTTCAATGAATCTTCAGCATTGATTTGCTTTAGGATGGTCTGGTTGGATCTCTGTGCAGTCCAAGGGACTCTCAAGAGTCTTCTCCAACACCACAGTGCAAAAGCATCAATTCTTCAGTGCCCAGCCTTCTTTAGACTCCAACTCTCACATCCATACATGACCACTGGAAAAACCATAGCCTTGACTAAATGGACCTTTGCTGGCAAAGTAATGTCTCTGCTTTTTAATATGTTTGTCAGCATATTAAATAGGTTGGTCATGACTCTTCTTCCAAGGAGTAAGCCTCTTGTAACTTCATGGCTGCCGTTACCATTTGCAGTGATTTTGGAGCCCAAAAAAAATAGTCTGCCACTGTTTCCACTGTTTCTCCATCTATTTGCCATGAAGTGATGGGACCGGATGTCATGATCTTTGTTTTCTGAATGTTGAGCTTTAAGCCAACTTTTCACTCTCCTCTATCACTTTCATCAAGAGGCTCTTTAGTTCTTCTTTGATTTCTGCCATAAGGGTGGTATCATCTGCATATCTGAGGTTACTGATATTTCTCCCAGCAGTCTTGATTCCATCTTGTGCTTCATCCAGCCCAGTGTTTCTCATGATGTACTCTGGTGGTGGTGGTTTAGTCGCTAAGTTGTGTATGACTCTTGCAACCCCATGGACAGAGGAGCCTCCTTTGCTTTTTGCTTCTCTTCTTTTCACAGCTATTTGTAAGGCCTCCTCAGACAGCCATTTTGCTTTTTTGCTTTTCTTTTTCTTGGTAGATGCTCTTGCTCCCTGTTTCCTGTACAATGTCATGAACATCCATCCATAGTTCATCAGGCACTCTACCAGATCTAGTCTCTTAAATCTACTTCTCACTTCCACTGTATAATCGTTAAGGATTTGATTTAGGTCATACTTGAATGGTCTAGTGGTTTTCCCTACTTTCTTCAACTTAAGTCTGAATTTGCAATAAGGAGTTCCTGATCTGAGCCACAGTCAGCTCCCGGTCTTGTTTTTGCTGACTATATAGAGCTTCTCCATCTTTGGCTGCAAAGAATATAATCTGTCTGATTTTGGCGTTGGCCATCTGGTGATGTCCATGTGTAAAGTCTTCTCTTGTGTTGTCGGAACAGGGTGTTTGCTATGACCAGTGTGTTCTCTTGGCAGAACTCTATTAGCCTTTGCCCTGTTTTATTCCATACTCCAAGGTCAAATTTGCCTGTTACTCTAGGTGTTTCTTGACTTCCTACTTTTGCATACCAGTCCCCTATAATTTCAAGCATATTTTCTGATGGCAAACACAGAAATGATGAAGAAACCTTATTTGGAAGAAACAACTGATTTTAACTGTTTATAATTATAACCAGATTAAACTAAACTGGCTCTTTCTCCTTTTATCACTAGTCTGTTGGCCTACACATTCAAATAGGATCACATTAATGATAATGCACATATGTCACTGGCTCTTGCTCCCATGTCAGAAAGACCTAGCCTCCCAACAAGCACCTCCTAAGTTTGGCTGGAATCCCAGGGATTCTCCTAAGAATAGGTGCAATCAGTAGACTTGTTTTCTTAATCAAGCCTCTTCTGCTGGCAATAGCTGGTGCCCATGAAGACCAAAGAACCACTGTGTTCTAAAGTGAAGGAAAAAGAATATCTGTCTCCTCTCCATGTAATATGCTTTCTTGGAGAGAATACAAAACATGACTGCTTGAATTTCAAACAGGTCTTTCAATTTTTATTGCCGCTTCTCCAATAGGACCCTGACCTGGCAATAAGCAGGATGAAAGACTGAGTGATAGTCACCACCTGATTTGCCTCTCTAACACCCACAACTTGGTCAGGTGCCACATTTTTGGTTCTCTCTTACCTTAAGATAAATTCCCTCGCTGGTGGCCCTTCAGGTCCTCAGGCAAACAGACCTTCAGCTGCCCCTAGTATCAGCCTGCCAGATGCACAAGGGCCAATTCAAAAGCCTCGGAGAGTTTTACTCTATATTGGATAGGTTTTGATCAAATCAGATCAGTCGCTCAGTCTTGTCCGACTCTTTGCGACACCATGAATCGCCGCATGCCAGGCCTCCCTGTCCATCACCAACTCCCGGAGTTCACTGAGACTCACGTCCATCAAGTCAGTGATGCCATCCAGCCATCTCATCCTCTGTTGTCCCCTTCTCCTCTTGCCCCCAATCCTGCCCAGCATCAGAGTCTTTTCCAATGAGTCAACTCTTCACATGAGGTGGCCAAAGTACTGGAGTTTCAGCTTTAGCATCATTCCTTCCAAAGAAATCCCAGGGCTGATCTCCTTCAGGATGGACTGGTTGGATCTCCTTGCAGTCCAAGGGACTCTCAAGAGTCTTCTCCAACACCACAGTGCAAAAGCATCAATTCTTCAGCGCTCAGCCTTCTTCACAGTCCAACTCTCACATCCATACATAACCACAGGAAAAACCATAGCCTTGACTAGACGAACCTTTGTTGACAAGGTAATGTCTCTGCTTTTGAATATGCTATCTAGGTTGGTCATAACTTTCCTTCCAAGGAGTAAGCGTCTTTTAATTTCATGGCTGCAATCACCATCTGCAGAGATTTTGGAGCCCAGAAAAATAAAGTCTGACACTGGT
>NW_011494638.1:1178872-1179054 GCF_000754665.1 Bison bison bison | reverse complement strand
TGTACTCTGCATATAAGTTAAATAAATAGGGTGACAATATACAGCCTTGACGAACTCCTTTTCCTATTTGGAACCAGTCTGTTGTTCCATGTCCAGTTCTAACTGTTGCTTCTTGACCTGCATACAAATTTCGCAAGAGGCAGATCAGGTGGTCTGGTATTCCCATCTCTTTCAGAATTTTC
>NW_011494638.1:1177181-1178526 GCF_000754665.1 Bison bison bison | reverse complement strand
GGAACTCTCTTGCTTTTTCCATGATGCAGCAGATGTTGGCAATTTGATCTCTGGTTCCTCTGCCTTTTCTAAAACCAGCTTGAACATCTGGAAGTTCACAGTTCATGTATTGCTGAAGCCTGGCTTGGAGAATTTTGAGCATTACTTTACTAGCGTGTGAGATGAGTGCAATTGTGCGGTAGTTTGAGCACTCTTTGGCATTGCCTTTCTTTGGGATTGGAATGAAAACTGACCTTTTCCAGTCCTGTGGCCACTGCTGAGTTTTCCAAATTTGCTGGTGTATTGGGTGCAGCACTTTCACAGCATCATCTTTCAGGATTTGAAATAGCTCAACTGGAATTCCATTACCTCCACTAGCTTTGTTCATAGTGATGCTTTCTAAGGCCCACTTGACTTCACATTCCAGGATGTCTGGCTCTAGGTCAGTGATCACACCATCGTGATTATCTGGGTCATGAAGATCTTTTTTGTACAGTTCTTTCTGTGTATTCTTGCCATCTCTTCTTAATATCTTCTGCTTCTGTTAGGTCCATACCATTCCTGTCCTTTATCGAGCTCATCTTTGCATGAAATGTTCCTTTGGTATCTCTGATTTTCTTGAAGAGATCCCTAGTCTTTCCCATTCTGTTCTTTTCCTCTATTTCTTTGCAATGATCTCTGAAGAAGGCTTTCTTATCTCTTCTTGCTATTCTTTGTAACTCTGAATTCAGATATTTATATCTTTCCTTTTCTCCTTTGCTTTTCACTTCTCTTCTTTTCACAGCTATTTGCAAGGCCTCCCCCAGACAGCCATTTTGCTTTTTTGCATTTGTTTTCTATGGGAATGGTCTTGATCCCTGTCTCCTGTACAATGTCACGAACCTCATTCCATAATTCATCAGGCACTTTATCAGGTCTAGGCCCTTAAATCTATTTCTCACTTCCACTGTATAATCATAAGGGATTTGATTTAGGTCATACCTGAATGGTCTAGTGGTTTTCCCTACTTTCTTCAATTTAAGTCTGAATTTGGCAATAAGGAACAGTATGAAAAGGCAAAATGATAGGATACTGAAAGAGAAACTCCCCAGGTCAGTAGGTGCCCAATATGCTACTGGAGATCAGTGGAGAAATAACTCCAGAAAGAATGAAGGGATGGAGCCAAAGCAAAAACAATACCCAGCTGTGGGTGTGACTGGTGATAGAAGCAAGGTCCGATGCTGTAAAGAGCAATACTGCATAGGAACCTGGAATGTCAGGTCCATGAATCAAGGCAAATTGGAAGTGGTCAAACAAGAGATGGCAAGAGTGAATGTCGACATTCTAGGAATCAGTGAACTGAAATGGACTGGAATGGGTGAATTTA
>NW_011494638.1:1175255-1177081 GCF_000754665.1 Bison bison bison | reverse complement strand
TCTATGCCCCAACCAGTAACGCTGAAGAAGCTGAAGTTGAATGGTTCTATGAAGACCTACAAGACCTTTTAGAACTAACACCCAAAAAAGATGTCCTTTTCATTATAGGGGACTGGAATGCAAAAGTAGGAAGTCAAGAAACACCTGGAGTAACAGGCAAATTTGGCCTTGGATAATGGAATGAAGCAGGGCAAAGACTGATAGAGTTTTGCCTTGAAAATGCACTGGTCATAACAAACACCCTCTTCCAACAACACAAGAGAAGACTCTATACATGGACATCACCAGATGGTCAACATCGAAATCAGATTGATTATATTCTTTGCAGCCAAAGATGGAGAAGCTCTATACAGTCAGCAAAAACAAGACCAGGAGCTGACTGTGGCTCAGACCATGAACTCCTTATTGCGAAATTCAGACTTAAATTGAAGAAAGTAGGTTTTGATGGGCTACCCTATATTCCTTTCTCGAGAAATCTGATGTCACCCACAGTCTTTGGTAAGCGGGCAGTAAAAATCATACAGCTCCCTTCTCAATGGGTGACACAGTTGATCGGCCCAAGGGTGAACACCTGACCTGAAAAGGTGGCTTCCCAAGGCTGGTTGAGCTTCCCACGTGGCAAAGTGGTAAAGAATCTGCCTGCCAGTGTATGAGACACAAGAGACAAGGGATCACTGGATGGGGAAGATCCCATGGAGGAGGAAATGGCAATCCACTCCAGTATTCTTGCCTGGAAAATTCCATGAACAGAGGAGCCTGGCAGGCTAAGTCCATAGGGTCACAAAGAGTCAGACACGACCTAGCAACTGAGCAGACATGCAAGTCCAGTTAGCAATCTGGAGCCTGGAACAAAAAAAAGTTAGCTGGGCCAATTAGATTTCTGTCCTGGAAATAAGTAGTAGCACAACTGGAACAAACAAGCAGTGGATCATTGATAGCAAATCCACAGACTTCTGCTGCCCTGGTCTTACCTTCTTGGAGTCCTAGGCCTTCGATGAAACACCTTTGTATCATTATACACAAATTTCTTATAAGTTTGGGCCTGTCAGAGAGTATACATGCTCCTTGGCACCAGAAAATTTCTAATTAATACAACTATATAGAAATACAATCCCTAAAATATTTAATTTCTGTCTCAATCCTATCTGGTTCATTCAGAGAAGGGTCACATACTCTCTGAACA
The DNA here is from genome assembly GCF_000754665.1 of Bison bison bison. Taxonomy (NCBI): domain Eukaryota; kingdom Metazoa; phylum Chordata; class Mammalia; order Artiodactyla; family Bovidae; genus Bison; species Bison bison. The sequence continues at coordinate 1,175,898 of NW_011494638.1, read as the reverse complement.
TGATGGAGACTACCCTAGCACATATCTGCAGTGAAGAATGTGCACACAATTTTGAGTCCACTCAGGAATATAAATTCTGGCACAGGGCCTCCAAATTCAGGGGCACAGGGGACAATCAGAAGTAAAGCAAATGAGGAGCTCAGCTACTGACTATCTCTGCTTCTCTTCAACACATTTGAATAAAAGTCCAGGCTGCACTGCTAGAAAGTGTTAGTTGCTCAGTCGTGTCCAACTCTTTGCGAGCCCATGGTCTCTAGCCTGCCATGATTCCTCTGTCCATGGAATTCTCCAGGCAAGAATACTGGAGTGGGTTGCCATTTCCTTCTCCAGGGGATCTTCTCAACCCAGGGATCAAACCCAGGTTTCCCACACTGCAGGCAGATTCTTTACCATCTGAGCCACCAGGGAAGCACAGTGCTAAGATGTTGAAATGATACTCTGTATCAAGCCAATCTGTGAATTTCAGTAAATTTTAAAAACTAGGATAAAATTTTCTGAGGGAAATAGCCTGAGGGGTGATGCAATGGAACTCTGTCATTTACAGCTGCCAATGACTTTGTTAACTCATCTCCCCATTGTGGCAATTTTCTGCATTGTGGATTATGCATTTCTCCCAAACTTCCAGTTCAATCATCTCCTGCTT
>NW_011494638.1:1173300-1175155 GCF_000754665.1 Bison bison bison | reverse complement strand
AGAGCAAGGAAAACTCTATGATGCCATAAGCCCCTTCCATAAAGCATGGCAGTGAAGGCAGTGAAGCTCACCTGCAGCAGCCATAGCAGAGCTTCTGGTCTTCAGGTTGTGGTTTCATGAGTGATGAGTCACAGGTGGAAACAGCAGTGGGCTTCCTGCGGAAACAGTCTCATGCAGTGACTGAGCATTCCTTTTAGCTGCTCACTTCTGTTGTGTGGCATCCAAGCTTGTTTCTCAGACTGTGTCCCAAAATCTATAAGTTGCCTTGTAATAGCCTGTTATAAATCCTTTTCTGTTTAACTTAACTTGAGTGGCCTTTGTGGACTGCCATTGAACTCTGACTGATGGAAAAGCACTGAGGAAAGCCTATTCTATACCAGCAAAGGAAACTGTCCTAGAAGGACTGAACTGGACAAGAAACACAGAGAAAGGGTAAATGCAACTCTGATGACCCACAAAGTCCCAATTGGGTTGTTTATGAATAGAAATAAAAAAGAACATTTTCAATGAAATGCAACCAAGTTTGCCATTCAATGGGCACTTACAGAATCTCATCCTTCCCTCCTATCCTCCCCAAGTACTTATTTTACTGTTTTCACATTCACTGGCTATGTGTATATCTGTCCCTCCACAAGACTCTGAGATCCTTAAGGAAAGAAATTATGTTTCTCTTTTTCCACCACTGTCAGTGTCTGAGCACAGTATTTTGGATGTAGTATGTGCTTTAGCAATCCTAATTGAGTGTTTATGTTTCTTGGTTGCAAGAAGCTCCCTGTTCCTCCTTTCACAGACAATAGAGTAAACACAAAAACCTTCCCTTGATTCTTTGTTCCTTGAGGATATGGCCTCAAAATTTGTGTATGAAATGAGGCTAAGTGAATCCCGCCAGCCAGGAGTCTTACTGACAGCTAGTACTGGCTCTGGTGGTTCTCCAATTTGTATTTATATCTATGCATGCCTCTTCCATCAAAATATGCCATATGCAACTAAAAGATATTGAATCAAATATTAATGCCCAAGATGCCCATGCATTTTTGTAATGCCTTCAGCCTTCTTTACAAAGGATTTTAATGCACTCTTGTAATTTTACTTCAGCACAGTGCAATCAGTAAATATCAATTTCTCTCTGGGACCACAAAGACTTGTTAACTGCAATTCTACTACTGATGCCCTAGTGAGGAAAAGAGTTGCTGTGTCAGAATCTCAAAAAGTATCTCATCTTTGTAGATCTCAGCATGAGGAATCCATTCCATGGAACATGAGAAGTGAGTTCATTTGCCAGTCTACTTCTGGGTTTTTCTAAGTGATTTCAAAGCATTCCATCCTAAGAGCCCACCTTTTTTTCTCTGCTTGTTAAATTCTTACCCATTTTGTGGGGCTAAGCTGCAATGCCACCCCATAAAGGCTTGATTATCTCAACCAGAAATACTTCCAGTATATTTACTCTATTTCCATTTCACTTATCTAAAACTACTTTGTCTACTCATTATTTGTTTATGTCTTATATCACCAATGAGACAAGCACCTTGAGGGTAAGAGCTAGGTACTTTTATCTTTGCATCTCAGTACATTACAAATCATGAAATATTTGCTGACTGAATAAATGGTAAACTCTGTCACTTCTACTATTGGAGTTACACTGCAGAGATCCTAACAGTTTAGAAAAAAATATATAGCTGAAACAGGCTTTTGCAGTCCAGCTTACGGGGAAAAATCATTTTTTAAGACATTGTTTTGTTGAGGAAAAAAGTTTGATTTGTAAGACATTTGTGCATGAATTTATTGACTATGCCAAAGCCTTTGACTATGTGGATCACAATAAACTGTGGAAAATTCTGAAGGAGATGGGAATACC
>NW_011494638.1:1141309-1172757 GCF_000754665.1 Bison bison bison | reverse complement strand
TAAAAAGCAGAGATATTACTTTGCCAACAAAGGTCCATCTAGTCAAGGCTATGGTTTTTCCAGTAGTCATATATGGATGTGAGAGTTGGACTATAACAAAAGCTGAACACCAAAGAATTGATGCTTTTGCACTGTGGTGTTGGAGAAGACTCTTGAGAGTCCCTTGGACTGCAAGAAGATCTAACCAGTCCATCCTAAAAGAGATCAGTCCTGGATCTTCATTGGAAGGACTGATGTTGATGCTTAAACTCCAATATTTTGGCCACCTGATGAGAAGAGCTGACTCATTTGAAAAGACCATGATGCTGGGAAAGATTGAGGGCAGGAGGAGAAGGGGACGACAGAAGATGAGATGGTTGGATGGCATCACCGACTCGATGCACATGGGTTTGGGTGGACTCCAGGAGTTGGTGATAGACAGGGAGGCCTGGCGTGCTGCGATTCATGGGGTCACAAAGAGTCAGACATGACTGAGCAACTGAACTGAACTGAACTGTGGATGAATTAGGATTGATAAAAGTACACTGAGTTAGAATTAGCTTGATGTAGCTTAATATTCTGGAGAAGGCAATGGCACCCCACTCCAGTACTCTTGCCTGGAAAATCCCAGGGACGGGGGAGCCTGGTGGGCTTCCGTCTATGGGGTCGCACAGAGTCGGACATGACTGAAGCGACTTAGCAGTAGCAGCAGCTTAATATTCTGGCTCACTGCAGTGGTCCCAACCTTTTTGGCACAAGGGATCAGTTTCATGGAAGACAATTTTTCCATGGACCTGGAGTAGGGGAATGGTTTCGGGATGATTTCAGTGCATTACATTTACTGTGCACATTATTTCTATTATTATTACATCAGCTCCACTTCAATTCATTAGGCATTAGATCCTGGAGGTTGGGGACCCCTGCCCTAAAGAAAGGTAAAGGCCTTCTCTGCTTCACATTCCTTTTTCCTCATAAGCACTTCTTATGTCCAGGCAGAGGTAAAATATAACAGTTGGGTGAAGCAGTTTCCCTTTTCCTCTCACACTAGCCCACTCATTGCTTCTCTTTTTTTTTTTTTTTTTAATTTTATTTTTATTTTATTTTTAAACTTTACATAATTGTATTAGTTTTGCCAAATATTGCTTCTCTTTAACTTCTTCTTTGCTGCTGCTGCTGCTAAGTCCCTTCAGTCGTGTCCGACTCTGTGCGACCCCAGAGACAGCAGCCCACCAGGCTCCCCCATCCCTGGGATTCTCCAGGAAAGAACACTGGAGTGGGTTGCCATTTCCTTCTCCAATGCATGAAAGTGAAAAGTGAAAGTGAAGTCACTCAGTCATGTCGGACTCGCAGCAACCCCATGGGCTGCAGCCTACCAGGCTCCTCCATCCATGGGATTTTCCAAAATCATAATTGACTCCTAGTAAAAGGAATCACCAATATTTATCAAGTAGTTCTATGGTTCAGAGTCAGGTTTTGACTCTGTGTACCCAGAAATGTTCATCAAGTATGAACATTTTAGCAAGTATGTATCATGTTAATCCAAGCCTATGCCCCAACCAGTAATGCTGAAGAAGCTGAAGTTGAATGGTTCTATGAAGACCTACAAGACCTTCTAGAACTAACACCCAAAAAAGATGTCCTTTTCATTATAGGGGACTGGAATGCAAAAGTAGGAAGTCAAAAAACACCTGGAGTAACAGGAAAATTTGGCCTTGGAGTATGGAATGAAGCAGGGCAAAGGCTAATAGAATGCACCGGTCATAGCAAACACCCTCTTCCAACAACACAAGAGAAGACTTTACACATGGACATCACCAGATGGCCAACGCCAAAATCACACAGATTATATTCTTTGCAGCCAAAGATGGAGAAGCTCTATATAGTCAGCAAAAACAAGACCGGGAGCTGACTGTGGCTCAGATCAGGAACTCCTTATTGCCAAATTCAGACTTAAGTTGAAGAAAGTAGGGAAAACCACTAGACCATTCAAGTATGACCTAAATCAAATCCTTAACGATTATACAGTGGAAGTGAGTAATAGATTTAAGGAACCAGATCTGATAGAGTGCCTGATGAACTATGAACAGATGTTTGTGACATTGTACAAGAAACACGGAGCAAGAGCATCTACCAAGAAAAAGAAATGCAAAAAAGCAAAATGGCTGTCTGAGGAGGCCTTACAAATAGCTGAGAAAAGAAGAGAAGCGAAAAGAAAAGGAGAAAAGGAAGGATACACCCATCTGAATGCAGAGTTCCAAAGACTAGCTAGGAGAGATAAGAAAGCCTTCCTCAGTGATCAGTGCAAAGAAATAGAGGGAAACAATAGAATGGGAAAGACTAGAGATCTCTTCAAGGAAATCAGAGATACCAAGGGAAAATTTCAGGCAAAGATGGGCTCAATAAAGGACAGAAATGGTATGGACCTAACAGAAGCAGAAGATATTAAGAAGAGGTGGCAAGAATACACAGAAGAACTGTACAAAAAAGATCTTCACAACCCAGATAATCACAATGGCATGATCACTCACCTAGAGCCAGACATCCTGGAAGTCAAGTGGGCCTTAGGAAGTGTCATTATGAACAAAGCTAGTGGAAGTGATGAAATTCCAGTTGAGCTGTTTCAAATCCTAAAAGATGATGCTGTGAAAGTGCTGCACTCAATATGTCAGCAAATTTGGAAAACTCAGCAGTGGCCACAGGACTGGAAAAGGTCAGTTTTCATTTCAGTCCCAAAGAAATGCAATGCCAAAGAATGATCAATTTACCAAACAATTGCACTCATCTCACATGCTAGTAAAGTAATCCTCAAAATTCTTCAAGCCAGGCTTCAGCAATATGTGAACTGTGAACTTCCAGATGTTTAAGCTGGTTTTAGAAAAAGCAAAGGAACCAGAGATCAAATTGCCAACATCTACTGGATCATTGAAAAAGCAAGAGAGTTCCAGAAAAACATCTATTTCTGCTTTATTGACTATACCAAAGCCTTTGACCATCTGGATCACAATAAACTGTGGAAAATTCTGAAGGAGATGGGAATACCAGACCACCTGACCTGCCTCTTGAGAAACCTATGTGCAGATCAAGAAGCCACAGTTAGAACTGGACATGGAACAACAGACTGGTTCCAAATAGGAAAAGGGGTATGTCAAGACTGTATATTGTCACCCTGCTTATTTAACTTATATGCAGAGGACATCATGAGAAACGCTGGGTTGGATGAAGCACAAGCTGGAATCAAGATTGCTGGGAGAAATATCAATAACCTCAGATATGCAGATAACACCACCCTTATGGCAGAAAGTGAAGAAGAACTAAAGAGCTTCTTGAGGAAATTGAAAGAGGACAGTGAAAAAGGTGGCTTAAAGCTCAACATTCAGAAAAATAAGATCATGGCATCTGGTCCCATCACTTCATGGCAAACAGATGGGGAAACAGTGGAAACCGTGGCTGACTTTATTTTTCTGGGCTCCAAAATCACTGCATATGGTGACTGCAGCCTTGAAATTAAAAGATGCTTACTCCTTGGAAAGAAAGTTATGACCAACCTAGACAGCATATTAAAAAGCAGAGATTAATATAACAAATAGGTCCATCTCGTCAAGGCTATTGTTTTCTCAGTAGTCGTGTATAGCTATGAGAGTTGGACTGTAAAGAAAACTGAGCACCGAAGAATTGATGCTTTTGCACTGTGGTATTGGAGAAGACTCTTGAGAGTCCCTTGGGCTGCAAAGTGTTCCAACCAGTCCATCCTAAAAAAGATCAATCCTGAGTTTTCCTTGGAAGGACTGATGTTGAAGCTGAAACTCCAATACTTTGGCCACTTGATGTGAAGGGCTAACTCATTTGAAAATCCCTGATGCTGAGAAAGATTGAAGGCAGGAGGAGAAGGGGACGACAGAGGATGAGATGGTTGATGGTATCACTGAGTCAATGGACATGAGTTTTTGTAAACTTCGGGTGTTGGGGATGGATAGGGAACCCTGGCATGCTGTGGTCCATGGGGTCGCAAAGAGTCAGACACGACTGAGCAACTGAACTGAACTGACCCAGAAATGTTCAAGTATGAACATTTTAGTAAGTGTGTATGTAAGTACTAACTAAATGATGTTCTGATAGTGTTCATTTCTGCTCTATACATTAAAAAAAAAAAAACTGGCATAGCTTTCTTTTGGGGTTATTAGCAAATATTTTCACAGCAATTTAAGGTTGAGGTCATCAGTTTCATATTTATAAAAACTCAGCATTTCTTCCTGGGTTCTTTGTCTACAATGCTAGTAAAATCCCCCTAAGAAAAAAGTGTTATCTTAGATCAACTTTTCCCAAAGTGTTTCAGAAATGTGAACAGGTAATTTGTAGAATTCAGATCCTATAGTCAGACAAGTTTAGAAAATACTAAGTTTAACAAAACCACATAAAGTAATGGACTTCCCAGAGCCTTTAACATGAGAACATGCACTGTGAGAACATCTCACAAGGACTTTTCTGAGGGACTTATCAATACATTTGAAAATACATTTAGGGAAATGCTAACCTGACTGCCCAGGTCTTTCTTTCTAAACTACCAGACATCAGTAATTGAAAAAGCAAGAGTGAGTGATGCCAAAGTCATTTTAATGTTATTTTCTAGAAAGAATATCATAAAGTAAAATGAATCTCTCATTTATAAAACACTAACAGAACAAATTCCAAAACTTTAAAAAGAAACAGACTCCCAGCCACTATAAAAATTCTCTGACCACCATCAACTTTTGTTCACTAAGTTTCTCCCCAAATCTTTTCTTAGAGTGAATAATTATTATTTTTATAGCTATCCTGTAGGGAGTTTTTAATATGTTCCAGGGACTATGCTAAATGCAGTTCTTAATTTGATCCTCAAACCTTGTAAGGTGGGAATTATTACTAAGGAAACTGAGACTTGGAGAATTTGCATAACTCACTCAGGTAAAGTGGCAGGGCCAATATTCCAGACCAGGTATTCAGGCCCCAGGATTTTTGCCATAGCCCCTGGGAAGCACATCTTCATTGCTATGACTCTCTAAATATATGTGCAGCTCTCAGAATCTGCTATACCTTCACTGTCTCTGTGTTCATGTAAACAGTTTACCCAACAAAGCCCTACAAGAGGCTAGATTTCAATTCCTTCTTTGACATCCTACTTAGAGCTAATGAGAGGGTAAGATACTTTAGCTAATTAATTGTCCACTTCCCACTAAGCCACCATCTTTTGTTATTCGCATGGTCTCCTTCACACGCATCAGAATTAGAGAGAGGCTTCTTTCATCCTCTTTGAAAGAAAGACATTCTGGAATTTAGTCACCAGTTTTAACTGCACATTTCCTGCATTCTCTCTTGCACACAGCAGAAAGGCAGAGAAAAGCTGAAGGGACAAAGTACTGTGTTCCAGAGGCCAGATTCTCCGCAGCACTCTCCCAATTCAGTCAGGCTCCTCTGCCTGTGCATCCTGACAGGTAAGCTTAGCACCTAGTATAGATTTATGCCCAGTTGTTGCCCAAGTGCTGCAACTTGAGCATTTCATTACCTGATTTTGCTAGAATTCTGTTCATCTCTTTTCCTGAACATTTTTAAAGAGCATTTGAACAAAGAAGACACTATTTCTCTTACATACCTGGGCATTTCCCCATTGCTTTATTTGCAGGTTATTCTGTAATCTACAAGATCATGGGATAGCCCTGTCATCCTATTTTGCATGTGGAGAACCGAGGCAGTAAGGGCCCACAGGGATCATGGTACTGATTTCTCAGGCTGTTCAAGCAAAGGAAGTGGTGAATCAAAGATTCACAGTGATGTTGATCTGCCTCTTCTGTGTCCTCAAGGTAGAGTTTCATTTTCAACCCCTAGGTGGATTTTTGCAACTGCCCCATTGAAAGATAGCAGTCAGGACTTCAATACAAACTCTTTGAAATGTTCTACAAAACAAGGTGAATTTAACTCAGTATTGAATAAGCGCTTTAGAAACATGAATTAATAGCACAGACTTTAAAGAATGAGTTAGTGTATATGTTTTGCTCATTTTTCTCTCCTAACTCCATCATCTTTGTTCCACTAAATCATCTTTGGAGACTCCCACATACCGTGGCTCTTTATAAGCCAGAGAGTAATAACATGGGGCTTCAACTCATGGGTCCTCACATCTTTGTCTGCCAAATACTTTGGGGGTCAAATACTTTGGGAGCAGACTGCACATAAAGCAGTGGTGAGACAAACACCTCTGAAGGATACATAAGACAAAGGATTTTTTTTTTTTGACAAAGGATTTAAATAATGGATGGTCTTTGCTCTTTCTCAGTAGGCAACAGAATCAAGTGAAAATAGCACACACTTAGAAACAAAGCAAATCTGGTCACTTTTAACCCAACTCCACCAAGTACTAGTTCTGGGACGTTGAGTAAATTATTTAACCTTTCTGAGTCTTAGATTTCTCAAATATGTAATTATAGCTAATATGTACCTAAAAGTGTTTTAAGAATAAAATTAAATAATATAAATGGCTATCACAATCATATTGTCTGACATGTAAGAGCTAGTCAATAAATTTCCTTCCTTCCCTTCAGTTTCTTGATTGTAAAGTAACTAGATAATAAAAATATTTTGCCTCAAAGGAACTTTTGAGAAAATATTCTTGAGATATCTAAAATATAGCAAATATTCAACAATGATAAAAATGATAATGCTAGCAGCTATCAGTGGCAGCCCACTCCAGTACTCTTGCCTGGAAAATCCCATGGACAGAAGAGCCTGGTAGACTGCAGTCCATGGGGTCGCTAAGAGTCGGACACGACTGAGTGACTTCACTTTCACTTTTCACTTTCACGCATTGGAGAAGGAAATGGCAACCCACTCCAGTGTTCTTGCCTGGAGAATCCCAGGGACCGGGGAGCCTGGTGGGCTGCCGTCTATGGGGTCGCACAGAGTCGGACACGACTGAAGCGACTTAGCAGCAGCAGCAGCAGCAGCTATCAAAACCATTATAACCTATGGTTTTTATTTTTATTAAAATATCTACAACACACAACAACCTGATGACCTGATTCAATTTTGTCTGTGACAGATGTGTGTCCCCACATGTCTTTATGCCCAGTACAGGGAGTGGGCAGGCAAGTGACGAGGCCACGGTTATCCAACATCTCTTAGGTTTCAGGAGATTCTCCTTCCTAGGGTCAGTTTTACTTCCAGCCTAGTTTCTAACCAGGTAAATTGGAAAATCAGGACAAGGAACTTTTAAGCCTGATGTCTGAACACAAAAGCCTAAGAGCTTTTCTTTGGTTTGCTTCTAGAGTCCATTAAGAATGAGAATGCTCAGTGTAGACATGGAGGTTGTGACCCACCTCCCCCGCCTGCATATCCTTAGGATAGTTTGGCCGTCCGGAGCTTGCACAACCAAAGGCCTTGAGATCATGTGGTTTCTCTTAGGTCCCAAGTCACTGTGCTTGATTTGATCATCTGCTGCACACAAGTGAGTTAATCTAGTCTCTGCTTCACTCCATACATAGATGTTATTTATATATATATATATACATAAAAATATATATATGTATACTTACAAATTCATTTACACTGCTAATTTTAAAGCTAATGCCATTTCTCTCTGTTATTTTATTTGAAGTTTGCACAGTAAATGCATTTGTGTAGCACAGTTACACTGTTTCTTTGTATATTTAGGCTAAACAGTCACAAAAGACTGAAACATTTTAATGTATACTCACCTGAAAAATTCAACATCTTACCCATAAATTCCATCATTGTTAAACAATTTTTATTCTTGCTAATGTCATCATGCATCTTTCTGTATATTCTTTCAGCAACAAAACTACATGCAGGACTCTTTTCTGAAGCTGAGATGAAAATGTTATATTATTTTATCCAAGATTTTAAATGCCTAGAAATATTGATCCAGCCTGCTAGCCTGCTCAGAAGGATGCCCCACTTGCTGCATTGTGCTTAGAGACAATCTAATAAAAGCTTGCTGAATAATAAACAATGGGAGCCCACCAATTCTAAAAATTTAGATTGACAGGAATAATCCCCTCCCTGGAAAAGACAGACCAGCAGGCGCTTCCCATAAACCCATTACTGCCCATTCACCCATAAGCCAATAGAAGACGTTGGATTATTGGAACTCTTAGCTTTAAAAGAAATTGCTTTCCTAAATTTGACCTCCCATACTAAATATAAAATATGGACCATCTGTAATGAAGGAGTTGCAGCCCAAACAGCCATCATCTCTCGGAGGCAGAGGTTAGAAGGTTGATGCACATTGGTTCCAAAGGGATGGGGATAGGGATGACCTTTTGCTTTGAAATGGTCACTCGGAGCTGTAATGTGAGAGAAAGGGGTCAGGTATTAGCCAGGAAGAGTCTCTGAAGCTTCTGCCCTGTTAGACTCTTATAGGGTGGGGTGGAGGAAGTCACAAAAGCAATATAAGCAAACAGCATCAATTCTCATAAACAGGAGAATGTAATACAGAGAGAATGAGAAACTGGATATACTCCAAATGGGGAATATGTTTCAAAGTCTTTCAAACTAAGCAAATAACTGTAGATAAAAGACAGAGGATTTGGAAAGGAAAGTATCCTCTATTGACTTGACAGAGTTTTGACCATTTGATTGGCATGTGTTGTTGTCACTTGCCCCCTACTTGCGGGCAAACCACAATTTCTTCCAAGCTGAGTTCTTTAGGGGAAAGACACTTTATAAAACTAATGTATGGAGTTCAGAAAGATTTCTATTCCTATGTCCTGAAGTTTTATTTAATTCTGATGGGATACTCTGATGACAAAAATGGCCCCAAAATATTGAATGCTTTGTCAGAAGCTTTTAACAAAAAAAAAAAGAAAAGGCTGTATACCAAATAGTTCATGTGAGAGCAGAGTACTCCATTCAAAGGAAGACAGTGTTAACCAGGGAACTGAACTGAATAGGCAGGAGTGGGATACACCAGATGGATGGGAAGATCCAAAGTGCTGTGCACTGATGCTGGAGCAGATCAGGAAGATAGTTCTAATAAACTCATTGGACACACACACACACACCAATTAGCCTCATGGAGGCAATTAGCAGGTTTCCTGGTTATAGCTTCCAAATAAAAGTGAGGGGAAATAGAGGCTGCCTGACTTTGGATTCTGCCATGACTGGTATTTTGTGAAGGCAAGACAGACTCAATACATCATAAATACGAAACTGAATATGATAATGCTCTCTTTTATCTCAAAGAAGTCTTTCCCATTCATTTCTCTCTCAGGTCATCCCTTCTAGGTCACTGTCTTTAGCAGAACCATCCCCAATGCACGATAAATACATGGAAATTAAACTTCAAAGAAAGAAGAAACAATTAATAGGTATCCCAGTTAGTAGTACCTTCATCAGTTTGGTATGAGAAAGAAAAATGACAGAGTAAAAGTGCCACTAGCGATTCCTAAGTCATGTGATTTTTTTTTTTTGGACAGATCAATGTTGGTTGCCAAGCAACACACATACACACATGCGCACACACACACACACACACAGAAAGAAAAAGAGAGGGAAGCATTGTTATGATTTAACAAATCATTTTTTTAACTTGTAAATTTTATGCTATCATTTTAATTATTTTCATGTTCTGTGTTACTTTAAAAGAGGGCCAATGTCATTAACTGAGAATAACTTGTGAACAATGGGCAACACTCAATATACACTTGGTAAATGAAAGGGGAACTTTAAGAACAAGAGCTGAAAATTCTTAGTTGCCATCTTGGAATGTTTTATTAATGACATGTGTGTGTTTATTAATGAGTTTATTGCCTTTGTGTCATATTTATGTCACTATCAAATATTAATATTTTCTATATTATAATAATATCTATTGATATAACTGAAATTTGCTTCCCAGTAAGGTGTCAGTATGAATAATACTTCTGAAACACTAAAATCAATAACAAGAATATTAGGAGGATATTATAGTATATCAATGAAATGAATTCCACTTAAATGCTGCACGTAAAATAAACCAGCTAAATATACTGAATTATAATTATAAATAAATATACAAGTTATGGATATGAATTTTATAACAGCAAAGAGAATGTTATGTGAAATAATAAAGATACTAAATAAAAGAAAAGAGGTCCTGGTAGACTCTCTGATTTAAAGTCAAGACCCTGCTCATTGTTGGAACTAATAAGCATAAGTTTCTTTCAACAGGACAGAATATCATGTAGACAAAAGGTGGACTAAGTAATTCATAGAAACCCTAAATTCATTTACTTGAATAAGATGGCTGCTGGTTCCCCCTCCATAGCTCCTTCTACAATTGTAAGCTCTTGTTCAGAAGCCTTTTTTCACCCCTTCATATTGCACAGGATTGGACAGTTTCTACGTGAGCAGGAGGTCTTCCTTGTGAATACCAAGACAACAATGTCTGTCAGTTTCTAGGCTCTGAGCAGAGGTGACTGTCAGGGCAGCTGGGAGCCTGGCTGTGCTATCTGAAGATCAATAGAGGACTTCAGCACAGTCCTGTATGGAGCTACTAATAAAGAGAGGGGCATAGGCTTCCATAACTAAGAGAAAAAAAAACATGAGCTTTCAATTGGCACATAAACCCACCTAGATTCCTGTTAAGTGTCAAAATACCTCTGTCATCATTCTCAAATTTTTCTCCTAGGCAAGGACAGCTGAAGGAGGCAAAATAAAAACCATGCACTCTGCCTTACCTCTTGCTTTATGCATTCTTGTGCTGATCAAAGAGGCCCTCACCTCAGTATGTCCTGCTGAAACTTTCTTGACTTGCTCATACTTGAGCTAATCCAAGGGCAATTTCCTCTGGGCCTGGCTATCTCATCTGACAAAGTCAAAGTGCACCATAGTATAAAGGCTTTACACGTACTCCTCCTGAGTCATATTTGTACTTCTCCTGAGTCATATTGGGCTCCAAAATCACTGCAGATGGTGACTGCAGCCATGAAATTAAAAGACGCTTACTCCTTGGAAGGAAAGTTATGACCAACCTAGATAGCATATTCAAAAGCAAAGATATTACTTTGCCAACAAAGGCCTGTCTAGTCAAGGCTATGGTTTTTCCTGTGGTCATGTATGGATGTGAGAGTTGGACTGTGAAGAAAGCTGAGCACCGAAGAATTGATGCTTTTGAACCGTGGTGTTGGAGAAGACTCTTGAGAGTCCCTTGGACTACAAGGAGATCCAACCAGTCCATTTGAAGGAGATCAGCCCTGGGATTTCTTTGGAAGGAATGATGCCAAAGCTGAAACTCCAGTACTTTGGCCACCTCATGCAAAGAGTTGACTCATTGGAAAAGACTCATGCTGGGAGGGATTGGGGGCAGGAGGAGAAGGGGACGACAGAGGATGAGATGGCTGGATGGCATCACTGACTCGATGGACGTGAGTCTCACTGACTCGATGGACATGAGTCTGAGTGAACTCTGGGAGTTGGTGATGGACAGGGAGGCCTGGCGTGCTGCGATTCATGGGGTCGCAAAGAGTCAGACATGACTGAGTGACTGAACTGAACTGAAGTGAGTCATATTCAACAATTTTATAATTGCTGCTATCTTAACCCAGAACATTAAGAGCAGTCATTTGGGTTCCACTGTTGCTCAACAGGAATGAGGCTTAGGAAGTCTACAAGTCCTATATCACAGACAGTTAGGTCCCTGTTTTCCTCTGGACAAAGGAGGGCTAACCACAGCAATATTTGCTAACAGTGTTCTAAGCACTTGATACATATTACTCTTCTGGTCTTCATAACAATTTTAAGGGTTTGTTCCTCAGTAACTCAATCGTGTCCAACTCTTTGTGACCCCATGACTGCAGCACACCAGGCTTCCCTGTTCTTCACTGTCTCCCAGAGTTTGCTCAAACACACGTCCATTAAGTCAGTGATGACATCCAACCATCACATCCTCTGTTGCCCCCTTCTCTTGCCTTCAGTCTTCCCCTTACAGGTTAGGTGTCAATTTTATTTCCACTTTACAGATGAAGAAACTGCTCAGAGTTCCACAGCTTCAAAGTTGGGGGCAGAATTGTGAACCCCAAGAAGTCTGGCTCCCAAGCCTAGACTCTAACCAGTATCCCACAGCCACCTCTTATACAGTGTCACTGCCTAAGAAGCCCTTGATATGTGCAGTTTGGGACAGTAAGTCTCTAGCTAGAAGCCAACTGTGAAGCTGCCCCAATTTGGATGTTCCTGTAGTAACTTTTCCCTTTTTTTTTTTTTTTACTTTGAGGCCCACCTAGTACAGATTATTGATTTGTACTACCTGAAGGATATCTCTCACTCTGAATGTTGTAAAATTCATGAACAGAATTAGCTGAGAAGGACTGCATCACTACGAACAAAGCTAGTGGAGGTGATGGAACTCTAGTTGAGCTATTTCAAATCCTCAAAGATGATGCTGTGAAAGTGCTGCACTCAATATGCCAGCAAATTTGGAAAACTCAGCAGTGGCCACAGGACTGGAAACGGTCAGTTTTCATTCCAGTCCCAAAGAAAGGCAATGCCAAAGAATGCTCAAACTACCGCACAATTGCACTCATCTACACGCTAGTAAAGTAATCCTCAAAATTCTCCAAGCCAGGCTTCAGCAATACATGAACCGTGATCTTCCAGATGTTCAAGCTGGTTTTAGAAAAGGCAGAGGAACCAGACATCAAATTGCCAGCATCCGCTGGATCATGGAAAAAGCAAGATGTTCCAGAAAAACATCTATTTCTGCTTTATTGGCTATGCCAAAGCCTTTGACTATGTGGATCACAATAAACTGTGGAAAATTCTGAAAGAGATGGGAATACCAGACCACCTCATCTGCCTCTTGAGAAAACTATATGCATATCAGGAAGCCACAGTTAGAACTGGACATGGAACAACAGACTGGTTCCAAATAGCAAAAGCAAAAGGAGTACGTCAAGGCTGTATATTGTCACCCTGTTTACTTAACTTATATGCAGAGTACATCATGAGAAACACTGGGCTAGAAGAAGCACAAGCTGGAATCAAGATTGCTGGGAGAAATATCAATAACCTTAGATATGCAGATGACACCAACCTTATGGCAGAAAGTGAAGAGGAACTCAAAAGCCTCTTGATGAAAGTGAAAGAGGAGAATGAAAAACCTGGCTTAAACCTCAACATTCAGAAAACGAAGATCATGGCATCTGGTCCCATCACTTCATGGCAAATAGATGGGGAAACAGTGAAGACAGTGTCAGACTTTATTTTGGGGGGCTCCAAAATCTCTGCAGATGGTGATTGCAGCTATGAAATTAAAAGACGCTTACTCCTTGGAAGGAAAGTTATGACCAACCTAGATAGCATATTCAAAAGCAGAGATATTACTTTGTCAACAAAGGTCCATCTAGTCAAGGCTATGGTTTTTCCAGTGGTCACATATGGATGTGAGAGTCGGACTGTGAAGAAAGCTGAGAGCCAAAGAATTGATGCCTTTGAATTGTGGTGTTGGAGAAGACTCTTGAGAGTCCCTTGGACTGCAAGGAGATCCAACCAGTCCATTCTGAAGGAGATCAGCCCTGGAATTTCTTTGGAGGGAATGATGCTAAAGCTGAAACTCCAATACTTTGGCCACCTCATGCGAAGAGTTGACTCATTGGAAAAGAACCTGATACCTGGAGGAATTGGGGGAAGGAGGAGAAGGGGATGACAGAGGATGAGATGGCTGGATGGCATCACTGACTCGATGGACATGAGTTTGGGTAAACCTCGGGAGTTGATGATGGATAGTGAGGCCTGGCATGCTGTGATTCATGGGGTCACAAAGAGTCGGACATGACTGAATGACTGAACTGAACTGAACTGAAGACAATACTTAGAGGAGAGACCAAACTGTACATGATGTAGACCCAGGAAGTCTTGTGCCACTGTGTCCTTGCTGGGCTCTGTAGTGTTCCAGCCATGGAAACTACAGGCAGAATCTCTTCTCAGCTGGCAGGCATCAGGGTCCCCAAGGCCCCCCAGAACTTACTTTTAGGACACATTGCGAGCTGTAACCACAGGGAGGAACTGAGCTGCCACTGGCATTGCTTTGCCATCTCTTTCCCATGATCCTGGCTTAGTCTGTCTCCCCCAGCCTCCCTCTTAATTCTGGTGCCTACCTTAACTTTCCATGTTAACTCTGTGTTAACACTGCACAGGCTTCCCTGGTGGCTCAGTGGTAAAGAATCCACCTGCTCATGCAAGAGATGCAGTTTCCATCCCTGGGTCAGGAAGGTCCCCTGGAGAAGGAAATGGCAACCCACTCTAGTATTCTTGCCTGGGAAATTCCATGGACAGAGGAGCCTAGAGGTCTACAGTCCATGGAGTCGCAAAAGATTTGGACATGACTTAGCAACTAAACAACAATAACGAGACATTGCACTCTCTTCAAAGATCATCTTTGAGAACCACATTCTAAGTAAGCTCCACTCTCTTGTGATTTGATCAGAATCCTCCAGGAACCCTTCTCAAAAGTCCTTGGTGTCCCTGTTCACACTGACCAGTGTGGCCTGATAAAAACTACTGGGCACCCCCTAACGATTAGCTGTAAAACAAGCTAAGAGTTATATCCATGTTTTTTGTAACAAAGACTAATTTTTGTGTGAGGCTTTTGAAAGAGGGTTTTCAGGAAAACAGAACATTTATCTCGTAGAAGTGGTTATTACATTTCAATGAGCATTGGAATCACCTGAGGTGCTTGTTAGAATTATAGAACCACCTCACCTTCAGGAAAGATTGAAGGTGGGAGCAGAAAGGGACAACAGAGGATGAGATGGCTGGATGGCATCACTGACTCAATGGACATGAGTTCGAGTAAACTCTGGGAGTTGGTGATGGACAGGGAGGCCTGGTGTGCTGCAGTCCATGGGATCACAAAGAGCCAGACATGACTGAGCGACTTAACACCTTCATTGTCTTCTAGAAAATTCTGTCTCCAAATGACAGGATGCAGGATTTGTACTGTTCAAAATATAGTCACTGATTGTACTTCCAGAAAGATTTCTATGTGGTTTTTCCTGGTTTCTGTTTCAACAATGGCCCCTGAGTAATTAGTCTGTGTCCCTGAGCCCAGAATAGGGACAACAAAAATTAAACTCCACTTGTTCTTAACATATTACTACTTTGAGGAAGTTGAGATCAGAGAAAACAAATGATTTGTTCAAGTTTTCAAATTTAGCAGTGTGTCTCAGGCTACAACACAAATCTCCCATCTAGTTCTTTCTTCTACCACTTTCCTTTCCTTTCCTTGGGTTTTTTGAATATGACAGTAGGGGGCAGGAATAATAATACCTGTATATTTATATTTAAAAAGACACCATTTACTGAAAAATTACAAAATTCTACAAAATCCTGGACAAATTTTTACATGATTCAAAGAATCACAACTTTTTTAGAACCTTAACACAGAAGAAACCGTGTGTCTATTTGGTAGCTAAAACTAGCAGTCTTGATATCTAATCCTAGTTCTACCTCTTGCAGGAGACATCTGTGCTTCAGTTTCTTTGTCTGTCATCAACCCAGACAAACATGGTAAAAACAAAGATTATGATCAACATTCAAAAACTTCAAAGTATAAACATTTGCTCCCCTTCAACAAATGAAAATGAAAGGTATTCAGGAGAGGTAAACTGAAGTGATTCTTTCCATTAGAAAAAGATTTACCACAATTTCTCAAAGAACCTTCCCTAAAAGATTCCAAATGCAATTTATCTTATAGAAATGTTCCTTTAGAGTAACTATTCCCAAGATTATGTTTTACATAATGCAAACTGGAAAGCAAAAGCATTCTTCCTGGCAATTTTAACAAGACAGGCACAGAAACTGTCCTCATATAACATCAAACAGCCAGACGAAAACTACAGAACTTTGGTTATGTATCCAAATAATTATTGTACATTATATCATCATCTAATATTTCAAAATAATTTTTAAATTCATTTATTTCATTCAGACTGAATTAGAAATAATCTCTAATTATTCTAGTTTCCTATGAATAAACCATAGTGCCAGAAATTTTGTTATTTGGAAGACTCAGAAATTAAAAGCCAATCAAATATTTTTAAGTTTGTTGAGTAGATGGGGAAAGAGGGAAAATGTGAATTATTTTTTATAGAGAAATTAACGTGGTGCCAGACCCAGAAAGACATACCCATTGCTTAAGAATGACATGACAAGAACTATGTCCAATGATGAAAGAAAAAAAGAGACCAATGCACCACTAAATAAAGAACTCTCTAATTAACATTGCTTTGCAGACAAGATGCAGAAGGGTCCATCTAGAAGATCAGGATTCCCCAGTAGTCCTCAAAGACTTCTTTAACTGCTAAGTCACTTCAGTCGTGTCCAACTCTGTGTGACCCCATAGGCGGCAGCCCACCAGGCTCCCCCGTCCCTGGGATTCTCCAGGCAAGAGTACTGGAGTGGGATGCCATTGCCTTCTCCGAATAATTTTCTCCATGACCTCCTTTCCTAATTCTTTCTCCATCACCTGTCTCCACCATCCCCCTCTCCATTCACATATCTACCACTCAGCCCCTGTAGGAATCTTAGAGTTTGGAAGAAATACCAGCTTTTTACAGGAAGATCAGAAATCTCTGTATAGGAAAATGCTCTCTGTTTAAAACAAAATAGATTTTGTTATCAAAAAGACAATCACAATTACAAAATTGTTTCAATAATGTTATAAATCATGACAATTATATTTGCATGGATTTTGTTTTGCTGTTCTTGACCCTAAAAAAACTTTTAAGGAGATTAAGATTTATTTGGTCAAAACATATGACATTTACTTCATTAGTCAGTGCACTAAATTCTCTCTAAGTAAATCCCATACAGATCTGACTTTCCCCATGAAAATCTGTACAGTGAACTCCTAGTTTATTATGCCTACTTGAAAAGGGTAATTTAATAAGGCATCAGTACAAATACTTAATTGTGCAATGGCTATCGACAATGCCTTTAAACAGTTGCATATTTGCCAGATTTAGCTAATGGAACTAGAATTGCCACTTAATGTCTCAGCTTGCACTGGTGGAAAATAAATTGTATCTGACATTCCTTTGGCTTTTAAAGGACATACTTAGATAATATTTACAGTCAAATTGATCTATTGTTGCATTTATGTTTTCTTGGGTTAAAAAAAAAGGATCAAATGTGTTCTAAAGGATAATATTTCTTTGTATCTTCTCGGTTTGGAATGCTTTTGCACGCACATGTTTCATTTAGGGGTACCTAATCAAAGTCTAAATATCTGAATGTAGTGTGGACATTTCAATCAGGCAAACAGCTATTTTAGCTACAGTTCAAAGACCCAGATGTCTGGAAGATCAGTTGGTCAGTAAGCTGAATTGTTCACTTTTCATGGAGGTCATGTAGACAGAATTTGCTTCATTAAACCACTTAATACATTAAATATTGCAGTACCTTCTTCAGGTGTGTGACTAGGAAGAAGAAATAGCTAAAAGAATCAATCTTATATTTAAATATCTGTTGCTTGCCAGGCACTATGAAGTTCAAAAACAGGCAAGCCTTATTACTGATAGCATTAAAAATAAGGACAAAGTTTATCTTGGGACTCTTGCCTGGAAAATCCCATGGATGGAGGAGCCTGGTGGGCTGCAGTCCATGGAGTTGCTAGGAGTCGGACACGACAGAGCAACTTCACTTTCACTTTTCACTTTCATGCATTGGAGAAGGAAATGGCAACCCACTCCAGTGTTCTTGCCTGGAGAATCCCAGGGACAGGGGAGCCTGGTGGGCTGCCGTCTATGGGGTCGCACAGAGTCAGACACGACTGAAGAGACTTAGCAGCAGCAGCAGCAGTAACTTGAAGCAAGCACAAGGAGATCCTTCAGGTACACTGTGATATTTTATTTCCTGATTACGATGAAAAACCATCAGGGTTGTTAACACTGATGTGTTTACACATACACCTATCTAACTCAAACCTCTATCAGATAGAGAACATGACCATCATGCCAGAAAGTTCTTTGTGCCCTTCCCAGTCAATATCTGATCCTACCCACACCAAGAGGCAATCACCGTTCTGATATTTTTGCACTATAGATTAGGTTCAACTGTTCTAGAACTCCAGTGTATAAACTCATATGGTAGGTATTCTTTTGTATAAGGCTCCTTTCGTTTAGTGTTTTTGAGATTTATTGTGTTGCATATATTATTAGTCTGTTCCTGTTTATTGCTGAGTAGTATTCCATTGTATGCATATACCACATCATGCACGCACATTTATCCATTCTCTAATTAATGGACATGGGGGTCATTTCCAGTTTGGGACTATTATGGATAAACTTCCTATGAATATTATTATATGTTTTTTAGTAGATTTTTTCATTTCTATTGGAGAAATACCTTGGAGTGGAACTGCTGAGCCCCAGGGTAGGTATAGGGTATTACTACCTTGGTTTTATGATAGTATGATATATGATGGATTTTCATATATCCCATGATAAAGATGGGCTTCCCAGGTAGTACTAGTGGTAAAGAACCTTCCTGCCAGTGCAGGAGACATAAGAAACGCAGGTTCGATCCCTGTGTCAGGAAGATATGGCAACCCACTCCAGTACTCTTGCCTGGAGAACCCCATGGACAGAACAGCCTGACTGGTTACAGTCCATAGGGTCTCAATGAATCGGACACAACTGAAAGAACTTATCACGTACATTATAAAAACAGAAAAGTTAGGGATCATGACAGTACAATTAGGAAAACTCGTATCTGAACAAATATCTTTTCTTAAAGTGTTTTGTGATTGATTTAATGTTTGTAGACTTTGTTTACTTGGTTTGGGGAAGAATAATTATAATTAGTTGTCTTTTATATTTTAATTTTCTAAGATCCAAATGAGCTAAAATTTATGAAAGCAATTTTAAAGCACTCTTAATTATTTTATATGAAGGGGCATCCAATCGCAAGGAAAAATTCAGAGAAGACATTTTAAGAACTTTCTCTAGAAGGCATATACCATACAGAGTAGAATCTGAAGTGTATTGGTAAATTCCCTTCACCAGCTCTAATATATATAGTTCAATATCACCCTTTACCCAGGCCAAGAGCTGAGTAAGAAAAGTTAGTTTCACTCTGAACCCTCATGGCCTCAAATTTGGTTTATTCTAATATTAAAGAATTTATTCTATTTTTATTTCAGCCTTTTATTTGGGATCATATTTCTCTACAAGTCCAACCAGCCTTTGACAAGGATTTAATGAAGAAAAGGAAGCTAGAATATCTTTCTCTCCACCATCCTAGGTACTTTTCTCACTCCTCTCATCTTCTCATATACCAGAATAACAAAGAGGGAAATGTGAATTCTAAAGGATCAAAGCCTGTTCCTTTTAGATAATTATAATATGTGAAATGCATAAAGAAGAAGGTTTGTTACTCACCTTCACATTCTGTATGCCCAATTATGCAATAAAATTAACCGTTAAAAAGTGATCACCCTAGAGTTAAAAGGCCATCTCAACAAAATGCTTGGGTAAGACATTTATTTCAAGCTTAATAATATTCTAGACAAATCCCCTAGAATTGGTTAGCTCAACTATTCTAAAAAGTAAGGTAATGAAATTAATGGCTTCAACTTAGCTGCCATATTTGCCTACAGTCTTTAGAATGTTCTGAGGCTCCACATAGTTCACCTAACTCCGATGAGCCTTCTTATCTAAAGCATGACACTGGATGCCAAGGAATATCAAAGAAGACTCAACAAAGTTGATCACTGTTCCTGACAAACTGACTCATAATGCCTGCTTAGCTTGATGAAGGGTCTAACATACTATGTTCTGATACACAGTTTTATTGATTTTTGTACAAAAACAGAACAGCCTATGGCCTAAATCCAATCATTCATTCATTTATTCATTTGTTCTACAAATATTTTTAAGAACTAAAAATATGGCAACATATGGTGTCCTAGACCCTGACTATACATTTTCTAGTCAGTTAGGACAAATCTTTGAACAATGAATTAAAAGCCTTTTAATGCTTAAACAGTTTTATTTTGAAGATAGGTTTTAGATAAATAGGTATTTTTGTTTGTTTGTTTGCAAGATAATGTGCTCAAATTCTTCAGAAAAAGAGAGATTAATTCTAATATACAGAATCTGAAACTAACAAGTTTAGGGTCTGAGGACCAGCCATTCTTGCCATCTTTCTTTGGGAACATAAGCTTCTGCTTCTTCATAAACGTGATGCATTCCCTTCCTCCCTGTTGGCCCACACTCAGTGTTCTTGCTTCCTCACAATGTCTGTGTGAACACCACACTACATTGCAAGTTAACAACTTTGCCAAGGCTGGCAGCTGCATTTCTCAGAACATTCTGCCATGTATGGGTCTGAGTTGGAGTTGATAAAAGAGGAACTTGTATAAGATTTGGAAGGTTATAAAATGAAGTAGACTCCATTGCTCTTGGGGGCTCATCACAGCCAGACGTCATATAGAAGTGCCTTGCGGGATCCAGCATATTCTTGCTCTCCTCTGCAACACAGCTAACTCATCTTCCTAATAGCTGTCCTGCAGACCAACAGCAGTCCCAGAGAGTCCTCCTGCCAGGAACTCGTCTGAGGACACACAGCTTCCCCAGAGTGGCCTTTCCATCGACCTCTCCACAAGCTTCCCCTGTATAGCCTACTCTACAGCCAGAGGTGCTTATTCTCTCTGATTTCTCTGAAAGTCTTGTCTGCCCTCCCAGTGATCAGGAGACTGTTTAGTGACTGTTTTCCCCTTTCTGACTTCACCTTCTCAGTTCCTCCCACACTGTGTGAGATCCAATTCCTATGATAAATCCTTTATTTCAATATTTGTGGTTGTTCTTCCTCAGTGTCCACATTTTCTGGATCATGTTTCCAAAAGTAAGAATTTTACTATTTCAACTCATTTGTTATGTTGGAGCTGTATCTTCAATACCAGTTTCCAATTCAGTACTTTTCTTTTTTTGATGGGTATATAAGGTTTATTGAATGGATTGTTGTTGTTGTTGATTTGTTTGGTCACTAAGTTGTGTCCAACTCTTTTGTGACCCCATGGACTATAGCCTGCCAGGCTCCTCTGTCCACAAGATTTCCTAGGCAAGAATGATGGAGTGGGTTGCCATTTGCTGCTCCACAATTCAGTATTTCTATGGGAAGTTCTTACTATTTGTATTTTTTAAAATCTTTGTACATGATTCTGTTATGCAACCCTACTGGGAATCACAAATTTAAAAGTCACATATGTCCTCATGGCTTAGGACATTTGCAAAGTTTAAAAAAAAGAATACATCTGCATGGCCAGGTAGCAAATATACATTGTGACTTTATAAATTTCAACTAATAATAATAATAACAATAATAATAATAATGTTGAAGCCCCTTTAAGAATCTATATTCTAACACAGAGAAATCAGGCATCAAGAGACAAGAATAGATAAATTTGGACCCAGACAGCAAAGGAGAAAGCCAACCCAGGGTGCCAGGTATGTTTTGAGAAGGGAAATTTAAAGACATTGAAAAAAGAGACAACCCAAATTGCTCTTAATTTCCCTTCTTCAAGTCTTCACTAATTCCAAGGCTCATGGAAGAAGAATTAAAACAGATTGAGTCCTCAAGAACAAGGAAAAAGAATGGAGGACATACCTGACCACTGGGAACAAACTGAATGACGTTCCTTTAGAAATGGAAGAAAACCTAAGATGATGTTCATTCTTTATAGTGAAAAAAATGATCAGGAATAAATTTATATAAAGGAGTTTGCATTTATGGAACTTTTGTTTTGCAAGATTCTTAAGTATAGAAGAAATTAACATTTTCACTCCTTGGAAGAAAAGCTATTACAAACATAAAAAACATATTTAAAAGCAGAGGCATCACTTTTTCGATAAAGGTCCACCTAGTCAAAGCTATGGCTTTTCCAGTAGTCATGTATGGATGTAAGAGTTGGACTATAAAGAAAGCTGAGTGCTGAAGAACTGATGCTGTTGAACTGTGGTGTTGGAGAAGACTCTTGAGAATCCCTTGTACTTCAAGCAGATCAAACCAGTCAATCCTAAAGGAAATCAACCCTGAATATTCTTTGGAAGAACTGATGTTGAAGCTGAAGCTCCAATACCTTGGCCACCTAATGCAAAGAGCGACTCATTGGAAAAGATCCTGATGCTGGCAAAGATTGCAAAAGGAGAAATGGGGAGCAGAGGATGACATGGTTAGATAGCCACACTGATTCCATGGACATGAATCTGGACAAATTCCAGGAGATGGTGAAAGACAGGGAAGCCTCTCATGCTGCAGTCTATGGGGTTGCAGAGTCAGACACAACTTAGTGACTGAACAACAACAACAACATAATGCAGATGAATAGACATTGTGGTGTGGCCCTCCTTCTCCTTATCTGGACTAAAGAATATCAGTATCTTTTAGCTCAAGAACAGATGCCATAGTTCACCTGTGCCAGATAACAACAGCTGATGTTCAATTCACTCTTGTGCAGGGAGACCCCCATCTTTAAAATAACACATAACAAATTTTACAAATACCAGGTATTACAGCCAAAGTATACAATAGCTTTGCAGACTTGACTTCAGTTAACTTCATTTTTTACACAATTACATGCAACTGATAACTGAAGGTGAAAATTAGATTGTTTACATATCTAAAAGACAGGTATTTTCTCTATTATCTTACTTTTATATTATATTATGCTTCTAGATAGGCAGATAGGATAAATTTTATCCTTAGTATGCTAAAGTGCATTTTTAAATTCAAAATACTTCAGAAAAATCAAAGGTGGCAAGTGTTTACATAACTGAATTGAACAACTGTTATTAAATCTGCGGCAAAGGTTACCTTTTTTGATAGGAGGTAGTTTGAATAAATACTAAAACTATTTCAAATTCCCATGGAGCCTCTACCAATAGTTAAACTTCCATTACTGTAACTAAGAAATGCCTGAGGGGATGATAATTTTCTCTTTCTCCTTCTGTTTTGTTAAAAACGAATAATAAAAAAAAATCACAACAAGAAATAATGAAATCTACAGAATGAGGTCCCATGTAAACCCTGTAAGAAGGCAGGGTTTATGAGGATCTTCTTATTCCAGTCGGGGATTGTTCAAAGTGGTGGATTCTATTTTAAATCATATCAGAAAGAGACAGGTTTAGAGTAACAAAATTTCATCCTAATTCAGAAGATCAACAGAACATGAAATGAACAGGTCAGGAAAATCTGATGGGGGTTAAGGAAGGATAAAAGGAACAAAGAAAGAAAAAAAAAACATGTTTTTAGGCCAAGTTTATGCTGTCAATATAAACAAGGAAGAACAGTCATCCTAGTGAGTGAGTGAATGAAAATAGCTCAGTCGTGTCCAATTCTTTGTGACCCCATGGACTATAGAGTCCATGGAGTTCTCCAGGCCAGAATACTGGAGTGGGTAGCAGTTCCCTTCTCCAGGGGATCTTCCCAACCCAGAGATCAAACCCCGGTCTGCCACATTGCAGACAGATTTTTTACCAGCTGAGATATCAGGAAAGCTCAAGAATGCTGGAGT
Organism: Bison bison bison; assembly: GCF_000754665.1. Classification (NCBI taxonomy): domain Eukaryota; kingdom Metazoa; phylum Chordata; class Mammalia; order Artiodactyla; family Bovidae; genus Bison; species Bison bison. The sequence continues at coordinate 1,149,242 of NW_011494638.1, read as the reverse complement.
GGTCTATCCCTTCTCCAGGGGATCTTTCTGACTCAGGAATCGAACCAGGGTCTCCTGCATTGCAGGCAGATTCTTTACCAACCGAGCTACCAGGGAAGCCCTTACAGTTATCCTGCTGCTGCTGCTGCTAAGCCACTTCAATCGTGTCTGACTCTGTGCGACCCCACAGATGGCAGCCCACCAGGCTCCCCCGTCCCTGGGATTCTCCAGGCAAGAACACTCGAGTGGGTTGCCATTTCCTTCTCCAATGCATGAAAGTGAAAAGTGAAAGTGAAGTTGCTCTGTCATGTCCGACTCCTAGCAACTCCATGGACTGCAGCCCACCAGGCTCCTCCCTCCATGGGATTCTCCAGGCAAGAGTACTGGAGTGGGGTGCCATTGCCTTCTCCACAGTTATCATAGTACATCCATTAATAGACACAATCAAGGCAATTTAAATCAATCAGTTTTCAACCCAAATTTCTTTTATTCGCCTAACTGCACTAACTATTCTGATTACAAATTCACAGAGTGACTGATTCAAAAACGCCCTTTGGGATCATTTATTCCCTTCTTTTCATTTTACAAGAAGAAATTAAACCCAGGAAAGAAAACCAGTTTCTCCACAGTTGCCCAGCCACTGATAAGAAGAGCTAGGTTTAGAACTACACCTCCAGATTAATGCTGTTTATGCTACACTCCTGGTCCTCTTCTGCAAAGAAAGACAGCAACTAACCGTCATTGAGGACATGCTATATGTGAATAATTACATAGTTGCTCTTTTTATCCTCACAACAATAATAAGAATTAGGATGTTACTGTCCCCACTTTACAAATGAAGAAACTAAAGCTTTAATTATGTTTTTACCAAAGGGTATGTAGCTATAGTGGTAGAGCTAAAATAAGTATTGTTTATATATTCTAAAAATAAGTCATGATCACCAAATTATGAGTTATTTATAGCTGGGCAATGCTGAGATTTCTGACCCTGAGAGTTATGAAAAAGTCAGCTTAATTTCCAAAAGAGGCTGTCAGTTAAACTTGATATCAGGACTTCCCTGTTGGTCCAGTGATTAAGAATCTACCTTGCAATGCAGGGGATGTGATTTCAATCTCTGGTTGGGGAACTAAGATCCCACATGCCACAGAGAAACTAAGCCCATGTGCCACAACTATAGAATCTGTGTGCTGCAATGAAATATTCCACGTGACACATCAAAGATCCCAAGTCCCACAACTAAGATCCAACACAACCAAAGAAATTAATATTTTTAAAAACAAGCTTGATATGTAATGTGTTGTCCATAATCCTCAAAGCACAGGATTAAGTTACATAAGAAGTGCCCCCACCATATATATGAATTAGGGCTTCTTATGTCCTGTGAATAAGATGCAGCTCATTCTCAATGAGCTCAAGATCTAGCAGTAGACAATTAGACAAGTTTATAAAGATTATGAACAAATTTGAGAGTTAGATCATAAAGAAGCCTGAGCATCAAAGAACTGATGCTTTTGAATTGTGGTGCTGAAAAAGATTCTGGTGAGTCCCTTGGATTGCAAGGAGACCAAACCAGTCAATTCTAAAGGAAATCAACCCTAAATATTCATTGGAAAGACTGATGTTAAAACTGAACCTCCAATACTTTGGCCTCTTGACACAAAGAGCCAACTCTTTGAAAAAGACCTTGATGCTGAGAAAGATTGAAGTTAAAGGAGAAGAGAGTGGCAGAGGATGAGATGGTTAAATGCATCACTGACTCAATGAACATGAATTTGGGCAAACTCCAGGAGATAGTAGAGGACAGAGGAGCCTATTGTGTTGCAGTCCCTGGGGTCAAAAAGAGTAGGACATGACTTAGCAACTGAACAAGCACAACAATAAAGACCAGGTGCCATACAAAGCAACATAAGGAAAATCTCATAAGACATACAACTAAATCCTGGGAGAATTAAATTAAAAAGGACCACAATTCTTTCTAAGAACATATCCTACTCCTTAGAAGTTACTTCTATATTGTTTCATTGTGTGTTTTTTACCATAATGACCATTTTTTTTAGTTCTTTTGTAAAATTTATTTTAATTGGAGGCTAATGACTTTACAATATTGTAGTGGTTTTTGCCATACATTGACATGAATCAGCCATGGGTGTACATGTGTTCCCTATCCTGAACCCCCATCCTACCTCCCTCCCCATCCCATCCCTCTGGGGTCATCCCAGTGCACCAGCCCTGAGCACCCCGTCTCATGCATCAAACCTGGACTGGCGATCTGTTTCACATATGATAATATACATGTTTCAATGTATACATGAAATGATGTATACATGTTTCCCACCCTCGCCTTCTCGCACCAAGTACAAAAGACCATTCTATACATCTGCATCTCTTTTGCTGTCTCTCATATAGGGTTATCATTTACAATGACCTCTTTAAAAATGTCAACATTCATTTTTAAAATCATCATATTTGAGATATTTAAAATTTACCTAAAGCCTTACCACCAAGTGTATCTATTTACCATTAAACTTGAGCGAAAATTATTGTAACGATTAATATATTGACAGACATAGATGAGAGATAGATAGATATTAATAGATAGATAAATTATACCTGACTTTAATCAAAGAACAAGAATTGGAAGCAAAGAAATTGCTGGACTTTGAATAAACATTTCCTCATTACCATCTAAAGAAGTGACTATAGTTTTAAAAGTTTGGAGCCATCATAGTTTGTTTTTTATTGCATTTCAACTCTGCACAGTAGTCATTGACTTTTTCCTCTTAAAGTGCTCAACTGTCACAAATGGATAGTAGTAGCTACCTTAACAACCCAGAGAATATTTATCTCAGAAAAGTTCTGTTGGAAGGTACAGTTTTGGAAAATTATTTCTCACATTTTCACAAAATTTTATTGACATAAATGAATGCTACGTGAACAGTGCCAAATTTTAGAGGCTTCACTGATTAAGATACTTTTTTTATGCCACAATTCCACAGATTTTTTTTTTTTCTCTCATTCAACCCAAGGGCTTCTTCAAGCGATTGCATCAAAAAGGTAGCAAAGTTCCCATAATTCTGAGAACTTGGGCATCTGAAACATTTCTCCATTGCCTTCTCATGCGAATGAGAACATGGCTGACCATAGAATTCTGGGATCAAAGTCTTTTCCACCCAAAACTTAGTAAACATTGCTCCATTTCTTTGGGAAAATCTAACTGCACAACTGCATTCATCTCACATGCTAGTAAAGTAATGCTCAAAATTCTCCAAGCCAGGCTTCAACAATACGTGAACCGTGAACTTCCAGACATTCAAGCTGGTTTTAGAAAAGGCAGAGGAACCAGAGATCAAATTGCCAACATTCGTTGGATCATTGAAAAAGCAAGAGAGTTCCAAAAAAAACATCTATTTCTGCTTTATTGACTATGCCAAAACCTTTGACTGTGTGGATCACAATAAACTGTGAAAAATTCTGAAGGAGAAGGGAATACCAGACCACCTCATCTGCCTCTTGAGAAATTTGTATGCAGGTCAGGAAGCAACAGTTAGAACTGGACATGGAACAACAGACTGGTTCCAAATAGGAAAAGGCATATATCAAGGCTGTACATTGTCACCCTGCTTATTTAACTTATATGCAGAGTACATCATGAGAAACGCTGGGCTGGAGGAAGCACAAGATGGGATCAAGATTGCCAGGAGAAATATCAATAACCTCAGATAGGCAGATGACACCACCCTTATGGCAGAAAGTGAGGAAGAACTAAAGAGCCTCTTGATGAGAGCAAAAGAGGAGAGTGAAAAAGTTGGCTTAAAGCTCAACATTCAGAAAATTAAGATCATGGCATCCGGTCCCATCACTTCATGGCAAACAGATGTGGAAACAGTGGAAACAATGGCTGACTTTATTTTTCTGGGCTCCAAAATCAGTGCAGATGGTGACTGCAGCCATGAAATTAAAAGACGCCTACTCCTTGGAAGGAAAGTTACGACCAACCTAGACAGCATATTAAAAAGCAGAGACATTACTTTGCCAACAAAGATCTGTCTAGTCAAAGCTATGGTTTTTCCAGTAGTCATGTATGGATGTGGGCATTGGACTGCAAAGAAAGCTGAGCACCGAAGAATTGATGCTTTTGAACTGTGGTGTTGGAGAAGACTCTTGAGAGTCCATTGGACTGCAAGGAGATCCAACCAATCCATCCTAAAGGAGACCAGTCCTCAGTGTTCATTGGAAGGACTGATGTTGAAGCTGAAACTCCAATACTTTGGCCACCTGATGCAAAGAGCTGACTCATTTGAAAAGACCCTGATCGCGGGAAAGATTGAGGGCAGGAGGAGAAGGGGACGACAGAGGATGAGATGGTTGGATGGCATCACTGACTCAATAGACATGGGTTTGGGTGGACTCCGGGAGTTGGTGATGGACAGGGAGGCCTGGTGTGCTGCGATTCATGGGGTCGCAAAGAGTCGGACACGACTGAGCGACTGAACTGAATTGATGCCAGACTTTCTTATTAGATACCCTGCTTTTAATTCCTAGATTCTTATAGGAACATTTTATTTCCTTTATGTTAAAAAACTTCACCAGGATATATCTCACAGGGGCTTTCTTCATAAATTTTGCCTGGTACTTGGGAAGCATACTTAATCCAAACTTTCACTTCCTTTTTCAACACATAATTTTCTTTTATTAATTTTCATTACATTTCTTCCATCTGCTTTGTTCCATTTACCTTGAATCCTTATTATATGTATGTAGAAACCCTGGATTCATTCTTCAAGTAGCTATCTACTTGTGTCCCTATTTAATTATATCCTTTTACCAAATTCTCAGAAAAATTTTTATGCTTGTCTTTCATCTTTACTGATCATATATTTTGCTGTTAATTATAACAAATCTGCAGTTCAAAACTTCCTTTGTATTTTCATTTGTCACTTAATGAGTTCTTTAATTGTCTTAAAGTAATCTTCTTTGATTGACTATTATTCCTTTTTGAAAATATCATCGTTAAATTTCAGTGGTAATAAAAAACAGAGATTTTCTAAAGTTTTCTCTTTTTTTTTTTCTGTAGCTTCATTTTACAGAGGGATAACTGCTCCATTTCAATCATTTATTGGCTTTGGAATTAAAACTAGACTCAAATCTCTACTCTGCTACTTACTTAAATATGTTCTTTAACCTCAGAAGGAACTCTGTTCACTTAAGTGTAATGTATGCATAATTCCCAGATTTTAGGATTGTTGTAAGGATTAGAAAAGGTAATTTATGTCAAGGGCATGACACACAGCTAGTGTTCAAGAAGTATAAGCTGTTTACTACTGAATTCTTTCACGTATACAATAGTTTTTTCAATTTGTTCATTCTTTAGACATAAGAATATATGCTTGTCCTGGAAGCTGAGATGGAGTCTGGAAGACATGCAGCTGGCATCTCTTTGCATGTTTCAGGCCCAGATGAAGCAATAAGGGAAATTTTTAAAAATCCTATCATTTTACTTTGCTACATCACCCATCTAGTTCCCAGTAGAAAGGAGACAGCTATACTCCACCACTAGGTAGAAGAGCCTTCTCTGTTTATTAAGGCAGTTAGAAGGTTGGTAATATAGGATCCCAACTCTCCACTGGTATGTCTGCCCTCATTGGCACCCCCAAGCATTGCCACTGCTCCCTTTCCACTCCAGCAGAGCCAGTTAGAACTGAATCACATAGTTCAGTCCACAGTACTTCACTTTGTTTGGACCCCAGCACATCATACCTTTCCCCAAGGTGTTTTTATGATCAAGACCCCTAATAACTGCTTCAAGGCCCGCCTTCCCCTAGGACTCTGAGATACATGTTATAGTGGCACCTACTGGAAGGTTCCTTCCAGTTGTTTCCCAGGCCAGTCACAGGTTAATTCTCTTTTCCCTGAATCTAGTAATCCCAGCCTGGTTTGAAGAAACTCCCTAAAGTTTCCATCCTTTCCCTTACTTCTGATGCCGGTACTGACATATATCGCCATTTTCAGATTCTTTCATCCATTTCCATGGACATTTGGGATTGCAGGAATTAAACAGCTTGGTTTTTAACCATAATTTAACAAGAATGACCCGTCAAAAAACAAATGAATAGTGGCATTAATTTGATCTTACTTATAGGAACGACAGCCAAAAAAGTTTATTGTGGCTTTGTCATTATGTAGCACTGTCTTTGATTCAACCAAAAAAAAAATGTCTAATGTCCAAATTCTGCTTGGGCAAATTATTTCCCTAAAGCAAACTGTCCACTCACAGAGTCACGGTTCGCTACAAGTCAACACAGCATAGACCAACTCCAATTTTTATTCTATTTTCAGGATACATGCTGGTGTCTAAAAGCAAGCCACTGAGATGAACTGGTCAGCACCAGTGGGAACAGAAGAGGCTTTCTCTGCAGCCAAGCTAGGCCATCTAGCAATACATTCCAGTAAACCGTTCAGTGTGAACTGATCTGTTCTGTCATAAGGCAAGAGGTTTCCAGATGATATGTTTGCTGATCTGGTGAATTACTCTCATTAAACAATAGAAACACTATAGAGAGATACTGTTGTAGCTACCCCCTTACAAAAACAACCTGGCTACAACCAGTGAGCATGCTCAGCTCAGACTGCATAAAATTTTTATTAGAGAATTAAAGAAGCAGGCATGAGAGGGAAGAAAAGAGAGAGACTTTACAAAGTGATCAAGCCTGAAAAAAGAAAAAGGCATGGCAGAGTGCAGAGATGGAGGACTAGGGAGGGGATGAAATGTGGAGGCAACAGTTGCAGAGATAAGGTGTGCCCTTAGAATACCTCTTTTATTCCTGATCAGTCCTTCCAGTGCTTTTCTGGGGGACAAACTCACTCCTCTCGATGGAAGCCCAGAGAGTCCTGGAGTTATTTATAAATCTAGTGAAAGCAAGCCCATAGTTGTTGCTTAAACTAGTACATTTCCTTTGTATTTCACTCATCTCACACGCTAGTAAAGTAATGCTCAAAATTCTCCAAGCCAGGCGTCAACAATATGTGAACCACGAACTTCCAGATATTCAAGGTGGTTTTAGAAAAAGCAGAGGAACCAGAGATCAAATTGCCAACATCGCTGGATCATTGAAAAAGCAAGAGAGTTCAGAAAAACATCTATTTCTGCTTTATTGGCTATGGTAAAGCCTTTGACTGTGTGAATCACAATAAACTGTGGAAAATTCTTCAAGAGATGGGAATACCACACCACCTGACCTGCCTCTTGAGAAACCTGTATGCAGGTCAGGAAGCAACAGTTACAACTGGACATGGAACAACAGACTGGTTCCAAATAGGAAATGGGGTACGTCAAGGCTGTATATTGTCACCCTGCTTATTTAACTTATATGCAGAGTACATCATGAGAAATGCTGGGTTGGAGGAAGCACAAGACGGAATGAAGATTGCCAGGAGAAATATCAGTAACCTCAGATATGCAGATGATACCACCCTTATGGCAGAAAAATGAAGAAGAACTAAAAAGCCTCTTGATGAGAGTGAAAGAGGAGAGTGAAAAAGTTGGCTTAAAACTCAACATTCAGAAAACTAAGATCATGGCATCCAGTCCCATCACTTCATGGCAAATAGATGGGGAAACAGTGGAAACAGTGGCAGACTTTATTTTTTTGAACTCCAAAATCAGTGCAGATGGTGACTGCAGCCATGAAGTTGAAAGACCCTTGCTCCTTAGAAGAATTATGACCAACCTAGATAGCATATTAAAAAGCAGAGACATTACTCTGCCAACAAAGATCCATCTAGTCAAAGCTATGGCTTTTTCAGTAGTCATGTATGGATGTGAGCACTGGACTGTAAAGAAAGCTGAGCACCAAAGAATTGATGCTTTTTAACTGTGGTGTTGGAAAAGACTCTTGAGAGTCCGTTGGACTGCAAGGAGATCCAACCAGTCCATCCTAAAGGAAATCAGTCCTG
>NW_011494638.1:1138220-1141209 GCF_000754665.1 Bison bison bison | reverse complement strand
AACCCCAATACTTTGGCCACCTGGTGCAAATAACTGACTCACTGGAAAAGACCCTGATGCTGGGAAAGATTGAAGGAGGGAGGAGAAGGGGATGACAGAGGATGAGATGGTTGGATGGCATCACCGACTCGATGGACATGAGTTGAGTAAACTCTGGGAGTTAGGGATGGACAGGGAGGCCTGGTGTGCTGCAGTCCATGGGGTCACAAAGAGTCAGACAGGACTGAGTGACTGAACTGAACTGAACTTTGTTCTGCTGGGCAGGGCCATGCTCAGTAAATCTTTAACCCAATTTTCTGATGATGGGCGGGGCTCTGTTCCTTCCCTGTTGTTTGACCTTAGGCCAAACTATGGTAGAGGTAATGAAGATAATGGTGACCTCCTTCAAAATGTCCCATGCATGCACTGCTGCATGAGTGCCACCAACCCTGCAGCAGGCCACCACTGACCCACGCCTCTGCAGGAGACTCCTAGACACTCAGGGGCAAGTCTGGGTCAGTCTCTTTTGGGGTCACTGCTCCTTTCTCCTGGGTCATGGGGCACACAAGGTTTTGTGTGTGCCCTCGAAGAGTCTGTTTCCCAATCCTATTTAAGTTCTGGTGGCTCTATGGTGGGGTTAATGGTGACCTCCTCCAAGAGGGCTTATGCCATACCCGGGTCTGCTGCACCCAGAGCTCTTATCCCTGTGACAGGCCACTGCTGACCCGTACCTCTGCAGGAGACACTCAAACAGAGTTCTGGCTCAGTTTCTGTGGAGTATCTGGGTCCTGATGCGCACAAAGTTTGTTTGAGCCCTCCGAGTGTCTCTGGTGGGTATGGGATTTCATTCCAATTGCAATTTCACTCCTCCGAACATCTTGCTGGGGCTTCTCCTTTGCCCCTGGACGTGGGGTATCTTTTCATGGTGGAAACCAACATTCTCCTGTCAACGGTTGTTCAGCAGCGAGTTGTAATTTTGGAGTTCTTGCAGGAGAAGACGAGTGCACGTCCTTCTGCTCCGCCATCTTGCTCCACCTCCATCAGGAAGCTTCCATAAGCTTCTTATCCTTATCCATCCATTAGAGGGTCAACAGAATGAAAACCACAGTCAAAGAAACCTAACCAAACTGACCCCATGGACCACAGTCTTATCTAACTCAATGAAACCATGAACTATGCCATGTAGGGCCCCCGAAGATGGACGGGTCATGGTGAACAGTTCTGACAAAATGTGGTCCACTGGTGAAGGGAATGGCAAATCACCTCAGTATTCTTGCCTTGAGACCCTGTGAACAGTATGAAAAGTCAAAAAGATAAGACATTGAAAGATGAGTCAAATCAAAGGTCAGTAGGTGCCCAACATGCTACTGGAGATCAGTGGAGAAATAGCTCCAGAAAGACTGAACAGACAGAGCCAAAGCAAAACCAACACCCAGTTGTGGATGTGACTGGTCATGGAAGTAAAGTCCAAGGCTGTAAAGAGCAACATTGCATAGGAACCTGGAATGTTAGGTTCATGAATCAAGGCAAATCAGAAATGTTCAAACAGGACACGGCAAGAGTGAACATCGACATTTTAGCAATCACTGAACTAAAATGGACTGGAATGGGTAAAAATTTAAATAAATCACCCATCAGATGATCTTTACATATACTACTGTGGGCAAGAATCCCTTAGAAGAAATGCAGGAGCCATCATAGTCAACAAAAGAGTCTAAAATGCAGTACTTGGGAGCAATCTCAAAAATGACAGAATGCTCTCTGTTCATTTCCAAGGTAAATCATTCAATATCACAGTAATCCAAGTCTATACCCCAACCAGTAATGCTGAAGAAGCTGAATTTGAATGGTTCTATGAAGACCTACAAGACCTTCTAGAACTAACACCCAAAAAAGATGTCATTTTCATTATATGGGTCTGGAATGCAAAACTAGGAAGTCAAGAGATACCTGGAATAACAGGCAAATTTGGCGTTGGAGTTCAAAACCAAGCAGGTCAAAGGCTAAAAGAGCTTTGCCAAGAGAATGCACTGGTCATAGCAAACACCCTCTTCCAACAACACAAGAGAAGACTCTACACATGGATGGTCAATACCGAAATCAGATTGATTATAAACTGTGGAAAATTCTGAAAGAAATGGGAATACCAGACCACCTGATCTGCCTCTTGAGAAATTTGTACGCAGGTCAGGAAGCAACAGTTAGAACAGGATGGAACAACAGACTGGTCCCAAATAGGAAAAGGAGTTCATCAAGGCTGTATATTGTCACCCTGTTTATTTAACTTATATGCAGAGTACATCATGAGAAACGCTGGACTGGAAGAAACACAAGCTGGAATCAAGATTGCCGGGAGAAATATCAATAACCTCAGATATGCAGATGACACCACCCTTATGGCAGAACGTGAAGAGGAACTAAAAAGCCTCTTGATGAAAGTGAAAGTGGAGGGTGAAAAAGTTGGCTTAAAGCTCAACATTTAGAAAACGAAGATCATGGCATCCAGTCCCATCACTTCATGGGAAATAGATGGGGAAACAGTGGAAACAGTGTCAGACTTTATTTTTCTGGGCTCCAAAATCACTGCAGATGGTGACTGCAGCCATGAAATTAAAAGACGCCTACTCCTTGGAAGGAAAGTTATGACCAACCTAGATAGCATATTCAAAAGCAGAGACATTACTTTGCCAACAAAGGTTCGTCTAGTCAAGGCTATGGTTTTTCCTGTGGTCATGTATGGATGTGAGAGTTGGACTGTGAAGAAGGCTGAGCACCGAAGAATTGATGCTTTTGCACTGTGGTGTGGGAGAAGACTCTTGAGAGTCCCTTGGACTGCAAGGAGATTCAACCGGTCCTTTCTGAAGGAGATCAGCCCTGGGATTTCTTTGGAAGGAATGATGCTAAAGCTGAAACTCCAGTACTTTGGCCACCTCATGTGAAGAGTTGACTCATTGGAAAAGACTCTGATGCTGGGAGGGATTGGGGGCAAGAGGAGAAGGGGATGACAGAG
>NW_011494638.1:1112882-1138120 GCF_000754665.1 Bison bison bison | reverse complement strand
ATGGCTGAATGGCATCACTGACTCGATGGACGTGAGTCTCAGTGAACTCCAGGAGTTGGTGATGGACAGGGAGGCCTGGTGTGCTGGGATTCATGGGGTCACAAAGAGTCGGACACGACTGACTGACTGATCTGATCTGATCTGATATTTTTTGAAGCCAAAGATGGAGAAGCTCTATACAGTCAGCAAAAACAAGACTGGGAGCTGACTGGGGCTCAGATCATGAACTCTTCACTGCCAAATTCAGACTTAAATTGAAGAAAGTAGGGAAAACCACTAGACCATTCAGATATGACCTAAATCAAATCCCTTATGATTATACACTGGAAGTGAGAAATGGATTCAAGGGATTGGATCTGATAGAGTGCCTGAAGAACTATGGACACAGGTTCATGACATTGTACAAGAGGCAGTAATCAAAACCATCCCCGAGAAAAAGAAATGCAAAAAGACAAAATAGTTGTTGAGGAGGCCTTACAAGTAGCTGAGAAAAGAAGAGAAGTGAAAGTCAAAGAAGAAAAGGAAAGATGTACCCATTTGACTGCAGAGTTCCAAAGAATAGCAAGAAGAGATAAGAAAGCTTTCTTCAGTGATCAATGCAAAGAAATAGAGGAAAACAATAGATTGGGAAAGACTAGAGATCTCTTCTAGAAAATTAGAGATATCAAGGAAACATTTCACGCAAAGATGGACACAATTATGGACAGAAGTGGTATGGACCTAAGAGAAGCAGAAGATATTAAGAAGAAGTGGCAAGAATACACAGAAGAACTATACAAAAAAGATCTTCATGACCCAGATAATCACGATGGTATGATCACTCACCTAGAGCCAAACATCCCGGAATGCAAAGTCAAGTGGGTCTTAGGAAGGATCACCATGAACAAAGCTAGTGGAGGTGATGGAATTCCATTTGAGTTATTTCAAATCCTAAAAGAAGATGTTGTGAAAGTGCTGCACTCAATATGCCAGCAAATTTGGAAAACCCAGCAGTGGCCATAGGACTGGAAAAGGTCAGTTTTCATTCCAATGCCAAAGAAAGACAATGCCAAACAATGCTCAAACTACCACACAATTGCACTCATCTCACATGCTAGAAAGTAATGCTCAAAATTCTCCAAGCCAGGCTTCTACAGTACGTGAACTGTGAACTTCCAGATGTTCAAACTGGATTTAGAAAGGGCAGTGGAACCACTGATCAAATTGCCAACATTCACTGGATCATTGAAAAAGCCAGAGAATTCCAGAAAAACATATTTCTGCTTTACTGACTATGCCAAAGCCTTTGACTGTGTGTATCACAGCAAACTATGGAAAATTCAAGACGTGGGAATACTGAGAAATCTGTATGCAGGTCAGGAAGCAACAGTTAGAACTGGACATGGAACAACAGACTGGTTCCAAATCAAGAAAGGCATATGTCAAGGCTATATATTGTCACCCTGTTTATTTAACTTATATGCAGAGTACATCATGCAAAATGCTGGGCTGGATGAAGCACAAACTGGAGTCAAGATTGCCGGGAGAAATATCAATAACCTCAGATATGCAGATGACCCCACCTTTGTGGCGGGAAATAAAGAAGAACTAAAGAACTTCTTGATAAAACTGAAAGAGGAGAGTGAAAAAGGTGGCTTAAAACTCAACATTCAGAAAATTAAGATCATGGCATCCAGTCCCGTCACTTTATGGCAAATAGATGGGGAAATAATGGAAACAGTGAGAGACTTTATTTTGGGGGCTCCAAAATCACTGCAGATGGTGACTGCAGCCATGAAATTAAAAGATGTTTGCTCCTTGGAAGAAAAGCTATGACCAACCTAGACAGCATATTAAAAAGCAGAGACATTACTTTGCCAACAAAGGTCCGTCTAGTCAAGGCTATGGTTTTTCCAGTAGTCATATATGGATGTGAGAGTTGGACTATAAAGAAAGCTGAGCACTGAAGAATTGATGCTCTTGAGCTGTGGTGTTGGAGAAGACTCCTGAGAGTCCCTTGGACTGCAAGGAGATCCAACCAGTCCATCCTAAAGGAGATCAGTCCTGATTATTCATTGGAAGGACTGATGTTGAAGCTAAAACTCCAATACCTTGGCCACCTGATGCAAAGAGCTGACTCATTTGGGAAAACCCTGATGCTGGGAAAGATTGAAGGTGGGAGGACAAGGGAACAAGAGAGGATGAGATGGTTGGATGGCATCACCAACTCAATGAACATGAGTTTGAGCAAGCTCGGGAAGTGGGTGATGGACAGGGAAACCTGGTGTGCTGCAGTCCATGGGGTCACAAAGAGTCAGACACGACTGAGCGAACAAACTGAACTGAGTACATTTCCTATAAGTGGCTAAATTCTGATCATCCCATCACTAAACAGGTGACACTCACTTCATGTACCTGCCTTCTCATAGTATTTCAGTACAGGTCACAATGCCAACACCAATTGAGTGGACGATGAAGATAACCCAAGGCAAGGACAGGGCAGGGAGACAACTTCACCCTATGTCAACCTGAGCTCAGCCTCAGCTCAAGTCAGATTTTCTGCTGTTGAAGCATGTTAAGACAGAAAAACCTGATGATAAAGCTCTTTGCTGGAGCCCAGGTCTGGTCATTCAGGCATCAGCTCAGGTCCTACAGATACTTACAAAAGGAGGGTGGAATTCAGATTAAGAGCTCCTCAGCCAAGGCCACTGTATGCCTCTTTCAAGTCATGTGTGGCATCCAGGGAACTACTCAGGCAATAAATAACCCTCTAAGCCCACTGTTATGAAGGGCATTGTGAAAGAGAGCCTGATGATTCATGCCCCATCACCTTGTTTCAAAATTTCAATGGAAAGATTTTTATAGCTATAATTCTTCAGTTAAGTGCAACATAGCTGGGTGAAAACCAGGGATTTTGATGTGACTAGCTGTTACAACTGAACACGTTCAACTGAGCAAATGTATTCAAGTCATAATACTAAGAAGTACATCACTATTCTTAAGAGAAATATTTTCCATGGGCAGCAAAGTCTCATCATAAGTGCATTTAACTCAAATTACATTATATGAGTTAGGGAGAGAGAGAAGAACCATCATTTAATGAGGCATACTGCTTGAAAACATGCTCCTATCAGGAATGAGATGAGAGATGTAAATTCACTGTTCCCTCTGCTGACTCAGCCCCTCCCCATCCCACCCCCTACCCCACCCCCCCACCACACACACAAGCATTCTATAGAGGTGTGTGGATGATTTTAGGGCCATTCAGTTGGGGAAATTTTGACCACTCACCTTTGTCCCCTCCCATGCAAACTCTACACCTAAACTCATTGTAATAGGGTTTCAGTAGTCAGAAATTCAGTTCAACACAGCTTACTGCAAGGTATTTCAAACTTTCATGAGTCTGCTAAGCATCTAGGGATCTTGTTCAAGTGCAAGTTCTTCTTTAGTAGGTCTGGTGTGGGACCTGGTGTTCTGCATCTCTAATAAACTCCCAAGCAATGTGAATGCTCCTTGACCACAAACCACACTTTGAGTACAAGGGCTTACTACATGGATTTAGACAGACAATATTCAACATTCAGCAAATATTTATTGAGCACCTTATGTGCCAAGCATTATGCTATTCACTGATGACAGATGAAAGATGCTATTCCTCATTCTCAATGCATTAGCAGTTTAGTTTGATATAGGCAACAGTCGAAGTACTGCATGAAACAGAAATGTGCCCCCCAAAAAGTGTGTCTGCAAATAACCCTTAATTCTAACATGGGTATATTCCCTAGCACTTACAAAGCATTTTGTTAATTCTTGTTGTATTTAATGCCTCAAACACAGGATCTCCCCTTGCCTCAGTTGTAACAGTTTTTTATGTTGGCATTGCTAACCCCATTTCATGGGTGGTTGGATACTAAAAATAGGTTAAATAAAAGCTATTCAGTGATGCACCTATCGCATGCACACACATGTGTGATCTAGTAAATAAGAAAAATTTTGATTTTTTCATCACCTATGTAGAGTAGAGCAAAGCCCAGGAGGACACATCGGTTTTTCTAGCACAGGGTTCTCTGCTGACTAGCTGTGTAACCACATGCAAGTTAGTTAACCTCTGAGGACCCCAATTTCCTCATCTTTAAGTAAGGAGCTGGACCAGGTGACCTCTGAGGTCCCTTCCAGCTCTACAACCCTATGATTCAATGACCCGCCCACCTTGAATTTGCTATAATCTGTGTTTTAGATCCCAAAGACAGATCTTTTCAACAGCATCAGCATAACCGCACCTCCCCTAGAGCCTTTAGCTATGCTGGTTCATACAACAAAGCTTTGAAATTCCCAAATACTGTACACTCAGGCTTGCCAGAGCTGTGTGGAGCTGCTACTCCACAATTCAAGTAGTCAGCTATTGACTGGTGGCAATCTATATCTGCATTAAAATGGGGAGTTTTGGATTAATGTGGAGCTGAAAGCCCGACTGAGGCTCTTTGCTGCCAGCCTGTCTCTGTAATTGCAGCATGGATTTCACCAACCACAAAGGGCAAAATGAATGTGATCATCCCCAGTAGTCGATAGCCCATCGATTTTTTCTTTTGACTCTATGATTCGCACAAATATTGAAGCTCATTTTTTAAGCAAGGAGGCTTATTAATCTACATTCTTCAAAACTAGTGGCCCCTTCAATGAGGCGAATTCTGAATGTTACTTAATATGCAAGACATGAATAGATTAGTCACATTAAATTTTTAAAATTCTTTTTCACATAAACATGCACACACACACATTCATGTCCTCACTCTTATTTAAAATTGGCATTCCATGTAGACAGTGGAACTTTGTGCTCATTATCATCTCTGATCATATAGGAATTATTAGGAAGGAAATATTAGCAAAGCTCATTCTGGTGCATGGTTACTGTTTTCTTTGTTAGGTTTTGTTTTTCACTCACCCCTAGGGTTATAAACAGACTGTACAATAACACCTGTGGTTCCTAAAGTGGAACAATGATCCAGGGTCATTTCTTCCCCAAATGGAGGCTATTAATCTGCAGAAACAAATACACTTTTAATCAAAGAGACAAAGGCAACTCCTGCAAAGTTCAACTGTGGTTGCTCCAAACCATATCAGTTCTTTTAATTTCTTGCAATGCATTTTCCATTTTATCTTGCTGCTGGTTGTTATATCCTCTGATATTTCTTTACTCTATTGCCTCCTTAATTTGACTGAAAATTCAGACTCTGAATGGTTTGAAACCACATGTGTCAGATTTATTTCTGTGTGGTTTGTTGTAAAATGCAGTGGCCTTCTCTCTTCTAATACTTGTAGCTTTTGAAAATAATCAATAATGACAAAAATTGGTTATCAAATCCCATCAGCTCTTTTCCTTAAGAAAATTTCCCAAATTTGGTTCCTACTCTCAACCCCAATTTTAGATAAGCTTTTTCAGTTAAAAGGAGCAGAATACAATTTGGTTTACTTCAGGCAAAGAGGATTTGGGGGATAGCATGTAGGAATGAAGATGATGAGAATCTTTACCATGAAGATTTGGCTCAAAGCAAGGCTTGAAGTGATCAGAACTTACTGGGGAATGGGAAGTTCATTCAAGATCTAATATGTTTCTAGCACATCTTGCCATCGAGAATTTATTGGTCACAGCCCCATTGTGATTTTGCTGCATCCTATGTACTCTTGACTTGCACTATTAACTTCTGAATATCTAACTCTATTTCTCAAGTTCCTCAAGTCACACGGTTTAATTAATCCAACAACCATCACTGGCCACAGCTTTTCTGCCAGACTATCCCAATGGCTATAAGCTAACACTATGGACAGGCTATTATTAGATTAAACACCTATTCATTTTTTTAAATCACTTGATTGTGGTACCATTAACTTTAAAAAATAAAGTTGTACCTATTTAATTAATGCAACTTGAGTTTAGAGATATGTATACAGTGGAACCATCATCACAACCTATGCCGTAAACATACCCATCAACGCCAAAAGTGTCCTCTCGTCTAATTTATTTATTATTTGTATATGTGTAAGAACACCTAATATGAGATCTTCTGTCCTAGCAAATGCATAAGTATACAACACAGTATTATTAACTATAGGCACTATACTGTACTGCAGACCTTTAGGACTTTTTCATCTTGCATGACTGAAATTTTATATACTTTGACTAATATTTCTTCACTTCCCTCTCCCCCACAACTCCTGACAACTACCCACTCTACTCTCTGCTTCTCTCAGTTTGACTATTTTAGTTTCTTCTTATAAGCAGTATCATGTAGCATTTATTCTTCTGTGTCTAGCCTATTTCACACAGCACAATGTCCTCTGGTATCCACGTTGTCACAAATGTTAAGCATACGTTCTTGAAGTAACTAAACGTATCAACATGATGCTTTATGTGGAAGAAAGTTGTAGTATGAACCCTTTAAAAGGAAAATATAGGCAAGGTAGCATACTAAGGCTTGCCTTACCCATTATGCTCATGGACTCTGCTGAATTATCTTTGCAGTAATTTCCTTACTGAGAAAGCAATGCCTAAAAGTGACCCATTTAATCCATTCTTAATAGTGGAAATTTTTTAATCCTGGAAAGGTCTTGGAAAGTCTTTAATTTCTCTGAGCCTGAGTTTCCTTATCTATTTCATCTATTTCATGCTAAATCACTTCCATCATGTCTGACTCTTTGCCACCATATGGACTGTAGCCCGCCAGGGTCCTCTGTCCATGGTGATTTTCCAGGCAAGAATACTGGAGTGGGTTGCTATTCTTCAGGGGATCTTCCCAACCCAGGGATCGAACCCTCATCTCTCATGTCTCCTGCATTGGCAGGTGCATTCTTTACCACTAGCACCACCTGGGAAGCCCATCTCATCTATTAAATGAGCTTAATAGTTGAGAGGACTTGAAGAGAGAATGCACATGAAGTACTTGGCCATTTTTATCACTGAACTATGAATATCCTACCTTGGTTCTAGGAATCACATTTGTTTATAAGACTCTCTCTCCCACAAGAATATGGGCTCCTCAAGGTCAGGAGCAAATCTTCTTTCCCTCTTTAGCCCCTAGCCCCTGGCCCACAGCCTAGCATGATTATCCACTCAAAACACACTGAATAAATGAAAGCACTATGCAAGTCCCAAAGAAACCCATAGCAAGCCTAAAATGAAAAGATTAAACCCATACTCCCCTTGCAAATCAACTTTTCTTAATTTTCTTTATAACAAAAGGGATTTTCACCTCTTCATGTAAGACAGTCTAAACAGAGAAGATTGGTTCTGCATCCATATGTGCTTGGAAAATGGAATGGGGCCCTTTATAAAGAGAGTACTCAATTACAAAACTGCTCATGTTCCCTAATATCACAGAATCCCAAAACCAAAGGGGACCCAGAAATGATATCTCCCAATGTTTTAATTTAAAAATAAAAGCCTGAGGTTCAGACAGGGGACATGACACACATGACTTTACAGGTTGTGCTAAGAACACGGGTAGCAACCAAAGTCATGTGTATGGACTCCCACAGGTGTGCTCTACCAATGACTGGGCATTTCCTTGCCTCCAAGAGGGCATGCATCCCATACAGAGTGACCACTCATTCAACAAGTTTTAAATGGGCCTGAAGAACAGTCTCTGGACAGAAAACTCTACTAACATCCAGTGAAGTAATAATACCACATTTTTTCCTCTCAGAAAAAGTGAATGTGGATTCAAAACAGGTTTCTTCTTTTTGTCCCCGGCTTGGAAATAAGAAAGCCTAAGTTCGCATTGTGGTTCACTTGTCTTCTTTGGATCCTAGTTTCTGCATATGTAAAATGAGAAGGTTGGGCATTGTTACTGGTTTTCAAACTAGGTTCCCTAGAGCCTCTGATTTCCACAGGAATGCCCCAGGGTCCACCTCAGGAGTAAGAGGAAGTAGGCCCAATTAGGGCCAAGTTTTTCCCATCATTTTTAGCATTCTGTTCAATTTTCAAAGTTGGATATTTAAAATTTTCTAACTAATTTTCGTCAAACACATCTCTACTGGTTTAGAAATGTTTTTATTAGATAACCCTCATCTATGGCTCTAACTTAATTTCTTGATAGAAATACCGCAGATGTATGGTTCCAACGTTTCCAACTACTGGATGATAGTTGGATATATACTGACAGTTTTCCTGCACTGAAAAAGACTTTAAGGATATAACACCAAGTTGCAAGTATTCTTCAAAGCTCACAGAACTGATCCACAGCCCCTTACAATTCCTGAATATGAATAATAATGCTTAAACATATGATATTAAATATTAATATTAATTATTAAATATTTAATATTTAAATAATGCATATATATGATATTACAATATTACCTACCTAGTGCACAAAAATTTGGCAATATATAAAATTCCAATGAAATGAAATTTTCATTTTGTTGTCCACATGGTCAATATTAACCAATTTGTTATCTTGTCCAACGTGTTTTCAACTAGTCAATTTTTTTTACCAAATTACCTGCTTGTGGATATCTATAGTTTTTTGCTCCTTTATCCCTAGAGAAAACTCACATGGAATTAATGGGAGTTGATCCAGGACTCAAGGCTTCCTTCTCCCTTAACAATTCTTACTCCATCACTGGGAAGCCATCATGATGGTCAGATTTAGCTGGTATGCCACCTTAGTTCATTTATTTACTCATTCAGAGATATGAATGGATCAGTCTTCCAGGTACAGAGTTGAAAAAGGCGAGGTCTTTTCTCAATAAGCAGACAGGCACATAAATCATTAAAATATCCTAGGATAAGTAATAGTGTGTGTGTGTGTGTATGTATATATATATATATATATATATATATAACCAGGGACTAAGGGGGAAGGAAAGAGTATGACATAAGGAAATGGTCAAAAAGAAAGATCAGAGCAGACAGCCAGCTAAGACTTTCAGGTTACACAGGAATTCACATAAACGGGTAATGCCCTAGTAGGACTGGGTAAAAAGGGAAGTTATATCTGCAGAAGAAAGGAAGAAGGAGGACCTAGGAAGAATTCCAGGCATGCAGATAATCTTATCAGGGTTATGAAAGGATATGGTGTTTCCAGGGAAGCTCTAACAATTCAGAATGGCAGTAAGCATGGTTCCCATTGAAAGAGGAGGGATGAGATGGATCAGGTAATAAGGTGGAAAGGCGATGAACAGTAATGGAAATGCAAAGGGTTCCTGACAGGATCATGAGAGAGGCTTTTTGAGAAGACTAAATGGAGACAGGGAAGGAGAGAGCTTGGAAAATTATATTCCATAAAAGAATCAGGAACACTAGATAAATACTTTAAAGATGGATGATTCTATATAGCAAAATAAAAGATGCCACTGTAGAATGTGCAAGAATAAAAACGCAAACACAAGTAGGTCACTCTGGAATCAGAGTTATGAGTGACAGAAAGAAGAGCTGGGAATGAAGGAAAGGCCAGGGAAATGTCACGTCAGCAAATAAAGATCATGAACTCCCTCCAAAAGAAGACAGAGCTCAGAGTAGGTAACAAAATAACTCAAACTCTAAAATAAACTGACTATGCTTAGGGTGCTTGGCCAGCTACTATCTTAAACCTAATCAAGTGCTCTTTGACCTGCCCCAGGAAACATCATGATCCCAGAAAAGACAAGGGAAACAAAAGCTGAAGATAGCTGGCTAAAGAAGGGGGTTGAATGGGAAACAAAGGGTGGAGCCTTTCTTTCGTATCCCAGGAAAGAAAAAATAATCACAGATACCAAAAGTAAAAAACAAAAATAAAATATTCCCCATTCAATGCCTTAGGGCTTCCCAGGTGGCTCACTGGGTAAAGAACCTGCCTACAATGCAGGAGATGCCACAGATATGGGTCCTATTCCTAGGTGGGGAAGATCCCCTAGAGGAGATCTGAAGTGACTGAGCACACACAGCACATGGCACTCTTATCCCTTGCAATTAAAATTTTCTTGACCTTTTTCTAGCTAAGTAAGGCACTGAATGTGTATGCTCAGTCACTTTAGTCATGTCTGACTCTTTGCCACCTATAGACTGTAGTCCACCAGGCTTCTCTGTTCATGGGATTCTCTAGGCAAGAATACTGGAGTGGGTTGCCATCACCTCCTATGGGGGATCTTCCCAACCCAGGAATCAAACCCATGTCCCTGGCATCTCCTGCATTGTAGGCTGGTTCTTTACCCACTGAGCCACCTAGGAAGCCCCAAAAGTACTATAGGAAAGCCAAATACACCTGCAATGCAGGAGATACAATCCCTAGGTCAGGAAGATCCCCTGGAGAATAGAATCTACTCCAGTATTCTTGCCTGGAGAATTCCATGAACAGATGAACCTGGTGGGCTCAGTCCATAGGATCGTAAAGAGTCAGACA
Organism: Bison bison bison; assembly: GCF_000754665.1. NCBI lineage: Eukaryota > Metazoa > Chordata > Mammalia > Artiodactyla > Bovidae > Bison > Bison bison. Next base: position 1,127,765 of record NW_011494638.1, on the reverse strand, counting down.
CAACTGAGCAACTAACTCTTTGACTCTTAGGAAAGCCGAAACATGATTCAAAAGGGAAACTCCTCTAAAGTATCTTGTCAAAGAAAGTGGTCACCTACAGGTATAAGCTCTGAAACTACAGAAACATCCCCTTTCTTTGGCCACCCTGTATAACTGTCTCTCCCATGTTTACATCCACACACCACCACAACTCCTCCCCCAAAACATTGCTGATACCTAAAATTCCCATACTTATCATTACATTCATTTGTCTGAATTTAAAAGAGGCTGAATTGGAGAAAGGTGGTCAAAATGTACAAAGTTCCAGCTACAAAGCAAAGAAGTACTAGATATATAATGCACAACATGATGACTATAGTTAACACACTGTATGATATATAGGAAACTGTTAAGAGAATAGATCCTAAGAGTTTTCATCACAAGGAGAATTTTTTCTTTGTATTATACCAATGTTAGATGATGGATGTTAACTATTGAGATAATCATTTCACAACATATGAAAATCAAATCTTCATGCTGCACACCTTAAGTTTATACAGATGGATGTCAATTATTTCTCAATAAAACTAGAAAAATGTTTTTAGTGTGATCATCCTGAAGGATGGAGGGACACATAAGAATTTTATCTATCACTATACATTACTAGAAATAATATATCTGCTTGTTTTTTATGATTAGCAAAAATGGATAGGAAGGAGATTATAAGGTTCCTAACCCAACAGAATGGTTGTCCCTGCATGGGTGGGATAAAGACTTCTGTTCTAGTGAGGAAGAGCTTCTTAAGGGATTGCTGGTTACAAAAGATAAAGTATAATACGAGTATGGTTCTGCCTCGAGGTGCCTTTGGTCCTATTTCTATGGCAAAGATGAAAAAGAATCCTGATTTAAGCCAAACTTCCTGGTAGTAAGCCCTAGTACATGTAAGATATTTAGCCATGCAATGCTGGTGAGGTTAGAAAGACAAGATCTGTGCTCTTCACAGGCTTGGAATCTAGTTGTGAAAAAATGAATGTCTTGAATGAAATCTACCAGGCCAGGCTGTCAATGTTAAGTGAGGGATGGAGACCTAAGCTCTAGGATCAAGGAAGGAAGCAGTCATTTCTATCATGGGTGATGCTCCACTTCTCAAAGCTAAGCCAGTCTCTGTTTTAGGACTTGCGGTCCTGGTTCAAGAACAGGGATGATACTGACCTAAAAAACAACTGGAAATGTAGTTGAGAAATCAAAATGGCTGTTGACCAGTCAGTAAACCTTAAAATTAAGTGATTAGTTAATTCAAATCTGAAATTATGTGATGGGCACATATTCATTCCACAATCAATCATCTGGGCAGCTGGGGACTGGAGACAGATGTGAGAGATAGTGTGAGAGAGAGAGAGAAGAAGGAGAAGAAAAGAAAGAAGGGGGAGGAGGAGAAAAAGAAAGAGGGGGAGAAAGATGGAGAGACAGAGGGAAAGAAGAAAAGGATGGAAGCAGGGAGAGAGGAAGGAACCTCCAGAAGGAAACACTGGCAAAAATTCCTTAGCTTCTCTGAAAAGCAATGATTATCAAGTGTTCTTTCATCCTCTATTGTGACAATGGTAGAATCACTACTGTTACTTGGAAGCTTTTCAATGAAAGCAAACTGTGGATATTTACACCATTTTTGGATCTTTATAATGGTTCCCTTTGATTCTCCTTTGCTCTTTCATTTGGGGACTGGGCTAATTATCTGTCTTTTGTAACAGTAGATACTCATCTTCTCCAGAATAGAGACTTACATATGACAGAGGAGGTTTCCCGTATCCCTAACAGTAGTTCTGAAATCTTGCCACAGAGGAGGCTATAGGATGGGGTAGATAAGAGAAAGCACTAGACTAGGAGCCAGCAGACCCTAACTCAATCGTCTCAATGGTTTCTCTAGGTTTTATTCTATGATTGTATTCAATAACATGTTTCTGATAATATCATAGATAACCACTGTTTACTGAGCACTTAATATAGACTGAGTAAATGAGTTGACCACTTAACATACATTATCTCATTTAAGTCTCATAATGATGTCTAAGATCGCAGAGCCATCAAGGAGCAAAGACAGAAACTGATCCAGAATGGTTTGATTTAAGAGTCTTTATTCTTAAGTTTTTTCTTATTTGTTTATTGCTGTGCTGGGTTTAATTGCTGCATGAGCTTTTCTCTAGTTGCAGAGAGCGAGAGCTACTCTCTAGTTGCAGTGTGCTTTTTTCTCATTGCAGTGGCTTCTCTTATTGCAGAGCATGGGCTCTAGGGCAAGTGGGCTTCAGTAGTTTTAGCACATGGGCTCAATCATTGCAGCTCCCGGGCTCTAGAACACAGACTCAATAGTTGTGGCACATGGGCTTAGTTGCTCTACAGCATATGGGATCTTCCCAGATGAGGGATGGAACCCATGTCTCCTGCATCACAGGCAGATTCTTTACCACTGAACCACCAAGGAAGCCCAAAGGTCCTTATTCTTAACCACCAGACAATACTGCCTGCCTAGACAGCTGACCAACTACCAGGGGTTGAGGTGAGGCAAAGTGAAAGCCTATAGCAGGAAAAAGACCTGCAACTCTGCCTAGCCCATTGTCCAAAATTTGACCTGATCTAATGCTAAAGAATCAGAAGGCAATGGCACCCCACTCCAGTACTCTTGCCTGGAAAATCTCATGGATGGAGGAGCCTGGTAGGCTGCAGTCCATGGGGTCGCACAGAGTCGGACATGACTGAAGCGACTTAGCAGCAGCAGCAGCAATGCTAAAGAATAGGCTTCTCCAGTGGCTCAGTGGTAAAGAATCTGCCTGCAATGCAGGAGATGCAGGCTTGATCCCTGGATCAGGAAGATCCCCTGAAGAACCAAATGACAACTGCTTCAGTATTCTCACCTGGGAAACCCTATAGAGGAGCCTGGCTGTTTACAGTCCATGGGGTCACAAAGAGTTGGACACAACTTAGCAACAACAATGCTAAGGAATACAGGTAAACTAAAGCCTCCTATGGCCTTTTGTATAAGAATAGATTATAATCCCGAACCCCCAATCCACCCTCCCCATGCCCCACTGTGGCAACCGCAAGTCCACTCTCTATGATTGTGAGTCTGTTTCATAGATAAGTTATTTGTGTCGTATTTTAGATTCCACATATGAGTGATGTGTGTGTGCTTAGGTGCTTAGTTGCTCAGTTGTGTCCAACTCTTTGTGACCCCATGGACTGTAGACCATCAGGATCCTCTGTCCATGGGGATTCTCCAGGCAAGAATACTGGAGTGGGTTGCCATGCCATCCTCCAGGAGATCTTCCCAACCCAGGAATTGAACCCAGGTCTCCCACGTTGCAGGCAGATTTTTTTACTGTCTGAGCCACCAGCAAACCCCAAGAACACCAGAGTGGGTCACAAGTGATATCAGACAGTATTTGTCTTTCTCTTTCTGACTTGCTTCATGTTGTATGATAACTTGGGATTTGGGACTAGTTGATGCAAACTATTATACATAGAAGGGATAAACAATAAGGTCCCATTGTATAGCACAGGGAAATATCTTCAATATCCTGTAATAAACCATAATGGAAAAGAATAAAAAAGAATTATAAAACTAAAATAAATGCTAGTTATAAAAAAGAATGGGTGAATGGTTTAACAATTCTAGTTATCTCCTTTTTAAGAGCCTTCTCTGATGTATATCAAATAGTACTTCACAGAAGCCTAAGCCTCTCAACACAAGTCTAGTACTTGGGCTCACAGTAATCTGGTCCCAATCCAACCTTCTGGTTTTCTCTATACTTGACGTTGTAGATAAACATTTCTTCAACTCCATCCAAATAAACTCATTATCCTTATACTGTATTTTCTTTGTATATCTGCTGTATTCACATGTTTCTCCTAAAGAATTTATCTTTCCTCTCTTCATCCCTATTCAAAAACCATACATACCCACTAGAGACTGGCTGAAATTCTATTCTTTCCCTGCCACACTAAGAACAGGGCAGTAAAGCTTCTAAGAGCCTGACAGTGGTTACAGCAGTCAATAGAGACCTTTGGCAAGAATTGTTCCCAAATGTACATGAGTGGTTTCTGTTAGTGCTTGATGCTAGTGCATATGAGGGCCACTCATGTAGTCCTAGTATGTCTCACCAGCTCAGTTCAGATCAGTTCAGTTCAGTCGCTCAGTCGTGTCCGACTCTTTGCAACCCCATGAATTGCAGCACGCCAGGCCTCTCTGTCCATCACCAACTCCCAGAGTTCACCCAGACTCATGTCCATCGAGTCAGTGATGCCATCCAGCCATCTCATCCTCTGTCGTCCCCTTCTCCTCCTGCCCCCAATTCCTCCCAGCATTAGAGTCTTTTCCAATGAGTCAACTCTTTGCATGAGGTGGCCAAAGTACTGGAGTTTCAGCTTTAGCATCATTCCTTCCAAAGAAATCCCAGGGCTGATCTCCTTCAGAATGGACTGGTTGAATCTCCTTGCAGTCCAAGTGACTCTCAAGAGTCTTCTCCCACACCACAGTTCAAAAGCATCAATTCTTCGGTGCTCAGCCTTCTTCACAGTCCAACTCTCACATCCATACATGACCACTGGAAAAACCATAGCCTTGACTAAATGGACCTTTGTTGGCAAAGTAATGTCTCTGCTTTTTAATGTGCTATCTAGGTTGGTCATAACTTTCCTTCCAAGGAGTAAGTGTCTTTTAATTTCATGGCTGCAGTCACCATCTGCAGTGATTTTGGAGCCCAGAAAAATAAAGTCTGACACTGTTTCCACTGTTTCCCCATCTATTTCCCATGAAGTGATGGGAGAAGATGCCATGATCTTCGTTTTCTGAATTTTGAGCTTTAAGCCAACTTTTTCACTCTCCTCTTTCACCTTCATCAAGACGCTTTTTAGTTCCTCTTCACTTTCTGCCATAAGGGTGGTGTCATCTGTATATCTGAGGTTATTGATATTTCTCCCGGCAATCTTGATTCCAGCTTGTGCTTCTTCCAGTCCAGCGTTTCTCATGACGTACTCTGCATATAAGTTAAATAAACAGGGTGACAATATACAGCCTTGATGAACTCCTTTTCCTATTTGGAACCAGTCTGTTGTCCCATGTCCAGTTCTAACTGTGGCTTCCTGACCTGCATACAAATTTCTCAAGAGGCAGATCAGGTGGTCTGGTATTCCCATCTCTTTCAGAATTTTCCACAGTTTATTGTGATCCACACAGTCAAAGGCTTTGGCATAGTCAATAAAGCAGAAATAGATGTTTTCCTGGAACTCTCTTGCTTTTTCCATGATCCAGCGGATGTTGGCAATTTGATCTCTGGTTCCTCTGCCTTTTCTAAAACCAGCTTGAACATCTGGAAGTTCACAGTTCATGTATTGCTGAAGCCTGGCTTGGAGAATTTTGAGCATTACTTTACTAGTGTGTGAGATGAGTGCAATTGTGTGGTAGTTTGAGCATTCTTTGGCATTGCCTTTCTTTGGGGTTGCAATGAAAACTGACCTTTTCCAGTCCTGTGGCCACTACTGAGTTTTCCAAATTTGCTGGCATATTGAGGCAGCACTTTCACAGCATCATCTTTCAGAATTTGAAATAGCTCAACTGGAATTCCATCACCTTCACTAGCTTTGTTCATAGTGATGCTTTCTAAGGCTCACTTGACCTCACATTCCAGGATGTCTGGCTCTAGGTCAGTGATCACATCATCATGATTATCTGGGTCATGAAGATCTTTTTTGTATAGTTCTTCTGTGTATTCTTGCCATCTCTTCTTAATATCTTCTGCTTTTGTTAGGTCCATACCATTCCTGTCCTTTATTGAGCCCATATTTGCATGAAATGTTCCCTTGGTATCTCTAGTTTTCTTGAAGAGATCTCTAGTCTTTCCCATTCTGTTACTTTCCTCTATTTCTTTGCACTGATCGCTGAAGAAGGCTTTCTTACCTCTTCTTGCTATTCTTTGGAACTCTGCATTCAGATGCTTATATCTTTCCTTTTCTCCTTTGCTTTTTGCTTCTCTTCTTTTCACAGCTACTTGTAAGGCCTCCCCAGGCAGCCATTTTGCTTTTTTGCATTTCTTTTCCAGCTCATCTGGAGCTAGAAAAGTTTTCTCATGTCCCTAATGAAATGTGGTGTCCTGGTCTCAGGCTAAGTGTAATCCAAGAGAGAGGATGAACATATTATTAATGGTAAAAACAAATCGTCCCTGCTGCCAAGATGAACTCACTTAACCCCATATATCTTATAAGGCTTGTTTCCAAAACACCTTACATTTGTTCCCTGCTGTTTTTGCCTTTTGGTCACTGCTTATACTGGCTCCCCTGTCTGCAGTGGCCTTGTTTTCTCTCTTTGCTATTTCCCCTTCCTTTCTCTGGATAACTCCTCCCATTCTTTAAGACATCCCACTTAGGTATCACACTCTCCAGAAAACCATCCCTGACTATCTTTTAGGATTATGTGTGACTCCAATGTGCTTCCATAATTTATTACGTATATCTCTATGACTGCCCTCACTATCTATCACTGATTTTTATCCATTTTTTTAGTCTGCTGCTGCTGCTGCTGCTAAGTCGCTTCAGTCGTGTCTGACTCTGTGCGACCCCATAGACGGCAGCCCACCAGACTTCCCTGCCCCTGGGATTCTCCAAGCAAGAATGAACACTGGAGTGGGTTGCCATTTCCTTCTCCAATGCATGAAAGTGAAAAGTGAAGGTGAAGTCGCTCAGTCGTGTCCGACTCTTAGCGACCCCATGGACTGCAGCCTACCAGGCTCCTCTGTCCATGGATTTTCCAGGCAAGAGTACTGGAGTGGGGTGCCATTGCCTTCTACTTCCCCCAATAACTGCCAGCTTCTGCACAAAGCCTGTGTCTCATTCATTGTTATATCTTTTGCAGCCAGGAGAGGGCCTGATACATAGTGGTATTTAATATTTTGCTGAATATGAGTGAATTAATTAACGAGCAAACAAACTGGAGAGCTCTCTATCAGGTCAGAAGATGTGGCCTCTTTCTTCTAGAGTTGAACTTGAAAATAGTGACATTAGTTCTCTGAAGACAAGTCCTTGTCCTGTACAGACAAAAAAGCTGCAGAGGAAGTTGCTGGGAGACCTGCATCTGGGAGCTGTCCAGGGTACTTGGCTGGCTGTAGGGCTAGCCTAACCCAGTAGGGCCATCTGCAACCACTGCTCTAACTATCTTAAGCTCACAGGCTCTCTGCCTTAGGTTTTTGCCTAACCAGACCACTAACACCTGCTATATTTCTGGCTACTTCCTGATCCAAAAGCCAGTTCTCTACTATACTGAAGTTTTCCAAGTGCCTCCCTTAACCACCATATGGAAAATTCCCACCAACACAGACTTCTCAGGCTTGAATCTTCACCTACCTCCAAGCATTACCTCATGCCACCTGGCTTGAGTATAGAATAGTGAGGACAAAACCCCTACTCCTTCATTCACTGGAGCGGAAGCTGCACAAATGCTCATGAGTGAATCCCCAGGACCTGAAACTGCCTTCAAAAGCAAATTTCAGGTTCCCTGCATTTTACAGGCTCCTTGCAGTCACCCAGCCCTTAGATCCAGCCATTACACAAGTCCCTCACAGAAAATCCTCCTCAGCTCAACAGTCCTCCCACTGTAAGCATCCTTTGAACCCAGGCATTAGGCTCTCCCAGAAATGTCCTGCTAAAAGCTCTTGTAAATGCCCTTCTCTCTTTCTATCTCATGAATACACACACACACACACATACAGACGTGTGTATAAGTCATCTGGGAGTAACTGCTGGTTTGTAGGTCAGAGAAGATAAGAGAACCCTAAGTCTTTAGCCTAAGGTCTTAATGGCCTGGTAATTGTGTACTCAGGGGCCAGAAAAATTTGCAGGTTTCTCCCCTTCTCAGCTTAGCTTTGGAAGTGTAACAACCACTGAGTTCAAAGGATATCCTAGCCTCAAAGGAATTAAGGGGTGCCGTTAGGAAGCTGATGACCTCGGCAGCTGTCAGAGCTGAAAATTGGCTGCGTTGTGCCTCTTGGCCAGCCCCTTTCACATCTGTGAAAGAAACTGGTCACGCTTGAATCACTCCTCTTTTGTCTTCATGGATTTTAATCTTTCCTCCAAGCCTAGGGGTGTTTACCAGGATATCAGAGAAAGGGAAGGAAAATATGATCTGTATCTCCTTGCCCATACATCTCACTCCTATATTCTACTCTTAAATAAGAAGTCAGCCAAAGCTGAAATCAAGTATTTTCTGCATCAAGAGTCTATCACCCTCAAAACATTGACTTGCCAATAAAAAGTTGTTGCTGCTGATAGCCAAGAATATTTCTAATTCAACATTGAAAGGCGGTATAGCCATTTTATTTGTATTTATTTATTCATTCATTTTTGGCTGTGCTGGGTCTTCACTGCTGCGCAGGAGAGTGGAGCTAGATGCGGAGAGTGGAGCTATTCTCTAGTTGTGCTGCACAGGTTTCTCATTGCGGTGGCTTCTCTTGTTATGGAGCATGGGCTCCAGGGTGCATGGGCTCAGTAGCTGTGGCTCCCAGGCTGTAGAGCACAGGCTCAGTAGTTGTGACGCATGGGTCTATCTGCTCCATGGCCTGTGGGATCTTCCCAGATCAGAGATCGAACCTGTGTCTCCTGTATTGGCAGACAGATTCTTTACCATTCAGCCACCAGGGAAGCCCCTAGCCATTTTAAAGAGAATGCTTTGCATCCCTGGATAATTCTGAGCATGCTTTCTTTTCTGATCAACTCTCTCTGCAATCCCAGGGTCCTGGTTCTCCCACCTAACTTACTCAGTGTTCCCTGCACCTAAATGCCCCAGGCCTCTTTCCACTACATCCACTTTCCTTCCAGTTCCTAATAACTCTTTTTACCTCTGAAGCAGTGTCAGAACACTCACATCCACCGCAAGCCTTCCCAGGTGGATAAGAAAAGAGCCTGGTAAAGGACAGGAGGCCTGGACTCCTATAGGTCCATGAGTTGTCTCTGCATTTAATTATCTGTGCCTCCTCCACAAGTCTCTCTGATGTCATCACCCATAAAATAAGAGAACTGAACCCCAAAGACCTTTCTAAGCCTCATGCTCTATGTACTACCCTAAATATGGATTTCCCATTGACTGCTCTACAAGTTTTGAAACATTTCTGTCTACCTGGTGCTTACATCTAGTGTCCATATACTTTGCCTCATTTTAGGGTTTTCTCTGTGCAGCCTTTTAAAATACTCTTATTAATATATTTTTAATCAAATAAAAATATGACTAAAGTAATTGCTTGCACTGGCATCTACATGACATCCTAATGAATTCTGAACATTTTAGCCAAATAGTCTGTGTCTTTAAGGCTAAGCATGTGGATATTTGTAAACATCTGGTTATTTTACAGTAGGGAAGCAAAATACTGACAGAATGGTTCATTTGGTGGTGTGGCCATCAAAGAGGCACCCTGAATAAACCTGGAACATCTACACACCATAGTATTCACTGGTGCTGAAAAAACTTTGAATGGTAAATATTCTTAATTACAACAAATTGTCCCTTTGCCCTCAGAGAGGGCTCAAATTTTGGAAAACAATAGAGATCCTACTGAAATGCTAAACCATGCTTCTATCATCTTTGTCTTCCAAATCCTGAAATTTCCCAAGCTTTATTCTGTGATCTTAGCATATTTCAAAATTTGCCTTTCTTTTTTTTTTTTTTTTTTTTTTTTTGTAAAATGCAAAGCTTATCTCTGTATGGTGAAAATTAGATAAGATAATGATTAGCTGAGTTAAGGCAAGAAAACAAACTGAAATACCAAGTACAAAATGCTTAAAGCAGATATCACTTTTTAGACATCTAAAATTATATTTCTTATTTTTCTTTATTCTAGCCCTTCTTATAGACCGATTTTAAGCAATAAAATAAAAGCAATACACTAAATTAGCTATCATATTTGCTTGTAGAAATCAGAATCTATAAGTCTGTTTGTTTGGGTTTTTTTTTTCATACTGCTGGCTTTTTCCACTACCCTGCCTTGTATCCCTGTAGGGTAGGAAAAACCTTGAAATCACCAGGGGGTAGGCAGCAGAATGTGCTTCCGACCACTGAAACACTCTCATTGTTCACACACTAGCCACACCACAGAGAGAGTGACCTCTTTCCAACACTGACAAGTGAACATGAACAACCCTGCTGACTTTGATTGGCGGTTCACTGGGTCTCTGACCTTGAATGACATTGCTGGCAGATTTTGATTGGCAGGCTGCAGCACAGCAGACCACCTCCAATACACATGTCCACTCTTCAGAAATTAGTCCTTATCTTTTAAAAACCACTCTTGTGTTCTTAAAACCTAACACAAACCAAAATGTGACTGAGGGCATCAAACAGACGAAAAACAAGAAGCCATTAATTTACACCCCTCAGATCCCACTGCAATTGACACATCCAGTGACACAGTTAGTCAGTCTTTGACTGCATTTCCATGAGACCAAATACCAAAAGTTGGTGAGAGAAATTCAGGCAGTCATACAGATAAATTGTCTACAGCACACCAAACATTCAGATTCTTAGGCACCTCTGGATGGTTCTTGACATGCAGGCAAAACATATGGGTGACTGAACAAAGGTTTCATTTTTCTCTGAATACTTAGGCTTAGCAAAAGGAAGTCTCAGTCTTGGCCAGGGGTCCTCATCTAGCACATGCCTGGGTGAGACTTGAGCTGATGACACCCTTACCACTATTCTGGTGAATGAAAATGTGCTGACTTTAACCCTGTACTCCACACAGCATCCATATCAAATTTTTCCCTTAATAAATAAAAAATATTTTTCCAAATAAAAATGCTACAAATGTCTTAAGAAACCATTGCCTTACTTTCAAAATAAAATCAGTATGTTTCAAAACTGAACACAAACCATGAAACTCTCATGTTCCTTATTAAAAAGGGCGTGTTTTACACCTGTGCTCAACTTAAATCTCCACTAAAATGAGAGTGAAAGAATGTAAAAATTTTAAAACCTTTAAGTACAAAGAAAATGAGATGGAGACAATACAAGTGACAGATATCAAGAACTTTTGAGAAGCTGGAAAGGAACTGGAGGAATTAACAGAGGTAAACTTTTTGATAGCTAAATACCTACATAGAGTAAGTAAGCTAGTTATCCCAACAGCACCTGGGAATGTTCAGGAGTTAGAGACTTCTGTGTGTGTTAGTTGCTCAGTCTTATCTGACATTTTGCAACCCCATGGACTATAGCCTGTCAGGCTCCTCTGTCCATGGAATTCTCCATGCAAGAATACTAGAGTGGGCTGCCATTCCCTTCTCCAGAGGATCTTCCAGACCCAGGGAATGAACCCAAGTCTTACACATTGCAGGCAGTTCCTTTTACCAACTGAGCCACCAGGGAAGCCTAAAGATCCCTGATGCCATGAAATAAATGGAGAGGAGAAGCAAAAATCAAAGGAGAAAATGAAGATATACCCATTTGAATGAAGAGTTCCAAAGAAGAGCAAGGAGAGATAAGAAAGCTTTCCTCAATGATCAGTGCAAAGAAATAGGGCAAAACAATAGATTGGGAAAGACTAGAGATCTCTTCAAGAAAATTAGAGATATCAAAGGAACATTTCATGCAACGATGGGCTCAATAAAGGACAGAAATGGTATGGACCTAACAGAAGCAGAAGATATTAAGAAGAGATGGCAAGAATACACAGAAGAACTGTACAAAAAAGATCTTCACGACCCAGATAATCATGATGGTGTGATCACTGACCTAGAGCCAGACATCCTGGAATGCAAAGTCAAGTGGGCCTTAGAAAGCATCACTATGAACAAAGCTAGTGGAAGTGATGGAATTCCAGTTGAGCTATTTCAAATCCTGAAAGATGATGCTGTGAAAGTGCTGCACTCAATATGCCAGCAAATTTGGAAAACTCAGCAGTGGCCACAGGACTGGAAAAGGTCAGTTTTCATTCCAATTCCTAAGAAAGGCAATGCCAAAGAATGCTCAAACTACCACACAATTGCACTCATCTCACACACTAGTAAAGTAATGCTCAAAATTCTCCAAGCCAGGCTTCAGCAATATGTGAACCATGAACTTCCAGATGTTCAAGCTGGTTTTAGAAAAGGCAGAGGAACCAGAGATCAAATTGCCAACATCCGCTGGATCATGGAAAAAGCAAGAGAGTTCCAGAAAAACATCTATTTCTGCTTTATTGACTATGACAAAGCCTTTAAGTCTGTGGATCATGGCAGACTGTGGAAAATTTTTCAAGAGATGGGAGTACCAGACCACCTGACCTGCCTCTTGAGAAATCTGTATGCAGGTCAAGAAGCAACAGTTAGAACTGGACATGGAACAACAGACTGGTTCCAAATAGGAAAAGGAGTACATCAAGGCCGTATATTGTCACCCTCCTTATTTAACTTATATGCAGAGTACATCATGAGAAATGCTGGGCTGGATGAAGCACAAGCTGGAATCAAGATTGCTGGGAGAAATATCAATAACCTCAGATATGCAGATGACACCACCCTTATGGCAGAAAGTAAAGAGGAACTAAAATGCCTCTTGATGAAAGTGAAAGTGGAGAGTGAAAAAGTTGGCTTAAAACTCAACATTCAGAAAACTAAGATCATGGCATCTTCTCCCATCACTTCATGGGAAATAGATGGGGAAACAGTGGCAGACTTTATTTCTAGGGGATCCAAAGTCACTGCAGATGGTGATAGCAGCCATGAAATTAAAAGAAAACACTCCTTGGAAGGAAAATTATGACCAACATAGACAGCATATTAAAAGCAGAGACATTACTTTGCCAACAAAGATCAGTCTAGTCAAAGCTATGGTTTTTCCAGTAGTCACATATGGATGTGAGCTTTGGACTATAAATAAAGCTAAGTGCCGATGAATTAGTGCTTTTGAACTGTGGTGCTGGAGAAGACTCTTGAGAGTCCCCTTGGACTGCAAGGAGATCCAACCAGTCCATCCTAAAGGAAATCAGTCCTGAGTGTTCACTGGAAGGGCTGATGTGGAAGGTGAAACTCCAATACTTTGGCCACCTGATGAGAAGAACGGACTCACTGGAAAAGACCCTGATGTTGGGAAAGATTGAAGGCAGGAGGAGAAGGAGATGACAGAGGATGAAATGGTTGGATGGCATCGCCAATTCAGTGGACATGAGTTTGGGTAAACTCCGGGAGTTGGTGATGGACAGGGAGGCCTGGCGTGCTGCAGTCCATGGGGTCACAAAGAGTCAGACATGACTGAATGACTGAACTGAACTGGACTGAACTGAACTGAACTCTACTGAAAACAGGACAAGTAGATGAATGTTAGTATGACAAGCATTCAGATTCCCAGGCTCCTTCTCAAACTACAAAGTAATCAGCCTTCTCTTAACCCCACAGAAGAGTTTATTCTATGGATAAACTGAACTAAAGAAGTCCAACCTCATGACACAGAGGCAGAGCAAAAACACTGTAGTGAAAACAGAAGAATAAGAAAAAGCCCACATCCTAAACAGTAACTTTCCAACCTCCTTCTGCCACTCAGCTGAGATACTGCTGGCAGCCAGGTATAGACCTCTCTGACATAGGTCAGGGTCCCTGGGAAACAAATAATGAAGGAGAGACTGGTGTGTAAAAGAAAGTGTATTGGAAGTGTTCTGAAGATACACCTGTGGAGGAAGGCAGAATGCATGACCAGACAGGGAGAAAGTGTAAAGGAAACACAGCAGCTACAAAGGACTCTGTCAATCTCATGGGGAACTCTTGAGTTGGCTCTTCAGAGTTATCCCTTATTGAAGCAAGAAGTCAGACCTCTGTACCCCCGGTACCAGACAATCACTGAATGCAGGTTGTTCTCTTCAGCTAGAGGCAATTCAGGAAAAGAGACCCAGAGTGCTTGTACCATTTTACATTCTTACCTCTTAATAGTATTTTTTGCACAAAGCAAGTTTTTAGTCTCAATGAAGCCCAATTTATAATTTTTCCCAAAATTGTGTATTTAGCATCAAGTCTAAGAACTCTTTATTCCTAAGCCCTAATATTTTTTACTGTGACCTTCCTAAAGTTGTTTTTTTGTTTGTGTGTGTGTTTTTTTTAACTTGCTTTGTGAAAAAGAAATACCGTTAAGGGGTATAAACATAGAATGGTACGAGCACTCTGGAAAAGTTTCTTAATTTCTTAAAATACTAAACGTGAGACTATCATAAGACCCAGAAATTGTACTACCAGGAATTTATTCCTGAGAATGAAGACTGAAGAATGAGAATGAACACACAAAAACCTATAAATAAATGGTTATTCATAGTGCTTTATTTTCAATAGCCAAAACCTAGAACCAACTCATATGTCCTTCAACAGGTGAATGGTTAAACAAAATGCAGTACCTTCATATAATGGAACACTATTCAGCAGTAAAATGCACTATGGTGATAATACATCAACTTGGTTGAATCTCCAGAAAATTACGCTGAGCAAAATATCCCAGATTCCCAAATGTTACACACTATACATGATTCCATTAATATAACATCCTTTAAGTGATAAAGTTATAGAAACTAAAAACAAATTAGTGATTGCTAAAATCACTGCAGATGGTGACTACAGCCATGAAATTAAAAGACACATACTCCTTGGAAAAAAAGTTATGACCAACCTAGATAGCATATTGAAAAGCAGAGACATTACTTTGCCAACAAAGGTCCATCTAGTCAAGGCTATGGTTTTTCCAGTGGTCATGTATGGATGTTCGAGTTGGACTGTGAAGAAGGCTGAGCACCGAAGAATTGATGCTTTTGAACTGTGGTGTGGGAGAAGACTCTTGAGAGTCCCTTGGACTGCAAGGAGATTCAACCAGTCCATTCTGAAGGAGATCAGCCCTGGGATTTCTTTGGAAGGAATGATGCTAAA
>NW_011494638.1:1098765-1112782 GCF_000754665.1 Bison bison bison | reverse complement strand
GATGCTTTTGAACTGTGGTGTGGGAGAAGACTCTTGAGAGTCCCTTGGACTGCAAGGAGATTCAACCAGTCCATTCTGAAGGAGATCAGCCCTGGGATTTCTTTGGAAGGAATGATGCTAAAGCTGAAACTCCAGTACTTTGGCCACCTCATGTGAAGAGTTGACTCATTGGAAAAGACTCTGATGCTGGGAGGGATTGGGGGCAGGAGGAGAAGGGGACGACAGAGGATGAGATGGCTGGATTGCATCACCGACTCGAGGGACGTGAGTCTGAGTGAACTCCAGGAGTTGGTGATGGACAGGGAGGCCTGGCATGCTGCGATTCATGCGGTCACAAAGAGTCAGACACGACTGAGCAACTGAACTGAACTGAACTGAAGGATCAAAGAGGGGATGAGAATAGGAGATATGTGACTAGAGCATGGTTATAAAGGGCAGTCTGAAGGATCCTTGTGATTTTGAAAATGCTCTGTATCTTGACTGTATCAATGTCAATATCTTGGTTGTGAAATTGAATTATTGTTTTATAATTGTATCACTTGAGAAAACTGTGTAAAGGATACAATGAATGTCCCTATAGTGTTGGTTACAACTGCATGCTGAGCTAATGTATGTAAAAACTTTTAATTAAAAAATTATCTGGATATTAAAAAAGAGACTCAGCTGAGAGCTGTCAATCACAACCCCCATCCCCAGCAAAGGGAGAAGTGATTGTTACAGTCCTCAAGGAGAAAGGAAGAGATCTGGAGGTGTACCTCATGGTTGAGTAGGATGCCATCCCTATCCCAATCAAATTCACATTTGTCAAGAGTCAGAATTAAAATTCACATCATCAGGAAGACAGGTAGGTAAATAATACAATGAGTGATATGCTCACTAAAGTTATAGGACAAACTTTTAGTTCTACCAACAGGAAAATGAAAGCATGAAGGCTCTGGGCTGTTTTTCCAGGTTAAAAATACATGAACTAGATGAAGAAGTATACAATAAAGTGAATCCGCGGGGCAGGCAGGGATAACAGTACCTGGCGAAGGAAGACCATGAACCAAGGAATAAAAGTATCGACATGTACAAAGAACTAAGCTCAAAGAACTAAGTGGGTAAGTAGTGAAGCAGAAAGGGGTGAGGAGATATGTCTGTAAGAGAGCCTTGACTGAAATTAATTCCTCTATGCAATGGGGAGCTACTGAAGGTTTTTGAGCAGAGAAAGGAAACTGCCAAATGTCAAGTTTTTAGATTTTATTGTCAAGTGATCATAGAAAAGATTGAAACTGGGAATGATTCCAGGCAGAAATGCAAGTTGAAATAAATATTAGAAAGTCCAGAGAGGTGTTATAAAAGAGTTTTTAAGAATGCATGCTATGGTCAGAAAGAGAAGGACAAATATCATACAATATCACTTACATGTGGCATCTAAAATATAGCACAAATGAACATACCTACAGAACAGAAACAGAATAACAGGCAGAGAAATCAGATTTGTGGTTGCCAAGGAAGGGGTGGGGAAGGAGAGGGATGAACTGGGAGTTTGGGGTTGGTAGGTGCAAACTATTACATTTAGAATGGATAAACAACAAAGTCCTGCTGTATAGCACAGGGAGCTATATCCAATCTCCTGTGATAAACCATAATGGAAAAGAATTTTTTTTTAAAAATGAATGTACATACGTGTATAACTGAGTCACTTTGGTATACAGTAGAGATTGGCACAACACTGAAAATCAAGTATACTTCAATTTTTAAAAAATGCATGCTCTGGACTCGAGTAGGCTCATGTGTCATTCTCATTCCGCTATTTAACTAGCTAGGAAACCTCATACAACTCACTTAACCTCTCTAAACCTCAGTTTCTCAATTGTAAAATACAGTATGACAATAGTCAGTTTAAAGAATTTGAGGGCGCTGACAAATAGATGAGATAATATATGCAAACTGCTTAGTACAATCCTAGCACAGAGGAAGAGCTTATTGCACAAAATCTGTTTGGGAGCAGCAGCAACAGCCATGTGCTATGAGCCAGAATTACCAGGAAGGCAGGGAGCCATTGTGAGGAAAAACTTTTGAAGATGAATCAAGAAGATTTGGGTTTTTTATATGAAAAAGAAAAAAAAAGGGTGAATTCAAAGATGTCTTCATGGTTTTGAGCCTGGGTGTCTAGTACAGTGGTAACATCACACCAAGAATTATAGACTTGTAAAGGGTAGGAAAAGCTTCTTGATGAAAGTGAAAGAGGAGAGTGAAAAAGTTGGCTTAAAGCTCAATATTCAAAAAACTAAGATCATGGCATCTGGTCCCATGACTTCATGGGAAATAGATGGGGAAACAGTGGAAACAGTGTCAGACTTTATTTTTGGGGGACCCAAAATCACTGCAGATGGTGACTGCAGCCATGAAATTAAAAGACACTCCTTGGAAGAAAAGTTATGACCAACCTAGATAGCATATCAAAAGCAGAGACATTACCTTGCCAACAAAGGTCCGTCTAGTCAAGGCTACGGTTTTTCCTATGGTCATGTATGGATGTGAGAGTTGGACTGTGAAGAAGGCTGAGCGCCGAAGAACTGATGCTTTTGACTGTGGTATTGGAGAAGACTCGAGAGTCCTTTGGACTGCAAGGAGCTCCAACCAGTCCATTCTGAAGGAGATCAGTCCTGGGTGTTCTTTGGAAGGACTGATGCTAAAGCTGAAACTCCAGTACTTTGGCCACCTCATGAGAAGAGTTGACTCATTGGAAAAGACTTTGATGCTGGGAGGGATTGGGGGCAAGAGAAGGGGACGACAGAGGATGAGATGGCTGGATGGCATCACCAACTCGATGGACATGAGTCTGAGTGAACTCCGGGAGTTGGTGATGGACAGGGAGGCCTGGCGTGCTGTGATTCATGGGGTCGCAAAGAGTCAGACACTACTGACTGACTGAACTGAACTGAGGTTTTACTTTGTTCAGTCACTCAGTCATGTCCAACTCTTTGTGACCCCGTAGACTGCAGCACACCAGGCTTCCCTGTCCTTTTCCATCTCCCAGAGCTTGCTCAATTCATGACCATTGAGTCAGCGATGCCATCCAACCATCTGGTCCTCTGTTGTCCCCTTCTTCTCCTGCCCTCAATCTTTCCCACCATCAGGGTCTTTTTCAATGATTCAGCTCTTCGTGTCAGGTGGCCAGAGTATTGGAGTTTCAGCTTCAGCAGCAGTCCCTCCAATGTATATTCAGAATTTATTTCCTTTCAGATGACTGGTTTGATCTTGCAGTCCAAGAGACTCTCAAGAGTCTCTCCAGAACCACAGTTCAAAAGCATCAATTCTTTGGCACTCAGCCTTCCTTATGGTCCAACTCTCACATCCATACATGACTACTGGAAAAACCATAGCTTTGACTATATGGACCTTTGTCGGTAAAGTGATGCCTCTGCTTTTTAATATGCTGTCTAGGTTGGTCATAGCTTTTCTTCCAAGGAGCAAGCATCTTTTAATTTTATGGCTGCAGTCACCATCTGCAGTGATTTGGAGCCCACAAAAATAAAGTCTGTCCCTGTTCCCATTTTTCCCCCATCTATTTGCCATGAAGTGATGGGATCAGATACCATGATCTTCATTTTTTTTAATGTTGAGTTTTAAGCCAACTTTTTCACTTTCCTCTTTCACCTTCATTAATAGGCTCTTTAGTTCCTCTTTGCTTTCTGCCGTAAGGGTGGTGTTATCGGCATATCTGAGGTTACTGATACTTCTACCAGCAATCTTGATTCCAGCTTGTGCTTTATCCAGCCCAGCATTTTGCATGATGTATTCTGTATGTAAGTTAAATAAGCAGGGTGACAATGTACAGCCTTGACATACTCCTTTCCCAATTTTGACCCAGTCTATTGTTCCATGTCTGGTTCTAACTGTTTCTTCTTGATGTGCATACAGGTTTCTCAGGAGGAAGGTAAGGTGGTCTCATATTCCCATATCTTTAAGAATCTTCCACAGTTTGTTGCAAGCAAGTTTTAGTTGCTCAGGGTCAAATTAAGAATGGGGATGGAGCTCAAGATGCATGAGGGAAAGAAAGTGTCAAGGAACTGTATTGTGAGGAAGAACAGAGGTGGGTAACTTAACCTCTGAAGGATTTCCACATTTAGGAGTAAGAATAAAACTAAAGTAGTTGGGAAAATAAACAGAAAAGCAGATAAGACAAATATTATGGTTAATGTTATGTATCAATTGAAATAGGTCCTAAGGTAACCAGATAATTGGTCAAACACTATTTTAGGTGGGTCTGTGAGGGTATTTCTGGATGAAATTAACATTTCAACTTATAGACTGAGTAAAGCAGACTGTCCATCCTAATGTCAGTGGCCCAATTTATTAAAGTCTTGAATAGAACAACAAAAAAAGACTGACCTTCTACAAGTAAGAGGGAATTCCTCTTGCCCAAATGCCTTAGCTGTGATGTGTTCTTTGCCATCCTTAGATACAAACAGAAACATCAGCTCTTTTCAGATCTGCCAGCATTCAGACTGGAACTATACCATCAGCTCACCTGGGTCTCCAGCTGGCCAACTATAGGTCTTGGGATTTGTCAACCTCCATAATCATGTAAGCCAATTTCTTATAATAAGTGTATATATTAAATCATTAAAACATAACTAAGTTATATAGATAGATAAGTTTTAGTTCTGTTTCTCTAGAGAACCCTGACTAATGAAAAGAATGCAGTTCCAAGGAAGAAGATCATTTCAAGAAATAGCAAGTGATGTGCTAAGTAGCTGTATAACTAAATGATAACAAGGGTTAATAAGTAACCTCAGGGTTAAAAACAAGGTTAAAAAAAAAAGTTGTAATAGTCCAAGGGAGCTGGATTGCTATGTAGTAGGTTTATAAATCTCTCGTTTTAATCCAGCAAACCTCTTCAACTATTTTCAGACAACATCTCAGAGTATGGTTGAAGTCCAAAAGCACATTCAAAATTATCCTGGAAAACATAAAAATAGAACATACACAAAGGATAGTATAGCTGGTGTCAATCTGCCTGCAAAGTACATTTTTCAGTGCTAGGGATTTAGTCCTGGCAGGGACAGCCTTGTTTGATGTGTAAGTTTCCTTTGTGCTCAGTCTCTCAGTTGTGTCCGACTCTTTGTGACCCCATGGATTACACCCCGCCAGGTGCCTCTGTCCATGGAATTTTCCAGTCAAGAATAGTGGAGTGGATAGCCATTCCCTTCTCCACAGGATCTTTCTAACCCAGGGATCAAACCTGCATATCTTGCATCTCCTGCATTGGCAAAGCAGATTCTTTACCATTGTGCCATTTGGCTGCTGTAATAAATTTCCTCAAATTTGATACAACAGAACTTACTCTTTCACAGTTCTAGAGTCCAGAAGTCCAAAATCGCTTTTATGGGTACTGCCAGGGCTGCACTCCCTTCAGAAGCTCTTGGGAAGAACCTGTTCCCTCACCTTTTCTAACTTCTTAAACTATATTCCTTAGCTCATGACCCCGTCTTCCATCTTCAAAACCAGTGGCCTAGTATCCACTTTCTTAGGCTCTTTGCTCTGCTTCCTTTACATGGCTTTCTTTTGTGTGTGTCTATGTCAAATTTTCCTCTTAAAAGGACACATGTAATTTCATTTAGGACCCACCTGGACAATCCAGGATAATCTGCACATTTTAAGATCCTCACATACTCAAAGTACCTTTTTTGCCATATACGGTTCAAGAGATTAGGATGTTAATATCTTTGGAGGGCCCATGATTCAGCCTGCCACAGTTGATAATTCCAGGACTGCGTCCAAATGGGTATCCTGGCAAACAAGTCAACTCATCATTCAGCCTAGGTCCTAACCTCAAACATCCAAACCTAAGTACTGAAAAGAAAAGCTCTGTACAACCTAAGCCTGGGAATAACTAGAAAAAATACAGGCATTATAAAGGGAGAACAGGAGATAAGATCCCTTTAAGAAAGATAATCTACAGTTGTGGAAGGCCTGTCACTTAGCGAGAGCTGCGAGCCAATCAGATGCTTTGTCAGGAGGAAAAGCAACAGAAAACCTGCTTAATTGGATTGGCTGCCTTAATGGGCCAGAAGTCAGCAAGTCAGAATGAAAAATATACTCAATTCAGCCACCTGGAATTGGTTGTAAAAAGGATGCAATAAAATAGGTCAATTTTCTGGAACAAGTAAGAGGGACCATACCCAAATGGACTGAATGCTTCTGTCTTTATGCACCTGTTTGTCACTTTGTGACTACAGCTTTAAACCACTCAAGATACATGAATCTTGTTTTTAAAGGGTTAAAAACAGCCAGTGAATTTATTCATTTTGAGTGTCATTCCCAACCACTGCCAGTCAACTAAACTTGTTAAGAGTTTGACTTATCATACCAGTTCTTTCTCTGCTCAATGACACAACTCATTCTTTTTAATACATTACCACTGTTTCAGTGATGTTTTCACCAAGGTATATCTGGATGTTTTATCTTCTCAGAACGCTATCACACTGCATGAAATTCTGTTTTTATATGCCTCCAACAGGGAAGTTGTTTTCACAGTGGATTAAATATTTTTGATCCAAATAGTCCATGAAGCCACAAAAGAGGACTCACAATTTTGATTGTTCATAGCACATTAAAATGGCCATGGAAGAAGTGGAAATGGATATTTCTGAGAACGGCTTTTTCCGCAAGGTCCTACTGTTAAGTCTTCACCTGCCATCCCTCGTTTACTCTCAGAAAGTATTCTACTAAACTGCCAGGCAAGCCTCTCTACACAAGTCCCTGCTCTAAAGGTTCTCATAGTAGAATGGAACAGAGGCAGGAAGAGAGCCTCACACTGGCCAGATTCTGGATTTTCATCATTTATGTTAGAGCTGTATTAAGGCTTCTAAGCCCTGTGTGCTGTAATGAATTGGCTGAATAGTGTTCCCTCGAACTTCATGTCCACTCAAAACATCAGAATGTGACCTCATTGGGAAAAAAAGTCTTGGAAGATATAACTATTTAAGGATTTTCAGATGACATCATTCTAGATTTAGGTTAGTGCTTAAATCCAATGACCTACTTAGTGTATCATCTCCCTTTCTAATATAATGTAAAAGCATATTGCTTTATCTACACCTTATAGTAAACCTATTTCCAAGATGCTTTTCTAGTTTTCCACTGGGTTCTTCGAAAGTTGACAGTTCATTCCTGGTTTAGTGGTGTTGACCTTATTCCTACAAGCTTTTGCTTTGTGTCTTGTGTGTGTTTTTTTTATTTTATTTTTTAACTTTACAATATTGTATTGGTTTTGCCATATACCAACATGAATCTGCCACAGGTATACATGTGTTCCCCATCCTGAACCCTCCTCCCTCCTCCCTCCCCGCACCATCCCTCTGGGTCATCCCAGTGCACCAGCCCCAAGCATCCAGTATCGTGCATCGAACCTGGACTCGCGACTCGTTTCATATATGATATTATACACGGTTCAATGCCATTCTCCCAAATCATCCCACCCTCTCCCTCTCCCACAGAGTTCAAAAGACTGTTCTATACATCAGTGTCTCTTTTGCTGTCTTGTATACAGGGTTATTGTCTTGTGTTAATGACAGTCCCACACAGCACTTGCTTATGAGATCAGCATTCTTCTGCTTTTCTCTGGCCAATAGCTATTTTAAAGTTAAATATCCTGTTTATAGAAAAGTACCATTTGGATTGAACTGACCAAATAAATGATATGATATTTCCCAGCAGTCACAGCTGATTATGTGTCTGAGTAAAGAGACCAAGGTGAACAACTGTTTTGATGTTAGTCTAATTCAATGCCTTCAGTTTCACACAAAACAGAGCCTTAAGAATCTAATCCAGGTATGAATATTAAGAATAAAAAATGATGTTGGCCCATTACAAGCTGATATATCTGCTAACTCGAGCTGGTTAGCTGATTTGTCCCCACTGGGTCAGATCACAGGAGTACCTAGCTTTTAGTTACTGAGAGGTGGATGGAACAGTCAAGAAATACCAACATTAGGAACCAAATAGGGATTGAGGAAAGAGACACTTATAGCTGAATCACAGACAGAGGTTAAATATAGCTCCAGCATTACTAGAGCCAAAGGCCTACTGGTCAAAGAAAGGCAAAGGAAACTCTAGGTCTGCAAAGCTTCCCCAAGACCCAGCCCAGATATAGGGCTGGGTGTCACTGGGGACAGAAAACTAAAAGAAAGAGCAAAGGCTTGTAGGAATAAGATCAACCTTATCTAAACAGGAAAGTGTTTACAAGGGGATAGTAAGAGCAGGTGCGATTCAGACAGGAAATAAAAAACAGGCAGAAGTGAGGAAGTAGAAGCTAAGACGAATTAATTCCAACAGACTGTAAAATTCTCTGGAACTTAAAACAGCAAATAGAACCAGGGAAGGGGATGGGAACTTCATCATTTATGGAACCCATCCTAGGTATCAGGCACTGTGCTAAGTATTTTCAACATATTATTAGTTTACTGCATACGTCACAGTTGAGACTCAGAGAGATTAAATGACTCTCCCACATAAGCATAACTGATAAACAAATGCAAATCCAAGTCTGTCCAGAGCCCAAGTTCTTTCTACTGTATCAACGTTTGTTAAAGTGTAGATAGAGACCACCAGCAGCACTTGAGTAGCTTGTTAAACACACAGGTCCACCTTCCTGAATCAGGTTCTCTCTGCTGCTGCTGCTGCTAAGTCGCTTCAGTCGTATCTGACTCTGTGCGACCCCATAGACAGCAGCCCATCAGGCTCCCCTGTCCCTGGGATTCTCCAGGCAAGAACACTGGAGTGGGTTGCCATTTCCCTCTCCAATGCACACATGCATGCTAATTCATTTCATTCGTGTCCAACTCTGTGTGACCCCATAGACAGCAGCCCACCAGGCTCCTCTGTCCAGAGGATTCTCTAGGCAAGAATACTGGAATGGGTTGCCATTTCCTCCCCCACAGGTTCTCTCTAGGTGATTCTAAAATATATATACTGAAGTTCTAGAACCACCGTATTCACCACAGTGCTTTCTCTCTGAGGGAGGCCTATCCTCTGGGTATTAAGTATTCTGGGCCACAGATTGAATGATGGTCCTAAGTTCTGGGTGGGACTGAGTCCAAAGTGAGGGAGAAATGCCGCAATTACACAAAGGTAGGGCCAAAAATGCAGACTGATTATGCACAGAGCAGGGTGAGTGCACAGTCTCATCTCAAGTTTCACCTTAGAGCCTCCACACCCAGTGCAAGAACAAACCAACCAGAGGTTGAGGCCACATGGTCAGAATTCTGGCACCAATCAGGAAGTGGACCCAAATTGACTGATTATAAGTCAGTTCTTTCTTTCTTCCTCTGTGTGAATTTCTCTGTGTTTCTTAACACCCCCACACTACCCCCTACACACACTAGTCTCAGCTTCCTTGTCAATAATTATAGTAATAGGTGACATTAACTGAGAACTTTCAGCATACGAGCCCCTATTCTAGGACTTTTCTACATGTTTATTTTTTAATGTATGTTCCAAGTTTACCTTTTTTTTTTTTTTACAATTTCCTGTTTTAAGTCTTCATTGCAGCCCATGGGGGTGTCTCTAGTTGTAGCACATAGGCTCTAGGGCATGAGGGCTCAGTAGTTACAGCACAGAGGCTTAGCTGGCCTGAGGCATGTGGAATTTTAGTTGCCTGACAGGGATGGAACTTGAGTCCTCTGCTTTGGAAGGTATATTCTTAAACCACTGGATCATCAGGAAAGTTCAGACTTTTATATATGTTTATTCATGTGAAGCTACAACTGCTTGATGAAACAGGTACAGTTTCTATCTCCATTTTTCAGATTAAAAAAAAACAACAACAACTCAAGTACAAAGAGATTAGTCAACTCTCTCAGGGTCACCCCACTGGCAAGTACTAAGGCTGGGATTCTAACAGAAAGAAGTCATATGCTCAGTCGCAACACTGTTCTTCTTCTATGATAATGTCTATGGAGTCACCTTCCATGCTCTTGGTGTTCACTAGGAAGTTTTATGTGCCATCTTACGACTCAGATTAGGAGTCAAACACTGCCCTGAGCATATATGTCTGACCAGTAGTGATGGGGAGATAGGAGATCACTGCAAATTTGATCCAGTCACATCAGATTCTGCCATGATACTGTGAATGGACACAATCCAAGACTGTAAGTAAGCCAACTGGGCAGAGTGGCCAAAGCCAGCAGACACATGAATCCTATTCTATTTACTATGAGTTCAGAAAGTGTGATGACATCACCAAAAGGCCTAATTTGGAATCCTAGAAAGAAAAAAAAAAATACTCTGCCTTGGAAATAGAGAGAGAAAATCAATAGGAAGGTGGATCTTTTAGGAGTTCCTGGGTACCAAAAAAGAAAGCCGCAGCAGGACATGCTAGAATGTTGTCTTCAGTGGCTGAAGTGTCTACAACTGCCCAACAAGGTAAATCAAATCTGCTGCCAATACATTCTTCTGCTGTCCAGATGAAAACGGCAGACTAAGCTGGTGAACTTTCACCCTTCACCCGCGCTCTTCAAGCCAAAGTACAGATTAAAAAAAATCAATAACCCCAATCGATGGGAAAATATTTTTAGTCTCTAACTGAACGATATGTTTTGACAAGGCCAAAGAGGAGCACAAAAGAATGGCAAAAGATAAAAGACAGAAAATTAGGAATTTGCTTTATTGGGGGAGGTGGAATCACCAATCACTTTCTTTTTCCCTTGCTGACATTCATCTAAATTATCACGCAGCAAAGAAATAAAGTGTAAGGAGATGAATTTATAAGATGGCATGATTCACCACCAAGCACCTTAAAACCTATTATTGCTGCCACTTTCCCTTGCTATTTCCAAGAAAGCAATCTAGAGAAATGCCCATGTTCAGAATAGAGTCAGAGGAAGTAGCATTCCCCCAAAGAGGACAGAGCAGACAATGGGACACAGCCTCTGCCCCCACCTAACCTGGAGATTGCATCCAATACTAACCACATTGGAAAGTGTTTAAAATCCACCCAATCGGGCTCCATTTTCTCTCAAAATAACCATTGTTTTTCATAACTCAATACCCTGGAGGTTTTCATAACTGAGCAAAGTAACCACATAATATCATCTTGTCTTCTGGCCCCTTAAGCAGTAATTTATTTTTGTACATAGACCTGAGCATGCTATATTTCCAAAATTTATTTCTTTTTTTTTCTATACTGAATAAAAGTAATGAAGAAACATGAGATTCTGAATAAAATGAACAGAAATTACCCAGTATTTGTTTGCTTTTTCTGTCCAAGGAAATTCCAAATATACAGAATTGCCTTACCGATCAATTAACATTTTCAGTTGTTTATAGTGATAACAACAATTGGTAAATAGATTTATGGGATTCAAAAATCTATATAAATCTAATAGACTGTTAGTTGGAATAGCAGCAACCTATTTTACTTATTAATGCATTTCCTTTTCTTCCCCCCATATCAACTCCTTGTCTTTTATTTGACAAGCATTTGGCATGAATTTAATAACTATCATTTTGCTATAATTTCTTATTTGTCCATCTACCAGAAGTTAAACACACATTTCTGATATTAATATATATCCAGACTGATGGCTACATCTCTGTAATGGCAACCAATTCAACCCACAAAAATCAGTCAATTAAGTTAAAAATTGGTTGCCAAACCAATGGCTTGGCATCACATATTTTGGCAGCCAAAGCATTTATTCAATAGCTATTTGATGAGCCAACTTTTTACACTGTTAGTGAGTTTTTTGCTGTGAGACTGACATAGACTCCGTAAAGGCAATCATTCTGGCAGGATGAAAAGATTTGGACAGTCCAGTTCCCTGGGACTTTTCCATAAGATCTGGTGACCAGTCCTGAACACTTATGTTCTGTTTATGTAAGTGAAACCTTCACACACTGTTGCTACTCTCACTTCACAGACTCCCTGGCATACTTTCATCTACTCCTACATTTGTAATCTGAACAATGTATTTCTCTGTTCTGGTAATATAGATCATGCAACACCTGCTTCTCTTCCCTGACGATTTAGTACATGCCATGGTCTCTGAGCTTAGCATTTTTTACAGACCTGATTTCATTTAATCCCACAACAAACCTACAACAAAGGTAACATTACCACTATAACAGAGAAGCAAAAAAAGTCTTAGGGAAATGAGATAATTGCACAAGGCTACAATAGCTAAGTGGTAGAGCAGGGAATAAACCCATTTTTGTCTGATTCTTATATTTATACCACAAGTTCATTCAGTTGAAGCTACCACCACCTAGGTGGAATGGAGCTAATTAGATTAACATCAATAGCTGGAATGATCAAAAAATACTTGATCAAAGCTTTAGTTCACAAACCGTTCTGTCATATTCAAATGGGCATGAAAATCACTTTTACTTTATTAAGTACTTTGTGACCCCATGGACTATAGCCCACCAGGCTCCTCTGTCCATGGAATTCTTCAGGCAAGAATACTGGACTGGGTAGCCATTCCCTTCTCCAGGGGATCTTTTCAACCCAAGGATCGAATCCAGGTCTCTAGCATTACCATCTGAGCTACCAATACATTTATTAAACATGCAGGCATGAAATTAAAAGATATTTGTTCCTTGGAAGAAAATTTATGACAAACCTAGAGAGCATACTCACCCCACTCCAGTACTCTTGCCTGGAAAATCCCATGGATGGAGGAGCCTGGTGGGCTGCAGTCCACGGGGTCGCTGGGAGTCGGCCGGAACTGAGCAACTTCACTTTCACTTTTCACTTTCATGCATTGGACAGGGAAATGGCAACCCACTCCAGTGTTCTTGCCTGGAGAATCCCAGGGACAGGGGAGCCTGGTAGGCTGCCATCTATGGGGTCGCACAGAGTTGGACATGACTGAAGTGACTTAGCAGCAGCAGCAGTAGAGAGCATACTAAAAAGCAGAGACATCAGTTTGCCGACAAAGGTCTGATTAGTCAAAGCTATGGTTTTTCCAGTAGTCATGTATGAATATGAGAGCTGGACCATAAAGTCGGCTGAGCACTGAAGAACTGATGCTTTCAAACTATGGGGCTGGAGAAGACTCCTGAGATTCCCTCGGACAGGAAGGAGATCAAACCAGTCAATCCTAAAGGAAATCAACCGTGAATATTCATTGGAAGGACTGATGCTGAAGCTGAGGCTCCAATACTTTGGCCACCTGATGCAAACAGCCAACTCATTAGAAAAGACCCTGATACTGGAAAAGATTAAAGGCAGGAGGAGAAGGGGACAACAGAGGATAAAATGGTTGGAAGGCATCACCAACTCAATGAACATGATTTTCAGCAAACTCCAGGAGAAAGTAAAGGACAAGGAAGCCTGGTGTGCTGTGATCCATGGGGTTGCAAAGAGTCAGACACAACTTAGTGACTGAACCACAAACAACAACAAAATTCTGGGATTTTCCATTAGGCCCATTTGTTAAGGAATACTGCCAGTGAAAGATCAATAAATTGTAAGCACACTATAAATACATTATAAGTACATTCTGTGTGTACTTCAAAGCAGGTGGTTTGTCAAAAGTATATATGCATGTTACCCATGAAGACTCATTTTCTTAGGATCTTCAAAGATAATTTTGCTATGTCAAACTGCCATATTTCACAGATTTCCCCCCTACACACACCCCGCCAAACAGCTGTCATTATAATGCCATGATTTATTGACTATGCCAAAGCCTTTGACTGTGTGGATCACAATAAACTGTGGAAAATTCTGAAAGAGATGGGAATACCAGACCACCTCATCTGCCTCTTGAGAAATTTGTATGCAGGTCAGGAAGCAACAGTTGGAACTGGACATGGGACAACAGACTGGTTCCAAATAGGAAAAGGAGTATGTCAAGGCTGTATATTGTCACCCTGTTTATTTAACTTATATGCAGAGTACATCATGAGAAACGCTGGACTAGAAGAAACACAAGCTGGAATCAAGATTGTTGGGAGAAATATCAATAACCTCAGATATGCAGATGACACCACCCTTATGGCTGAAAGTGAAGAGGAACTC
>NW_011494638.1:1098218-1098565 GCF_000754665.1 Bison bison bison | reverse complement strand
ACAAAGTGAAGAGGAACTCAAAAGCCTCTTGATGAAGGTGAAAGTGGAGAGTGAAAAAGTTGGCTTAAAGCTCAACATTCAGAAAACGAAGATCATGGCATCTGGTCCCATCACGCCATGGGAAATAGATGGGGAAACAGTGGAAACAGTGTCAGACTTTATTTTTCTGGGCTCCAAAATCACTGCAGATGGTGACTGCAGCCATGAAATTAAAAGACGCTTACTCCTTGGAAGGAAAGTTATGACCAACCTAGATAGCATATTGAAAAGCAGAGACATTACTTTGCCAACAAAGGTCCATTTGGTCAAGGCTATGGTTTTTCCTGTGGTCATGTATGGATGTGAGA
>NW_011494638.1:1090605-1098118 GCF_000754665.1 Bison bison bison | reverse complement strand
ATTCTGAAGGAGATCAGCCCTGGGATTTCTTTGGAAGGAATGATGCTAAAGCTGAAACTCCAGTACTTTGGCCACCTCATGTGAAGAGTTGACTCACTGGAAAAGACTCTGATGCTGGGAGGGATTGGGGGCAAGAGGAGAAGGGGACGACAGAGGATGAGATGGCTGAATGGCATCACTGACTCGATGGATGTGAGTCTAAGTGAACTCCAGGAGTTGGTGATGGACAGGGAGGCCTGGCGTGCTGTGATTCATGGGGTCGCAAAGAGTCGGACACGACTGAGCGACTGATCTGATCTGATAATGCCATGCTTTGGGTTGCCCATTTGTTTACTTCATTTTCACACAATAACCAGAGGAGTTAGAACAATGTGCTCATTCTTTTAAAAATTCCCTTTAAGTAGTTACTATGGTAGTTGTTGAAGCACTAGAGATTGAAATGAGTGAGTAATTATGTTGTTGAAAGTGTTCAAAATGGCCAGGGAAGTATGATGACTACTTGAATTAGCTAAGAAAACATGCCAAATCACTGCCAAAAGATCTGTCACAAAAATCCATTCTCTGCAGTTGAGAAGTTACCAGCACTATAAAAAACCAAAATGACCCTTTGTAACTTTGACTAGATAATCTGTGATTCCATCATTTGCAAGTAAAACTGAGTGTACACGTGAATCCCAAAATTTTCAGAATGAGGAGACATGAAGAACTCAGTGATTCATTGGCCATTACAACATTCAAAATATTCCATTTCCAAGGGGGCTGATATTTCCTCACTGAAATTGATTTATCTAGTTCCTTTTCTCTTCCTTATAAACCTCAAAGCTTGTTTCAAATTAATAAAGTAATATTAATAATAATAAAGATGCTAACATTTATTGTACAAGATACTTTGCTAAGTGCTTTGTATTTATCAATTCATTTAATTCTCATCAAAATCTTATCAGTTAGCTACTATTATTCTCCCCATTTTAAAGATGAGGACTGAGATTAAGTAATTTGCCCAAAAGCATGAAGCTAGTAAGCTATATAGCCAGGGTTCATTTACTTACTCATCATCAACCAGGCACAGGGGCAGGCCCTCTTGAAGAGCCAAAATGAACAAGGAAGACACAACTCTATCCTTGTGAAGTTTACAAATTAAACCCAATCCCAGTTCAGACTTCAAAGTCCAAGCTATTAATCACCACACCAACCCATCAGCAAGTATATATTGATGGCTCACTGTTAGGAATGCAGTCTCGTGCAGGCAGTGTTCCTTGGGCCTGGAGCACTTCTTTACCAAGAGATAAGAAGTCACTCACAGCCTATGCTGGGCTTCTTCCTTATTCGGCCTCCATGTGTGTTCATTTGTTCTGCTTAAAGGTTTACACCAGATGGTACCTGACCAGCCCACTCCTGCTGGAAGGGGATGGAGATTTTTGTTACAGAACAAAAGGGATGCATACAGGCCAATGGCCCTGCATCAGGTGCCAGGAAAGACTTGCTGACCATAGGGGACTGACACTACCAAAGCTGATCTTATCTGTCTCTTTTCTATATGCTGCTGCTGCTAAGTCGCTTCAGTCATGTTCGACTCTGTGCGACCCCATAGACGGCAGCCCACCAGGCTCCCCCGTCCCTGGGATTCTTCAGGCAAGAACACTGGAGTGGGTCGCCATTTCCTTCTCCAATGCTTTTCTATATGAGTGAAGCATTTTTCTACCCAGTGCTTGACTATGTTGTGTCTTCCTTGACAATACTAATACCAAAATACAGTGAACAGAAGTGCTCACACTTCTACTCCTGGTGATAAACAATAGATGCCACTTGTTCAACACACTTCATTCAGACACATTAAATATCTTCTTTCCATCCTCAAAACAGCCCAGTGAGTGGCAGAACTAGGATCTGAATCCACAGATAAATCACAACAACTCCCCCAGGGGCAGTGAAGATTCCCTTTGGCATAGTAGCTCACCCAATACTCTGTTACCCCTCTGTGCCTTCCACTCCCATTCCCGCCACCTTCCCCTGAGAACATATTACCTGAAACCCAAATTGTGAAAAATCCTACCTGGCTTCTCTCACACATATTGGCTTCTCTCTTTTGTTCTTGAGGTCCTCAAGGTTCAGTTGAAGCTTCCTAGGTGCTTCATCATATCATGACCCCAACTCAGAAATCCTCTCTTTGCTGTCTACCCAATAAATTCCCATTCCATATACCAGCATTCATAGCACTGTACCATATGGACCCAGCTTCCTCTCCAGGCATATAACTTTTGCTCCTGGTCATGAACTGTGCCCTTGGGCACACTCTTATCCCAGTGCCCCTCTGCCCTGCTCACACACATCATGCTCAGTAGATACAGGAGCCTGTGCTCATTTGGACCTCCTGCCTACAGTGTTCCCCTCTTACCTCCAGGGACAAACCCAAGTATCTTTGTACATGACGCTCTCCTCCACTCATGAGTCCACATTCTTGATGCAAAGCACCTGGGGCAAACCAGTTCCAAACTATATCCCCATGCTTCCACTCCCATTACTTCTTTGAATGGACTATATATTATTTTAAGGTAGGCCAACATCTGGGACATACAAATCCCAAAGTTTTAGTGGATTAACACTGAAGAAGGTTATTTCTTGATCATGTAATCATTCAGCGCAGGTCCAGGTGGGAGGAGAGTGAAGGATGTGTGCTCTGCTCTATGCTATCACTCATGAACCCAGGCAGTTAAAGAGATCCTACCGTTTTCAACATGTAGCTTCCAAGGTACATGACATTGATATCCAGTCAGCAGACTGAAAGAGATAGAGAGTGGATAAGACATATAATCAGTTCTTAAATATCTCAACCTGGATATGCTATATACATCACTTCTACTAACATTATGTAACTGAGAGCTACATAGATGGCCAGGCAGTGCAGGGACCAGGATACATAATCATTGATTTCGCATCCACTTCCCAGGAACAATTTTATATTATGAAAGGAGATTAGGGAGCACAAAGTTTCAATGTATAGCTAAACCACTTATGCAGCACGCTCAAAAATCTGATCTACTGACTTGACACTTAAGATTCTTCTCTACATTCTTCAAGGATGCCATATTCTCCCTCCCATTTCCCCATTCCTGTGACTTTGATTTTACAACTTCATCTATGTGGCGTGCCCTCACCTCCCTGTACCTATTAATATAATTCCTTCAAGCCCAGCTCAGTTCTGACCTCCTTCGTGAAGGTTTCCCTGATTCAGTCTGTGGGAAGTTAATTTCTCTCCTCTCTGACTTTCATATCTTTTTGTACCTTCCATTATGATAGTGGTAGTCTACTTCATATTTTGTTTCTATTTATCCAAATCAACCCCTTTACTGGATCATAAGCTTTTAGAGAATGAGGCCCACGTCTCATTCATCTGTCGGTCCTTGCAGTATTCAGTGTCATGTCTGGCACGTAGCGTGTACTTTATCCATGATGGCTAAAGTGATACTTCACAGGCATGAAGCCACACTTAAACTTCACTTGCTTGGGGGAATATCCCTTTCTGTGAAGAAATGAAGGCAGCAATGGCTATGGCTATTCCTTCATCATTCAAAGGGGAAAAAACTTATAAATTTCATATCAACTATTTCTACTTTTTCCACTCAAAGCAGCAGGTGCTTTCCATCATGCAATTTAATGCTGCCTTTTGTGGAGTATAATTAGAGCATTTTGAGTGACTGGACTTCTATTTTATTCCATCACAGAGGCCCAGATAGTTAAAATACAACATCAAGACTACCAAACAATCAGAACCAGGGTCAGCAGCCTGTGCAGGAAGAATGAATGAGCTGCTCTCCAGAGTACAGCTCCCCACATGTTTGGCCAGGGAAATAAGATTTGTTTTACTTGTTCATGTAAGTCTTTTGTAAAGCCCTGATTAGTAATATTTCAGCGTTTAAATAAGTGTTCTAAATCGAGAGAACTTGATAAATTGTACCATATCCCCATGATAGTATAATCTGTTGTTTTTTTTAAAGATGATGTATTTACACCGTAAAGAACTAAAAAAAGAAGAACAAAATAAATTCAAAGTTGGCAAATGGAAGGAAATAATAAAGATTAGAATAGAAACAAATGAAATAGAGAATATAAAAACCACAGAAAAAATAAACAGCTGATTATTTTAAAAGATCAGCAAAATCAACAAATCCTTAGCTAAACTACCTAAGAAAAAAGAGAATTCAAACGATAAAAATCAGAAATGGAAGAGAAGATATTTTAACTGATGCTACAGAAATATAAAGAATCATAAGAGACTGACTACTATTAACACTTATACACCAACAAGTTGGACAACCCAGATGAAATGGATAAATTCCTAGAAACATACAACCTACCAAGACTGAATCACGAAGAAACAGAACATCTGAACAGACCAACAATGAGAGGACTGACTCAATAACAAACCCTATCCTCCAGAAAGGAAAAATCCTAGACCAGACAGCTTCATTGGTAAATTCTACCAAACATTTAAAGAAGAATTAATACCTTCTTTCTCAAACTCTTCCAAAAAACTGAATAGAAGGGAACACTTCCAAACTCATTTTACAAGACCAGCATTACTCTGATACTAAAGCCAGATAGACATTATAAGAAAAAAAAAAATGCAATCCAATATCCCTGCTGAAAATAGATACAAATATCCTCAACAAAATTCTAGCATGCTGAATTCACCACCTAACATCCAGTAGGATGGTCACTATCAAAAATACAAAAAATAAACTCAGTCGTGTCCGATTCTTTGCAACCCCACAGACTGTAGCCTACCAGGCTCCTCTGTCCATGGGATTTTCCAGGCAATAGAACTGGAGTGGATTGCCATTCCTTCTCCAGGGGATCTTCCCAACCCAGGGATCGAACCCAACAAAAAACCCAGAAAATAACAAATGCTAGCAAGAATGCAGATAATCTGGAAACCTTGCATACTCATTGAGAATGTAAAATGATGTGGCTGCTATGGAAAACAGTAAAGAGGTTTCTCAAAAAATTAAAAATAGAAATACCATATAATCTAACAATCTTATTGTATGTACCCAAAATAATTGAAGACGGGATCTTCAGGAGATATTTGCACACCCATGTTCATTGCACACTATTCACAATATCCGAGAGGTGACAGAATTGGATAATATAAGTGTCCATTGACAGATGAATGGGTAAAGAAAATGTGTATATTTATTGTACAATATTATTCAGGCTTTAAAAAGAAGGAAATCCTGCCATATGCTACAACATGAATGAATCTTGGGGACACTGCTGCTGCTGCTAAGTCACTTCAGTCATGTCCGACTCCTAGCAACACCATGGACTGTAGCCTACCAGACCCCTCCATCCATGGGATTTTCCAGGCAAGAGTACTGGAGTGGGTTGCCATTGCCTTCTCTGCTTGGGGACATTATTCTAAGTTACGTGAATTAGCTGCACAAAGTCCAAGATTGAGTGATTCCTCTTAGGAGAGATATCTAAAATAGTCAAACAGAAACAAAAAGCAGAATGGTGGTTATTAGGGACTTTGAGGAGTAAGAAAAGAAGATGTGTTATTCAATGGGTATAGAGGTTTGGTTCTTCAAGATGAAAATTTTCTAGAGATCTGTTGCACAACAAGGTGTATATAGTCACCACTACTTTACATTTAAAAATAATCAAGATGGTAAGAAAAAATACTAACATATATGTATACTTATTGAAATTGAGATATTGATGATACAGTATTATTAAAAGAAAGTTAAAAATAGCATATGTAATACAATTCAACTTTTTAAAATATGTATGCTGATATTTCATGTATATATTGTATGTATGCTTAGGTATTTTATACATATATGTATATATACGCATTTTGCTGCTGCTACTGCTACTAAGTCACTTGAGTCGTGTCCGACTCTGTGCGACCCCATAGACAGCAGCCCACCAGGCTCCCCCATCTCTGGCATTCTGCAGGCAAGAACACTGGAGTGGGTTGCCATTTCCTTCTCCAATGCATGAAAGTGAAAAGTGAAAGTGAAGTCGCTCAGTCGTGTCTGACTCTTCGTGACCCCATGGACTGCAGCCTACCAGGCTCTTCCGTCCATGGGATTTTCCAGGCATTTTACATTTATATATTTATACAGATATATATCTTTATATACTATATACAATAGATTATCAGCACAACCTGACAGACTTCATGTGTATCTGATTTGTCATTTTCTCCCTAGTGTTCCGCACATAGATGCTAGAAATATTTGACAAATGAATAAGAATATGTGCTACAGAAAGAAACTGGAAGGTTTACATGTCAAAATATTAACAATGGTCATCTCTGTGTTGCAAGATATTTTGCATTTACCAATCTGTATTTCTAGAATTTTTTCTAAAAAACGTATTGTTTGTAATTAAAAAAAAAAAAAAGAAGTAATGGATGGAGAGAAAATGGTCTAAGTCTAGATGTGTGCATAGAGAAATGGAGATTTTTAGCCCCAATAAATTTTACTTAAAATTCCCTGATAAAGTCCTTAAACTTCCCTTTTTACTCAGAGGGAGAAAGAGAGCCCTAGAAACACAAAGTATAATGATAAGAGAGGGAGGGTATGTCTACATGGTAAAGTCAGGAGAGAGCTTGAAGAAGAGGTATTGCTAGAGATAGGTCTAGGAGGACATGTGGGCTTTCCATGAGGAAACAGAAAGGAAATTCATTTCAAAAGGGAGTTAAGACAATAATGATATGAATACTGGGAGTAATGAGGTGGGCTTTCAGTGACAATTAGTTGGGATAGACTTGAATCTCTAAAAAATAAGAGATTATAAAGAGACTTGGTCTGATTCTAGGTGGTTCTGCCTGTGGAAGCTTAGATTTTTGAATTTTGTTCTGTGGGTGATATATGACTATCCTTAATTTGTTTTTTTTTTTTTTTTTTTTATTGTGTGTGTGTCTGGTTTTTTTTACTTTAAAATATTGTATTGGTTTTGCCATACATCAACATGAATCCACCATGGGTGTACACATGTTCCCCATCCTGAACGCCCCTCCCATCTCCCTCCCCATACCCTCCCTCTGGGTCATCCCAGTGCACCAGCCCCGAGCATCCTGTATCATGCATCGAACCTGGACTGGCGATTCATTTCACATATGATATTATACATATTTCAATGCCATTCTCCCAAATCATCCCACCCTCTCCCTCTCCCACAGAATCTAAAAAACTGTTCTATACATCTGTGTCTCTTTTGCTGTCTTGCATACAGGGTTATCATTACCATCTTTCTAAATTCCATATATATGCGTTAGTATACTATATTGGTGTTTTTCTTTCTGGCTTACTTCACTCTGTATAATAGGCTCCAGTTTCATCTACCTCATTAGAACTGATTAAAATGTATTCTTTTTAATGGCTGAGTAATACTCCATTGTGTATATGTACCACTGCTTTCTTATCCGTTCATCTGCTGATGGACATCTAGGTTGCTTCCATGTCCTGGCTATTATAAACAGTGCTGTGATGAACATTGGGGTACA
>NW_011494638.1:1084225-1090505 GCF_000754665.1 Bison bison bison | reverse complement strand
GTTCTCCATAGTGGCTGTACTAATTTGCATTCCCACCAACAGTGTAAGAGGGTTCCCTTTTCTCCACACCCTCTCCAGCATTTATTGCTTGTAGACTTTTGGATAGCAGCCATTCTGACTGGCGTGATATGGTACCTCATAGTGGTTTTGATTTGCATTTCTCTGATAATGAGTGATGTTGAGCATCTTTTCATATGTTTGTTAGCCATCTGTATGTCTTCTTTGGAGAAATGTCTGTTTAGTTCTTTGACCCATTTTCTGATTGGGTTGTTTATTTTTCTGGAGTTGAGCTGTAGGAGTTGCTTGTATATTTTTGAGATTAGTTGTTTGTCAGTTGCTTCATTTGCTATTATTTTCTCCCATTCTGAAGGCTGTCTTTTCACCTTGCTAATAGTTTCCTTTGATGTGCAGAAGCTTTTAAGGTTAATTAGGTCCCATTTGTTTATTTTTGCTTTTATTTCCAATATTCTGGGAGGTGGGTCATAGAGGATCCTGCTGTGATGTATGTCAGAGAATGTTTTGCCTATGTTCTCCTCTAGGAGTTTTATAGTTTCTGGTCTTACATTTAGATCTTTAATCCATTTTGAGTTCATTTTTGTGTATGGTGTTAGAAAGTGTTCTAGTTTCATTCTTTTACAAGTGGTTGACCAGTTTTCCCAGCACCACTTGTTAAAAAGATTGTCTTTTCTCCACTGTATATTCTTGCCTCCTTTGTCAAAGATAAGGTGTCCATAGGTGCGTGGATTTATCTCTGGGCTTTCTATTTTGTTCCATTGATTTATATTTCTGTCTTTGTGCCAGTACCATACTGTCTTGATGACTGTGGCTTTGTAGTAGAGCCTGAAGTCAAGCAGGTTGATTCCTCCAGTTCCATTCTTCTTTCTCAAGATTGCTTTGGCTATTTGAGGTTTTTTGTATTTCCATACAAATTGTGAAATTATTTGTTCTAGCTCTGTGAAAAATACCGTTGGTAGTTTGATAGGGATTGCATTGAATCTATAGATTGCTTTGGGTAGTATACTCATTTTCACTATATTGAACACAGTATATTTCTCCATCAATTAGTGTCCTCTTTGATTTCTTTCACCAGTGTTTTATAGTTTTCTATATATAGGTCTTTAGTTTCTTTAGGTGGATATATTCCTAAGTATTTTATTCTTTTCATTGCAATGGTGAATGGAATTGTTTCCTTAATTTCTCTATTTTCTCATTTTTAGTGTATAGGAATGCAAGGGATTTCTGTGTGTTGATTTTTATATCCTGCAACTTTACTATATTCATTGATTAGCTCTAGTAATTTTCTGGTGGAGTCTTTAGGGTTTTCTATGTAGAGGATCATGTCATCTGCAAACAGTGAGAGTTTCACTTCTTCTTTTCCAATTTGGATTCCTTTTATTTCTTTTTCTGCTCTGACTGCTGTGGCCAAAACTTCCAAAACTATGTTGAATAGCAGTGGTGAAAGTGGGCACCCTTGTCTTGTTCCTGACTTTAGGGGAAATGCTTTCAATTTTTCACCATTGAGGATAATGTTTGCTGTGGGTTTGTCATATATAGCTTTTATTATGTTGAGGTATGTTCCATATCCTTAATTTGTTAACAGATGTGTGGCTTGGCCAGAATGCTGTTTTACTAAGATATATCTACCAGCTACTTAAAAGTGACCTCAAGTGGAGAGATAGGTTAGAAAGCTCAGGCAATATCCCAGGTTTCAGGTTATAAAGACCTGGACCAGGGGAAGAGGAAAGAAGCAGAAATAGACAACAGAGACAGATTATAAAAGACTGTGAACAAAGAATCAATCAGACTTAGAGATCAGCTGTGACAGCCCAGGAGATTACAGGCCCAAGGAAAGCATTATGTATCCTCATCTTTTTTTTTTTCCAATGAGGCAAAATTACAGCAAAACAAACATCCAGAGCAAGTTTCAAGGCAGAAAACAATTCAAAAGGAGGTCTGTGCAGGCAACAAGTCCAGCCCAGGACTTTAGGGGGGAGATATTTTAGGGGGAGGATGGGAAGGTTCCTTTTTGTTTTTCAAATGTTTAGAGTAAGTGATGTGGGTATCTGAAGGTAGAAAAGAATCAGACAATGGGGAGAGGAAGACTGAAGATGAGAGAAGGAAATGGCAACCCACTCTGTGTTCTTGCCTGGAGAATCCCAGGGATGGGGGACCCTGGTGAGCTGCCGTCTGTGGGGTTGCACAGAGTCGGACACAACTGAAGCGACTTAGCAGCAGCAGCAGCAGGATGCCTAAGATGGGTCTCCCAGTGGGGAGAGCAGAGGAGGGAATCCAGAGAAAAGGGAAGACACAGCATTTCTGAGTCTGAAAGAAAGATGAATGGGTACAATGTTCTGAGGCAGAGAGAAGTAGGGACTGTGAGCTCACATAAGATCAGATCATCTCCAGTTTTGCTATAAAGAAGTTACAGAGGTTGCCCACCCTGCTAGGAGTGGGTAAAGACTGAGTATAAAAGAATGCATCTAAAACATCAATGTGGAAAAGGCCTCGGAGAAGCAGAAGATGAATAAAGGATCAGATAGCTAGATTTTGACTGTGGGGGTTACACTCACAGGACTCAGCAACTTGTAATGTGAATGCCACAGGGTCCAGGTCCTTTGACAAGGAGGGAACTGGGCTGGGAAATGCTTGATAAGCCAGTAGAACGCCATGGATGGTTCAAGACACACAGAGAGCAATTGAGGCTGAGATGGACAGATAGAAAGAGACCCAAGGCTCGAGTGAGGTTGGAGAGGCTGACCAATAGGAAGTTAATCTGCTTTCACACTCCAGTTATAACCTTTAGTGATTTAGGATGACAATGCCTCATGCAAAAGTCCTTGAGAAGGGTAATGGGGAGTGACACGTCTTTGCCCCTTAGGCTGGACGTACTGAGAGCAATGGTCTCACCAGAAACAGGAAACACCATTGCATTTCTTATTAGAGCTTCTTCTTCTCTGCCTTCAAGGAACCTGAAGAAGACGCAGTAGTATATTTGATGAGGGCGGGGCTAAAGTGGTAAAAAATGTGGTAATCAAGAATATATTTAGGCAAAGCCTATCCGAAGTGATGAAATATAAGAAGGAATTGGATGACTTACTAACAAAGAACTTAGGGTCAAGCCAGAGATATAATTACGCAGACTGACAGAGGCTCAGCATGAAAAAAATCCCTACGTTTCATCCACTGTCCAAGAGTGGTCTTGGGAGGGACATATGAGGCATGTGCAATTCTCAGGTCTCTAATTCATTATAGATCAAATTTCATGATAGCTAAGACTAACTAGATAAGTTGAACTAAAGTTGATATTATTAATAATAATAATAACATGAGTTAATAACTCTTCAGTGTGTTCTATTTGCCAGAATCTTTAAAGACATTATCTCATTAAATTCTCACTTAATTTTAACAAGAATTTAATATTAATTTCTCAACAACCAATTTTCTGGGTAAGAAAATTGAGATTTAGAAAAATTAACTTTTATAAGATCACAGAACTAATAAGTAGAAAGTCAGGATTTAAGCCCATGTCTTTGTACAGCCAGAACCCAAACTCTGAACCAGAAGGCTTTTCCGGGGTGATTGCAAGAAGAAAGCACCAGCAAGGCCAAGGGATGAGGGCTTTCCAGATAATTAAGTGATAATTCAGGAGCCTCCTTGCCAGGGGCATCTGCAACACTCAGGTTACCCAGATACAGACCTAAGAGCAGTTTCTAAATCAGCTACAACTAAAAGAAAAATCGATCGAAAAGCCTGTGTTTGGTAGAATAACTCTAGCAACACCCAACACCAAAGACAGCCTAGATTAAAAGGAGACAATGTTTAAAGAGCTTCTCAGACATACCAGCAGCCATCACAAAGTCAGTCAGGACACACTTCAAGGTGACTCCATTTATCACCCTTCTCAAGAGACCCTGGCGTAGACCTCCTAATATCATCTCCTTGGGACTATGGGTTCTCAGGTCACCACCTTTAATATTGGTTGTGACTGGGAGTTATTTGGAGTGTGTGACACCTTGTATCAGCTGGAACTGGGGGAAACCAGAGGAGACAGACATTGGTTCAAAAAGCACTTTTTCAGCAGCTTCTCATATATGTACATTCTCCACCTGTGTGGAGAATCTTCTTGATTCTTAACCAATGTATAGGAACTGGCCCAATCCATAAACCTCTTTTTAGGATCAAGATACCAGGATTTTAGGCAGGGATGCAAGCCAATAATTTATACCAGTGAATAGACTAAGAATATTGTGTGCCAAGGTCTGAACTTGAACTAATGTGTCTCCATCTATGGAAATAAGGAGATAAGTAGAGATGAGCAACCATAATGGGCTAGAACAAGGCAACAAGGTTCTGACACCTTTATTAAATTTTTTATGAATCAGCTCTACATTTAGTGTACATGAATGAAATATATCCAATTATTTCCATTTTCATATACAACATATTCCCCCCAAATTCAGCTAAATAGTTCTGTGAAGACAAAATTCTAATCTGATTCATCATTTTCTCCCTCATCTATTGAGTTCAACACCTGGCACATAAGAATTGACAAATGTTAGTGTTTCTAAATGCAAGCTATTGTCTACTTTTTTCTTTACTGAACCAGAAATTGAAGTGTGGCAATCAACCTCACATCTAAATAATATACAATCTAGTCTACAGCAGTCTTTCTCCATGGTGCCATGAGTTGTTTGGACCAGTCTTAGGCCATCATTTTTAGGGCCGTAGTAAGAAGCCAAAATCAAATCCCTTCCTTTTATACCATGGAAGTGAGAAATAGATTCAAGGGATTAGATCTGATAGACAGAGTGCCTGAAGAACTATGGACAGAGGTTTGTGACATTGTACAGGAGACAGAAATCAAGACCATCTCCATGAAAAAGAAATGCAAAAAAGCAAAATGGCTGTCTGAGGAGGCCTTATATATAGCTACGAAAAGAAGAGAAGTGAAAAGCAAAGGAGAAAAAGAAAGATATACCCATTTGAATGCAGAGTTCCAAAGAATAGCTAGGAGAGATAAGAAAGCCTTCCTCGGTGATCAGTGCAAAGAAATAGAGGAAAGCAAGAGAATGGGAAAGACTAGATATCTCGTCAAGAAAATTAGAGATACCAAGGGAACATGTCATGCAAAGATGGGCAAAATAAAGGACAGAAGGGGTATGGACCTAACAGAAGCAGAAGATATTAAGAAGAAGTGGCCAAGAATACACAGAAGAACTACACAAAAAAGAACTTCCTGACCCAGATAATCGCAATGGTGTGATCAGTCACCTAGAGCCAGATATCCTGGAATGCAAAGTCAAGTAGGCGTTAGGAAGCATCACTATGAACAAAGCTAGTGGAGGTGATGGAATTCCAGTTGAGCTATTTCAAATCCTGAAAGATGATGCTGTGAAAGTGCTGCAGTCAATACACCAGCAAATTTGGAAAACTCAGCAGTGGCCACAGGACTGGAAAAGGTCAGTTTTCATTCCAATCCCAAAGAAAGGCAATGCCAAAGAATGCTCAAACTATCACACAATTGCACTCATCTCACATGCTAGCAATGTGATACTCAAAATTCTCCAAGCCAGGATTCAGCCATATGTGAACCGTGAACTTCCAGAAGGTCAGGCTGGTTTTAGAAAAGGCAGAGGAATCAGAGATCCAACTGCCAACATCTGCTGGATCATTGTAAAAGCATGAGAGTTCCAGAAAAACATCCATTTATGTTTCATTGACTATGCCAAGGCCTTTGACTGTGTAGATCATGACAGACTGTGGAAAATTCTGAAAGATATGGGAATACCAGACCACCTGACCTGCCTCCTGAGAAATCTGTATGCAGGTCAAGAAGCAACTGTTAGAACTGGATATGGGCTGCATATTGTCACCCTGCTTATTTAACTTATATGCAGAGTACATCATGAGAAACGCTGGTTGGATGAAGCACAAGCTGGAATCAAGATTGCCAGGAGAAATATCAATTACCTCAGATATGCAGATGACACCACCCTTATGGCAGAAAAATGAAGAAAAACTAAAGAGCCTCTTGATAAAAGTGAAAGAGGACAGTGAAAAAGTTGGCTTAAAGCTCAACATTCAGAAAACTAAGATCATGGCATCTGGTCTGAGTGCCAAAGAATTGGTGCTTTTGAACTGTGGTGTTGGAGAAGACTCTTGAGATTCCCTTGGACTGCAAGGAGATCCAACCAGTCCATCATAAAGGAAATCAGTCCTGAATATTCATTGGAAGGACTGATGCTGAAGCTGAAACTCCAATACTTTGGCCACCTGATGC
>NW_011494638.1:1082553-1084125 GCF_000754665.1 Bison bison bison | reverse complement strand
TGACTCATTTGAAAAGACCCTGATGCTGGGAAAGATTGAAGGTGGGAGGAGAAGGGGACAACAGAGGGTGAGATGGTTAGATGGCATCATCGACTCAATGGACATGAGTTTGAGTAAGCTCCAGGAGTTGATGATGGATAGGGAAGCCTGGCATGCTATAGTCCATGGGGTCGCAAAGAGTCAGACACGACTGAGCAACTGAACTGAACTGAACTGTACTGAAAGAAGCCAAGAAGCCATGATAAATAGCACTACCTGTTTTAACATGACTGGCTCCACTGATATTCTATACAATAAAAATTGAATTATTTTGGAAATATTCTGCATCACACCTGAGAATGCTATTTCTAATGGACATAGTCTTCATGTAAATGGAGCCTTCTAAAGAGTTATAACACTTTAGAGCCAAAAGCTTCATATGAATTATCTAGTCCAAGTCCCTTATTTGACAGATGGATATGCACAGGCCCAGAGTAACAGAGGTCTTGCCTATGGTCACACATCTGGTGGAAACAGGACCAGGATGGGGACCAGGAGAGGCCCTGCCCAGATCCCCACTTTTCTTCACTTTAACTCCTTTTCCTCCTTCAGCTCTCAACTTAAAGCCTGCACAGACCTCCACCTCCATCTAAATTATATCCTCCTCCTTCTCCCCTCATAGTACACTACACATTTGTACATTTGTTGTTAAGATTCTGTGTTGACTGTCTACTCTCCATCAGGACTATCCACTATCAGTAACTTTCCAGGTACAGAATAGTCAATACACGATTGTAGAATAAGTGAATGAATGAGTGAATGAGTAAATGAATCCTATCCAATGCTTTTCCCATTGTACCATACAGCCTTCATTTACTGACGTATCTATTTCTTTTACTTTTTCTATTTATCCCCCAAAATTGCCTTTTCTCTCCATTTAGAAATGATGAGAAAACCTTAAAGAATAAAAGAAAATAATTGAGAGCTTCTAGACATATTTGAAACATAAGTTTCATAAACTGCTTTCATCTCTCACTCCTCAAGAACTAAGATTCTATTTTCTTGATCATTTTGCATGTTGCCTAGCACATAGGAATGGCAAATAGTAGGAAATAAAAAGGCATTTATTGAATAAAAGAATGAAAAAATTAATATGATATGTACATTGGGCATATGGCCAAATATTGGTCATTATCTGAATGATAAGCTGAAATATCACACAGAATTTTTTTTTATTTTATGTATTTACCAGGATGAGCCATCTGTGCCTTCTAGCTGGAGCCTTATTCTGAGAAATAGGCAGGAGGTTGATGGCATAGCGTTTGAACCCAAAGTGAGTATTTGGTCTCTGTTATAAGAGGTTAGGAATCCTGTGCCCTCAAAAGTGAGACTAAGCTGGGGTCGCAGAGAAGACAAGGAGCACACCATCCCCTGCCTGCCGAGGGAGCAGGGACTCTTGAAGCCAGGCTGTCCCCAGCT
The DNA here is from genome assembly GCF_000754665.1 of Bison bison bison. Lineage (NCBI taxonomy): Eukaryota > Metazoa > Chordata > Mammalia > Artiodactyla > Bovidae > Bison > Bison bison. The sequence goes on along the minus strand of NW_011494638.1, from coordinate 1,082,667 downwards.
CTTTGTCTAAACCCAGCCAACACTGCAGCCCACTGGCCAAGCAGCCTCTGACAGAACTCCACCCGCTGCGTCAATGGAGCCCCCGCACAGCCATGAGGGCAGCAGGGCCGCCCC
>NW_011494638.1:1073407-1082453 GCF_000754665.1 Bison bison bison | reverse complement strand
TCCAAATTTCAGAGAGACCAACTGCAGCCACCCTTATAGTAGCTTTAGGTTAAGTCCACGAAAGCAAGGGTTAACATACAGTGCTGCGCCGTGAAAGCAGCGCCTGTATTATGTTAAACCCCCTTTATATAAAAGGAAAAATCCAACTGTTGTGCAGAAAATCCCTACTCTTTCCGATCGATGCTTCCTACCACTAGGGCATCTAGTAATTTCTGATTCAGTCTCCTGTAGCCTTTACTTCAATGACAGGGCACAGCAGGCCAGGAGCAGGCACTGGCCAGGCTCCAAATGGCAAACCCTCAGCCCTGCCAAGAGGTGTGAGTGTTGGGAGTGATGCACAAAGTAGAGGGGATGTCACCATGGGTTGCACTGGGACTCTTTTAAGCCATGCCCAGGTCCTCAATCATAGACTCAGAGTTCAGAGGGTTGTTAGGCTGTTGGTCACTGATCTCATCTCAAGGTGATAGCCACCTCTGGCCTTTTGACAGACAGCAAGCCCACTGTCCATCCATCTTAGAGCAGCTTGACGCTGGATTCTCTACCCATTTTACAGCCAGTGAACATTCCCTATTGATTTATTGATCCATGTCTGCCTGTGGAGGGAGCTCAGAAGAGACTCTGTGTGCACTCACAGCCTCCCGCATGGATTTTTTTCCCTCCTTTCTTTTCTCCTTTTTATCAAGGCATGTTAGCAATCCAGGGTGCAGCAGGAATTAGAGCATGCAAGAGCACAATTTACCAGTTGTGAATGTGCCCAGCTCCCGTAAGTCAGTCAAGTCTGCTTGTTTTTCTTTCCTTTTCCCATTTAAAAAAAAAAAAAAAAATTGTGTCCCAAACTCTGAAATACCCATCCCTCACTCATTCGTATTCTTTCCTATGAGTTCCTCTTTCCTCTACCTTACTTGAATTGGTTCTTAAATCCAACATGGAACAAACAATGAGAAGGGGGTTAGGAAAACCAACAAACTCTTTTTTCCCTTTTGTCTGTTTGCTGTCACATCCCATTACAGGCAAGCACCTTATTTCCAAAAACAAGAGATTTCCTCCTCACCCTTGGTTTTTTAATAAGAAATATTCAATTAGCTTTAAATCATTTATAATTCAATTCTGAGTCATTCTGATTGTACCAATTTCTCTTCTAGAAAAATAAAATCTTTCCAGCACACTCTTCCTTACTGGAATTTCATGAATGAGCATTGTGAAGTCATGAAATCTATGTGATTCTTAAGCTTTTTAATCAGCAGAGTAAGGTTAAGAAAGTGCCTATAAAGCAAATTTATTCAAGGGAGAGACAGAAAGCACAAAATCCTTATAAACACTACACATCTACCAAGCATAAAGTGCAACAAAAGAAATCATTGGAACAAAGGTGTGTCTTATAAGCAGAGCACATGGCTATGCTTAGCAGTAATTACTTCCAAGCCATCTCAGATGGGATCTACAAATCATACCTCCAGATCCCACAGTACTGCACTGCCTTTGGAGCTTCCAGTGAAAGGAATCATTTATCTCATGAGAGTAATTAGATGGAAAGATGACTATGGCATCTTATAAGTAAAATATTTTATTGATCTGGACACTGGATAAGCAGGTCACATTTATTCACAAATATATTTTCTCAAAAAACAATAATTTGTTTTGCTTGAAATAAATTTTTATTACAAAAGCAAAATTGCTCAAATATACACATTGGAGGGTAAGGCTCCTTTAAATGCCTGTTAACCAGCCTGAGAATTCTAGAAATATTCTGAACGTATATTGAGTGATTTCAGATGCCAGTAGCCCAATTTTAATTCTCCTCCCCCCAAAAATCTCCCCATTTCATTTACAGCTACCAATTGTCCAAGAAACCTCCCATGACCAATATAAGCTAGTTTCCTGTGTTTCCATTTGCTTACTTAATCATATAGGTGCATTACAAAATTTTAATTACTTGTATTTAATCTTTCTTTTAATTTAATTGAACTCAATAGTCCAGTGATAATCAAAGTAAGGAAAGACAAAAATAAATAAAAAATGCAAATCAAAACAAGTTACCATTTTTTACCTTCCAACTAGCAAAAAAAACTTTAATAATAATTCCTAAGACTGGTGAAATATGGTAAATAAATATTATGTAGGTAGGTATTATGTAGGTAGGTATTATGTAAAATGGTTGGTAAAACCATTTTAAAAAATAATTCAACAGCTTATATCAATAGTCTTTAGAATGAAAACATCCTTTTGATCTAAAGAAACAACTTTAAATAATGAAAACTATGTATGCTTGAAGAGGTTCATAGCAGGAATACGTAAAAATAGCATAAAAAGAGGAAACAATCTAAATTTTAAAAATATGGACTGTTTGAGTTGTAGGATAGTTACTCAAAGTAATGAACCACTACAAAACACGAATGGCTGTGAAGAATATATAATAAAAATAAATTTCTATACTTGAATATTAAGTGGAGAGGACTACCAAATATCACCAACCATATAACTATAACTAAGTGAATAGAAATAAGTGCAGAAAAAAATATACTGGAAAGAAATTCCCTAAATGCCAGAAATAATGATAGGTTGGAATTATAAATAATTATTTTCTCACCCAAATGTTCTTTCAACTTGCATATATAATATTTCTAACAAAAGTACATATAAAAACTTGCAAAAAGTGGGATGATAACTTGTCTTTGAAATCATATAGGATGGTTTTCAAACATGCAATGCAAGTTTCACATTTTGATTGACAATGTATGGAACATTGTCTATATAGGGAACTGGGCTATTTGCTTTGGTAAAATTGTTTTGAAAGTAGCTGGACTTTTCTTCCCATAAATAGTAGAAAGCTTTTCATCAGTGAGCATCCAGCAAACCAACAATAGGACATGGCTGACTAGGTGCCTTGAGATTGTGTAGTACAGTAGAAAAAGACTTTCAGTCAAACATTCTGAATTCTAGACCCATTACTACTATCAACTAATTAAGAAAAATACCACTGAACTTCACATTTTAGTATATTTTCCATCCAAATAGATAAAATAACTTAAATTGTTGAAATTTTAAAGTTATGGAAATTCCTTGATGGTCCAGTGGTTAAGAATTTGAGCTTCCACCGCAGGAAGCACAGGTTCAATCCATGGTCAGGGAACTAAAATTCCACATGCCACATAGCACAGTGGGGCCATAAACATGAAGAGACAAAAAAAAAACAAAATAAAATCGTTGCTGTTGTTTTTGTTTAGTTGCTAAGTTGTGTCCAACCCTTTTGCAACTCCATAGACTGTAGCCCACTAGGCTCCTCTGTCCATGGGATTTCCCAGGCAAGAATACAGGAGTGGGTTGCCATTTCCTTCTCCAGGGGATCTTCCAGACCCAGGGATCAAATCTGTGTCTCTGGAGTCTCCTGCATTGCAGTCAGATTCTTTACCACTGAGCCAGCAGGGAAGCCCCTGAAATAAAATTTAATAAAATGAAAGTTATGATGGGTCATTGGATAAAATTCCTGAGATATCAGGTAACATACCTGACATCTCAGGTTCCAGCTCTCACTTCTCCCTATAGAATAATAATTATTTGATTTTTTTTTTTCACTTTTCATCTTGTTGGACTGGGTACTTCATTAAGTAGCCCCGCAGTTCTGTCATCTAGAATGGTGCCAGCATAGATGTCACTCACCCCTGTGACAGAATCATTGTCCCGATTTCCACCGCACACACCCAGGCTGATGGTGAGCCCACCTCCTTCAGAAGAAAGTGCTGACCAATGACAAAGGCTCCTAGGGGGGTGTGGCAGGAGGACAGGCTGAGTCAGTCCATTGACCTGCATATATCTGGAAATCAGGCTGCAAGAACAAACAAAAGTGAACTGTAAGCCCAGGTGTCCCAGCAAGAGAACAAAGGTTGAAGCTAGGCATATCTTTAACATGATTAAGTCAACTGTTGGACAGAATTGTCTACCTACTATTCTCTTATAATCATAATCATCAGATTCAAGCATCACATGAACACACTGTCCACAAAAACAACCAGAAGTCCAAGTGAAGCCCATGCCAAGAACAAATATATTGACATCAATGCTTTACCCTGAACCCCCTCTAAGAGTCCAGATGGTAAAGTAGCTTAAAAGAGCTACAGCATCAAGTCTTGAACTAATTTCTTTATTCAGCTAGCATTGATCAAACTCCATAAACTACTGAATAAAGAGGATGCAAATAAGAACAGGTACAATCTGGTCTCTAAAGTGTTTGCAGTCTACTGAAAATATCCAAATGTTACACACTTCACATCCTGTGCAGGATCTAGTGCTTTCAATGCAGTGCTGCACATAAACTTCAAGCAGCCCTATGAGGTCGTGATGGCATAGACTGCCAGACTGAGGAAAGGACACAATTAAGACTAAAAGAACTTCTTCTGTCCATATTTGGGATAAGCAAATATACAAAAAGCAAGAGAAAATGGGCACAAATGTGGCAAGCCCACAATATTGAAAGAGCATAAGAATTAGAATGAATAAATCACAGCATGCTTTTCTCTTATACAAAAGAGGAAAGAAATGCATTTGTATGTTCTCCAACACAGTATTCCCTGAAAGTCTCATGTAAGAGTGCTAAGAAGAAGCAAAGTCCTTTGGGACCTTCAGTTCAGAAGGGAGAGTGCTCGCAATTCCTATGAGAACTTCTTGTCCAACTCTTCTGGCTGCAGGGTTCCAGCACCATCAGGCCCACCCAGGCTTGTGGTCCAAAGAACCTAAAGTTAATAATAGGAAGCTCCAGAGAAGTATTCTGAAGCTGACCCACTCAGCTGCAAATTTGGTGCTTATTTTTCTTGTCAAGTAGTCTAGTGTTCACAAACCAGGAAACTATTTTCCCAAGAGGCAGAGAGCCCTCTGCCACCTTCATGCTGCTCAAACCCACTCCCTGTCCTGCAGCCTCAATCTTGCTGTCCTTGAGTAAAATCTATGAAAAAAAAATATCACAATGTCAAAGTTGGAATGGACTTGAGAAATCATTTGGTTCAGTCTTTCAGGTTATAAGGAGACAATGGAAGCCCTCAAAGAGATCACACCTTGCCTACTAAGGGCACTTAACCAACCTCCACACATTTTGTGACATGAGCCAAAGTAGGCCTACCTACTCATATACATCTGTGCATCCATTCATACATGCTATCCCAGAGCAAGTGGAATGGCACACTTAGAAGTCACCTGTCTAGACTGTATATTTGGTATTTTTAGGACCACCTGTACTAAAGATAAATATGGTTTGTACTGCAAAGGAAATACAGTTTGGCATATACTTCTCTTTCATCTCTGTATTGTGAATATGAACTTGAAGACAAAAAGCAAACACTAATGTTACCTTAAAATGATTTCACCAATGTTGGTATTGATATTCTCCACTGATTAGAACTTACTTTTGACTTATTCATGGATTAATGTTGCTTGCTGAAGAAAATAAAGCAGAGTCCTAACCATCCAAGATGCTTGAGGTGCAATACTTGCAGCTTTCAACATTGTACTGGTTACACAAGTAGACCATGATACAAAATCATTCAATCTTTCCACCTTGCTGCCAGACTTGTCCTGCATGCACAGATACACATACCTTCCAGCCCCCTCCATCCTGCCACTTGCTGATGCTATTTGCCAGGAAGTGAAGATGTCTGTGAGCTCTGAAAATTGGATCACAGGGACAGCTCCACAGTGGCCCCAGTCATGCTGACGGCAAGACTGATCAATCAATACCCTGTGTGACACTTTCAGAATTCATTGGAAATGATGCCCTTTTCAAATGACACCTACATTTTATCAGGGCAGCTCTAGTGGGGGAAAAAACACCACATCAATATATTTGGTTCCAGTAAACTTTGTTGGTTAGGACCAATAAGTCTGTATTCAACCTCCCTGCTCCTATTCCAGAGATTTTGAACAAAGGGGAGATACAATGTTAAGGCAGAATTGCAAGCTGATATTTTTTCTGAGCTCCTAAATCTCATGTATAGCATGGAAGATGGCCATATTTTCTTCCAATGCAATAGATCTTTAAAATTATAGACTTGTTGTGGACTTCCATCACACCAGGCTCATAATTAGAACATGGAAATTATCTTTCAGAATGAAAGTTTCAGAATGAAAATCGCCAGGCTGTCGTTCTAAATACTACTTTGAGAGGGTTTGCCCTTTACCTCTTCCTTAAGATGCTGGAGTGGGGACAGGGAGGAATGGGGAGCACAAAGGCAGTAGTTTGCTTTCTTTATAGTAAGTGTTCAGCTAACTAGAAGGTTAGCAGCGCTGCCTAACCATACCAGATGGGAAGCTCTGATTTACCTGCTGAGTTCTAATGAGGTGACAGATTGTGTTCGTGCACATCCTAACATCAAGCAGCCCATTCAGGCCCTCAGGAGGAGAAGTTTCAAAGGGCCTTGAAGGGCTAAGAATGAGGGAAGTGACTCTTGTGACATTGGAGGACTTGGAAGGAAAGGGTAAGAGAAGATAACATATAGACATAAAATTCCCAGCTGCCACTATTTGAATAAACCTCCAGATAGTAGGAGTTAATAGCAGTTATTCTCAACTTGAGCATGCTCCAAGATGATTTTGAGGGCTTCTTCAAACATAAGTTGCCAGGGCCCCTCTACAGAGTTTTTGATTTAGTAGATTTGGGGTGGGGCCTCTGCCTTCACATTTTAACAAGCTTCCATGTGCCACTGCTGCTGCTGCTCCTCTGAAGACCACATTTCAAGGACTACTGGTTTAGAGCACCTTTAAGTTACCCATAAACCAAACAAACCCAGCTGTGAAAATAACACTTGAACTTTTTTTATTTTATTGTGCTTATCAGGGTACATATTATAAAGCATCTCTTTAATGGAACCAATTTCTCAAAATGTTGTAGGGGGTTTTGTTTGGTTTGCTTTTATTTTAGTTTCTTGTTTTGTTCTTTCTACTCAATTCTCGGAAAGAACAAAGGTGGACTGTGAATTTTCTTCTCTGACAATGACAGTTCTGCAGACATAACAGGCATGTGACTAGTCCTTGGCAGTTCAAGCTCCCCTTAAGGTTCAGGGAGTAATCATTGGGGCCTTTGGTATCCAGGTCAACTGAGTTAACCAGACGCTGGTCAATCACAGGGCTTTGGGCTGTCACAATGAATGGGCAATCAATGGGCCATCCCGTTCAGTTGTTGAAACACAAAATCTAATGGCAGGTCATTTCAGGGCCTGGCTATCATGACATTTGTGGGCTGTCTTTAAATGGCCAAGTTCTCAAATATGAAGCAACTTCACTGGTCTCTCAGCAATTTTCTCCCTCAACCAATTAGGTTAACTATCAAGAACTACCAAAAAGTCCCCAAAATGAAACAATTAAGATAAACAATTGCCACCTTTGTAACAGGAGTTCAGAAATATTTTATAAGGAATTTTTTTTAGGAAATCAAATGAAGGCAAATCTATATGCACACAAATATTAAAACTGAATATAAAGTAACCCTCTCTAGCCATAGTGTCCCTTTATAAAGAATTCCAGTATCTGTGGATTTGCTTCTGAGCAGCTCTGCAGCAACTAAGGAGAAAGAATTCATTTTCAGTTACAATGTATGAGATTTATGCTTCTGTCCTACTGGGGATAATTAGAGGAAGAGAAAGTGGTATAGGGAATAGAAAAGGGAGCACTAAAGACAGCAGAACATAGCAGTTTTTGCAATGTTTTTCTCTCTCTGAGGACATTGAGAGAAGGTAAAATCCAGCTCAGAACTGCACTCCTATGTCCATTAGAAGGAAGGAACCAAAGATAGGAGCATAGGGACCAAGCATTAAGAGGTTCTAAGTTTCTATGTCTCTATGTATTAGAGGAGGTGAGAAATACCTGGCTAGTGAGAATAAATAAGCTAAATAACGTTTTCACTAATGCTCATGGCTTGTTTGTTAGTTTCTCTCTGTGTCTGTCTCTCTTTCTACCGCTTCTATCTTCAACATCCAAGTCACTATGCATTCTTACATATAAGTAGAACCTGAGATGAGTCAGGCAACAATCCTGAGCCACTATATCAAAAAAGACACTAAATATCTGGACAGTGGGGAAATCACAAGGAACAGATCAGTTTTTAAAAAAGGGTTAAAACAATGGTAGAGGAAATTCTAAATATTTTGCAGTAACTGAAGAGTTCCAAATAAAAATTAACTATGATGCAACTTTTATAACCAACTAATAATGAGTAGTATGTTATTGTTGTTCTCTTCACTTAGTGGGTTAACTTTACTATTCTATTTTCATCTCAAAATAGTTAAAATGACTATGTGTGTGTCCACTCACTTCCTCAGTTGCCCAACTTTTTTTTTTTTTCAGATTTATTAGATACATCTAACAGTGAAATTGCTCATGTGTTTATATTTTTTATTGCTTGATTAAAATAGGCATATTTCTCAAATTAGTGAGAAATTTCATGTGATTAAAATAATAAGATAGCAAAGATTTTATGCTTAAATTGCTTAAAACTAAATGAAATAATGTTTTATACATATAAAATATTCAGCATTTCTAAAGGAAAATATCTAACGTAAAATAAATCAGCTGGCATATTTCAGTTTTTGTAGATGTATATTTTGGTCTGTTCTAAAGAACATTGACAAAACTCTTTTATTTTTATTTTATTATTTTTTTAGTGAGTCATTATTTTTATAGATTGTACTCCATATAAAGTCCAACTGTTTTGCCTAAAGATCATCTGATTCTCAAAAAAAAAAAAAAAAAGGATCATCTGATTCTCAACCATGAATCCTCCTATTCAGGGGCTTTCAATAACATAATCTTTAGGGATTTGGAAGCAACTCCTATGTTGTATAAGCAAGTTAATAAGCTCTCATTGATTACTGGAGCATTGCACAGCACCTTTTGAGGCAGGTCCACTGGAGAAGGGAATGGAAAACCACTTCAGTATTCCTGCCTTGAGAATCCCATGAACAGTATGAAAAGGCAAAATGATAGGATACTGAAAGAGGAACTCCCTAGGTCAGTAGGTGCCCAATATGCTACTGGAGATCAGTGGAGAAATAACTCTAGAAAGAAT
>NW_011494638.1:1072545-1073307 GCF_000754665.1 Bison bison bison | reverse complement strand
GATGGAGCCAAAGCAAAAACAATACCCATTTGTGGATGTGACTGGTGATAGAAGCAAGGTCCAATGCTGTAAAGAACAATATTGCATAGGAACCTGGAATGTCAGGTCCATGAATCAAGGCAAATTGGAAGTGGTCAAACAGGAGATGGCAAGAGTGAACATCGACATTCTAGGAATCAGTGAACTAAAATGGACTGGAATGGGTGAATTTAACTCAGATGACCATTATACCTACTATTGTGGGCAGGAATCCCTTAGAAGAAATAGAGTAGCCATCATGGTCAACAAAAGTGTCCAAAATGCCGTACTTGGATGCAATCTCAAAAATAACAGAACTATCTCTGTTCGTATCCAAGGCATGGTAATCCAAGCCTATGACCCAACCAGTAACGCTGAAGAAGCTGAAGTTGAACTGTTCTATGAAGGCCTACAAGACCTTTTAGAACTAACACCCAAAAAAGATATCCTTTTCATTATAGGGAACTGGAACGCAAAAGTAAGAAGTCAAGAAATACCTGGAGTAACAGGCAAATTTGGCCTTGGAATACAGAATGAAGCAGGGCAAAGGCTAAGAGTTTTGCCAAGAGAATGCACTGGTCATAGCGAACACCCTCTTCCAACAACACAAGAGAAGACTCTACACATGGGCATCACCAGATGGTGAACACCGAAATCAGATTGATTATATTCTTTGCAGCCAAAGATGGAGAAGCTCTATACAGTCAGCAAAAAACAGACCAGGAGCTGACTGTGGCTCAGATC
>NW_011494638.1:1071748-1072272 GCF_000754665.1 Bison bison bison | reverse complement strand
TCCAATCCCAAAGAAAGGCAATGCCAAAGAATGCTCAAACTACCACACAATTGCATTCATCTCACATGCCAGTAAAGTAACGCTCAAAATTCTCCAAGCCAGGCTTCAACAATACGTGAACCATGAACTTCCTGATGTTCAGGCTGGTTGTCGAAAAGGCAGAGGAACCAGAGATCAAATTGCCAACATCCGCTGGATCATCAAAAAAGCAAGAGAGTTCCAGAAAAACATCTATTTCTGCTTTATTGACTATGCCAAAGCCTCTGACCGTGTGGAAAATAAACTGTGGAAAATTCTGTAAGAGATGAGAATACCAGACCACCTGACCTGCCTCTTGAGAAACCTATATGCAGGCCAGGTAGCAACAGTTAGAACTGGACATGGAACAACAGACTGGTTCCAAATAGGAAAAGGAGTACATCAAGGCTGTATATTGTCACCCTGCTTATTTAACTTCTATGCAGAGTACATCATGAGAAAAACTGGGCTGGAAGAAGCACAAGCTGGAATCAAGATTGCCGGGA
>NW_011494638.1:1070992-1071648 GCF_000754665.1 Bison bison bison | reverse complement strand
GAATGCACTGGTCATAGCGAACACCCTCTTCCAACAACACAAGAGAAGACTCTACACATGGGCATCACCAGATGGTGAACACCGAAATCAGATTGATTATATCTTTGCAGCCAAAGATGGAGAAGCTCTATACAGTCAGCAAAAACAAGACCAGGAGCTGACTGTGGCTCAGATCAAGAACTCCTTATTGCCAAATTCAGACTTAAATTGAAGAAAGCAGGGTAAACCACTAGACCATTCAGGTATGACCTAAATCAAATCCCTTATGATTATACAGTGGAAGTGAGAAATAGATTTAAGGGTCTAGATCTGATAGATAGAGTGCCTGATGAACTATGGACAGAGGTTTGTGACACTGTAGAGGAGACAGGGATCAAGACCATACTCATGGAAAAGAAATGCAAAAAAGCAAAATGGCTGTCTGAGGAGGCCTTACAAATAGCGGTGAAAAGAAAAGAAGCAAAAAGCAAATGAGAAAAGGAAAGATATAAGCATCTGAATGCAGAGTTACAAAGAATAGCAAGGAGAGATAAGAAAGCCTTCCTCAGCGATCACTTCAAAGTAATAGAGGAAAACAACAGAATGGGAAAGACTAGAGATCTCTTCAAGAAAATTAGAGATACCAAGGGAACATTTCATGCAAAGATGGGCACAAT
>NW_011494638.1:1069914-1070892 GCF_000754665.1 Bison bison bison | reverse complement strand
GCTATGTTCATCAGTGATATTGGCCTGTAGTTTTCTTTTTTTGTGGGATCTTTGTCAGGTTTTGGTATTATGGTGATGGTGGCCTCATAGAATGAGTTTGGAAGTTTACCTTCCTCTGCAATTTTCTGGAAGAGTTTGAGCAGGATAGGTGTTAGCTCTTCTCTAAATTTTTGGTAGAATTCAGCTGTGAAGCCATCTGGACCGGGGCTTTTGTTTGCTGGAAGATTTTTGATTATAGTTTCAATTTCCGTGCTTGTGATGGGTCTGTTAAGATTTTCTATTTCTTCCTGGTTGAGTTTTGGAAAGTTGTACTCTTCTAAGAATTTGTCCATTTCTTCCACGTTGTCCATTTTATTGGCATATAATTGTTGTTAGTAGTCTCTTATGATCCTTTGTATTTCTGTGTTGTCTGTTGTGATCTCTCCATTTTCGTTTCTAATTTTATTGATTTGATTTTTCTCCCTTTGTTTCTTGATGAGTCTGGCTAATGGTTTGTCAATTTTATTTATCCTTTCAAAGAACCAGCTTTTGGTTTTGTTGATTTTTGCTATGGTCTCTTTTGTTTCTTTTGCATTTATTTCTGCTCTAATTTTTAAGATTTCTTTCCTTCTACTAACCCTGGGGTTCTTCATTTCTTCCTTTTCTAGTTGCTTTAGGTGTAGAGTTAGGTTATTTATTTGACTTTTTTCTTGTTTCTTGAGGTGTGCCTGTATTGCTATGAACTTTCCCCTTAGGACTGCTTTTACCGTGTCCCACAGGTTTTGGGTTGTTGTGTTTTCATTTTCATTTGTTTCTATGCAAATTTTGATTTCTTTCTTGATTTCTTCTGTGATTTGTTGGTTATTCAGCAGTGTGTTGTTCAGCCTCCATATGTTGGAATTTTTAATAGTTTTTCTCCTGTAGTTGAGATCTAATCTTACTGCATTGTGGTCAGAAAAGATGCTTGGAATGATTTCTATTTTTTTAAATTTACCAAGG
>NW_011494638.1:1068341-1069741 GCF_000754665.1 Bison bison bison | reverse complement strand
TCATTTGTTTCTATGCAAATTTTGATTTCTTTCTTGATTTCTTCTGTGATTTGTTGGTTATTCAGCAGTGTGTTGTTCAGCCTCCATATGTTGGAATTTTTAATAGTTTTTCTCCTGTAGTTGAGATCTAATCTTACTGCATTGTGGTCAGAAAAGATGCTTGGAATGATTTCTATTTTTTTAAATTTACCAAGGCTAGCTTTATGGCCCAGGATGTGATCTATCCTGGAGAAGGTTCCATGTGCACTTGAGAAAAAGGTGAAATTCATTGTTTTGGGATGAAATGTCCTATAGATATCAATTAGGTCTAACTGGTCTATTGTATCATTTAAAGTTTGTGTTTCCTTGTTAATTTTCTGTTTAGTTGATCTATCCATAGGTGTGAGTTGGGTATTAAAGTCTCCCACTATTATTGTGTTATTGTTAATTTCTCCTTTCATACTTGTTAGCATTTGTCTTACATACTGCGGTGCTCCCGTGTTGGGTGCATATATATTTATAATTGTTATATCTTCTTCTTGGATTGATCCTTTGATCATTATGTAGTGACCATCTTTGTCTCTTTTCACAGCCTTTGTTTTAAAGTCTATTTTATCTGATATGAGTATTGCTACTCTTGCTTTCTTTTGGTCCCTATTTGCATGGAAAATCTTTTTCCAGCCCTTCAGTTTCAGTCTGTATGTGTCACTGATGAACATAGATGCAAAAATCCTTAACAAAATTCTAGCAATCGGAATCCAACAACACATTAAAAAGATCATACACCATGACCAAGTGGGCTTTATCCCAGGGATGCAAGGATTCTTCAATATCCACAAATCAATCAATGTAATACACCACATTAACAAATTGAAAAATAAAAACCATATGATTATCTCAATAGATGCAGAGAAAGCCTTTGACAAAATTCAACACCCATTTATGATAAAAACTCTCCAGAAAGCAGGAAGAGAAGGAACATACCTCAACATAATAAAAGCTATATATGACAAACCCACAGCAAACATTATCCTCAATGGTGAAAAATTGAAAGCATTTCCTCTAAAGTCAGGAACAAGACAAGGGTGCCCACTGTCACCATTACTATTCAACATAGTTTTGGAAGTTTTGGCAACAGCAATCAGAGCAGAAAAAGAAATAAAAGGAATCCAAATTGGAAAAGAAGAAGTAAAACTCTCACTATTTGCAGATGACATGATCCTCTACATAGAAAACCCTAAAGATTCCACTAGAAAATTACTAGAACTAATCAATGACTATAGTAAAGTTGCAGGATATAAAACCAACACACAGAAATCCCTTGCATTCCTATACACTAATAATGAGAAAACCGAAAGAGAAATTAAGGAAACAATTCCATTCACCATTGCAACGGAAAGAATAAAATACTTAGGAATATA
>NW_011494638.1:1067621-1068095 GCF_000754665.1 Bison bison bison | reverse complement strand
AAGAATCAATATAGTGAAAATGAGTATACTACCCAAAGCAATTTATAGATTCAATGCAATCCCTATCAAGCTACCAACAATATTCTTCACAGAGCTAGAACAAATAATTTCACAATTTGTATGGAAATACAAAAAACCTCGAATAGCCAAAGCGATCTTGAGAAAGAAGAATGGAACTGGAGGATCAACCTACCTGACTTCAGGCTCTACTACAAAGCCACAGTTATCAAGACAGTATGGTACTGGCACAAAGACAGAAATATAGATCAATAGAACAAAATAAAAAGCCCACAGATAAATCCACGCACATATAGACACCTTATCTTTGACAAAGGAGGCAAGAACATACAATGGATTAAAGACAATCTCTTTAACAAGTGGTGCAGGGAAATCTGGTCAACCACTTGTAAAAGAATGAAACTAGAACACTTTCTAACACCATACACAAAAATGAACTCAAAATGGATTAAAGAT
>NW_011494638.1:1049861-1067521 GCF_000754665.1 Bison bison bison | reverse complement strand
CATTATCAGAGAAATGCAAATCAAAACCACTATGAGGTACCATTTCACTCCAGTCAGAATGGCTGCGATCCAAAAGTCTACAAATAATAAATGCTGGAGAGGGTGTGGAGAAAAGGGAACCCTCTTACACTGTTGGTGGGAATGCAAACTAGTACAGCCACTATGGAGAACAGTGTGGAGATTCCTTAAAAAACTGGAAATAGAACTGCCTTATGATCCAGCAATCCCACTGCTGGGCATACACACTGAGGAAACCAGAAGGGAAAGAGACACGTGTACCCCAATGTTCATCGCAGCACTGTTTATAATAGCCAGGACATGGAAGCAACCTAGATGTCCATCAGCAGATGAACGGATAAGAAAGCAGTGGTACATATACACAATGGAGTATTACTCAGCCATTAAAAATAAAACATTTGAATCAGTTCTAATGAGGTGGATGAAACTGGAACCTATTATACAGAGTGAAGTAAGCCAGAAGGAAAAACACCAATAGAGTATAATAACGCATATATATGGAATTTAGAAAGATGGTAACAATAACCCTGTGTACGAGACAGCAAAAGAGACACTGATGTATAGAACAGTCTTATGGACTCTATGGGAGAGGGAGAGGGTGGGAAGATTTGGGAGAATGGCATTGAAACATGTAAAATATCATGTATGAAACGAGATGCCAGTCCAGGTTCAATGCACGATACTGGATGCTTGGGGCTAGTGCACTGGGACGACCCAGAAGGATGGTATGGGGAGGGAGGAGGGAGGAGGGTTCAGGAGGGGGAACACATGTATACCTGTGGTGGATTCATTTTGGTATTTGGCAAAACTAATACAATATTGTAAAGTTTAAAAATAAAATACAATTTAAAAAATAAATAAATAAAATAAAAGACGCTTACTCCTTGGAAGGAAAGTTATGACCAACCTAGATAGTATATTGAAAAGCAGAAACATTACTTTGCCAACAAAGGTCCGTCTAGTCAAGGCTATGGTTTTTCCAGTGGTCATGTATGGATGTGAGAGTTGGACTGTGAAGAAGGCTGAGCACCGAAGAATTGATGCTTTTGAATGGTGGTTTTGGAAAAGACTCTTAAGAGTCCCTTGGACTGCAAGGTGATCCAACCAGTCCATCCTAAAGGAGATCAGTCCTGGGATTTCTTTGGAAGGACTGACACTAAAGCTGAAACTCCAATACTTTGGCCCCCTCATGCGAAGAGTTGACTCATTGGAGAAGACTCTGATGCTGGGAGGGATTGGGGGCAGGAGAAGGGGACGACAGAGGATGAGATGGCTGGATGGCATCACCGACTTGATGGACGTGAGTTTGAATGAACTCTGGGAGTTGGTGACGGACAGCGAGGCCTGGCGTGCTGCGATTCATGGGGTCACAAGGAGTTGGACACGACTGAGTGACTGAACTGAACTGAACTGAACTGAACTTTTGAGGCAGGAAGTAGATGGACAGGAAAGATAGTAAGACATGTTTATGGACCCTAAAGAGCTCACAATCTAGTGGTGAAGGCAGATTAACAAACACCAAACTATAATTCTGTTGAGAAGTAAAGCAAAAGTGTCCAAAGTATTTTAGGAATGTTGTTTGTGTCAGACTGGCAAGGCAGAAGGTTCCAGAAATTTTCACAATGGACAACACACTTAAACTGAGCCTTGAAAAACAGACAAGACTTCCCCGTGCTAGAAATAGGAGTAAGAGAAAGGAATATTCTAGTCTCATGAGTATTATGAGAACAAGGGATATGTTTTTGGGAATCAGACCTTACACAAATGTAAGAGAAAAAGTCATGGCGCAGTCTACGTGATGCTCTGGCAAGGGAGGACAAGCCAGAGCTTGAGGGAAAATCCAAGACACCAATCCAGCCAGCCACCAAAGTGAAACAGCAAAGAAGGAACTTATGCACAGGACCAGGGAAAGCTACTTTCCTTTAAAGAGCTGACATCTCTGTGCATCCACAGTCAGGAGTCTGATAGTGAGCTTGGGGTCATTATTGGTCATAATGGCAGCAACTGGGAAGATGAGCTAGGCACAGAATGGAGGACCAGTAGAACCCATAAGGCTTTGCCTCTGACCATGACTTGCTAATCTCTTACCACCCAAAGTTCATTCAAAATCTGCTTTTGAACAACTGTAATCAGGAACCATACAAAGAAAGGAGTGCTAGGAAATATGGTTCTCAGATTAACCAAGCTGGTATAACCTAGTCCCAAAGCAGTTAAGAAGGAAAACTGGAATGAGTGCTTTGAGACAAAGTAATTTGTCCTCTGATTTGAAGAAACTTGGGAGTTATTAAAAGTTTTAACAATAGATTGCACATCCAATTTCTCTTTATAAAGTGTAATTTGAATGGGTGTATGCCATGTATCATAAACGGGCAGTAGAGGGGGAGTGTTTTTACATCTCTCTGAGTTTACCTATTTCCTCTCCCTGAATTGTGGTTCTTCTTGCCCACCCAGTGAAAAACTCTTTTTCTCACAAACTGCTCTCAAACACCACCATTTCTATGAAGCCTTCCCTGACTTCCCACTCAGAACTCTTTATTTACACCTCTGAGTTCACACAACATCCTGTATTAAAGCACTTTTCAGATTATACTATTAAGTTTGTTTTCATGTTTTGTTAATCACTGTTTTCCCAAGATCTGGTTCCTAGTAAATATTCAACAGACATGGAGGGAATAAATGAATGAATGTAACCCAGTGAAACATTAGTGCAATAGTCTAGGTTAAAGATCCAGAGGGTTTGGATTAGAAGAGTGGCAATGGGGAGGTAGAGAGTGAGGAGTATCTAAACATCGTTTTAAAAACAAAATGGCAAAAATTTGGTACCAGCTGGTGGAATATGTAGACAGTAGACTGTGATAAACACTATAAGTAAAATAAAAGGTAAGGCTGCAGAGGAGACCATGGTTAAATTTCACAAAGGGATGGAATTGCTATAACATAAAGAAAATTATATGTCCATAAAGCAAAGCTTTCATATAAATTTTAGAATCAGCTTATTGAATTAATAAGATCAGTTTGAAGGTCATTTACATCCTTAAGAGGTGGCAAGAATATACAGAACTATACAAAAAAGGTCTTAATGACTCAGATAACTATGATGGTGTGGTCACTCACCTAGAGCCACACATCTTAGAGTACGAAATCAAGTAGGCCTTAGGAAGCATTACCACAAACAAAGTCAGTGGAGATGATGGAATTCCAGCTGAGTTATTTAAAATACTAACAGATGATGCTGTTAAACTGCTGCACTCAATATGTCAGCAAATTTGGAAAACTCAGCAATGGCCACAGGACTGGAAAAAGTCAGTTATCATTCCAATCCTGAAAAAGGGCGATGCCAAAGAATATTCAAACTACCATACAACTGTACTCATTTAACCAGCTAGCAAGGTAATGTTCAAAATCCTTCAAAGTAGGCTTCAACAGTACACGAACTGAGAACTTCCAGATGTACAAGCTTGGTTTAGAAAAGGAGGAGGAACCAGAGATCAAATTGCCAACATCCACTGGATCATAGAAAATGCAAGGGAATTCCAGAAAAACATCTACTACAGCTTCGTTGAGTATGCTAAAGCCTTTGACTGTGTGGATCACAAAAAAACTGAATAAAATTCTTGAAAAAGATGGCAAGACCAGACCACCTTACCTGCTTCCTAAGAAATCTGTGTGCAAGTCAAGAAGCAACAATTAGAACCGGACATGAAACAACAAACTGGTTCAAAATTGGGAAAGGAGTACAAGGCGGCTGTATATTGTCACTCTTTATTTAACTTCTACACAGAGTACGTCATGTGAAATGAGGCACAAACTGGAATCAAGATTACCAGGAGAAATATCAATAACCTCATACAAGCAAATAATACCACCCTAATGGCAGAAAGCAAAGAGGAACTAAAGAGTCTCTTGATGAAAGTGAAAGAGGAGAGTGAGAAAGTTGTCTTAACATTTAACATTCAAAAAATTAAGATCATGGCATCTGGGCCCATCATTTCATGGCAAATAGGGGGGAAAATGGAAACAGTGACAGACTTTATTTTTGCAGGCTCCAAAGTCACTGTGGATGGTGACTGCAGCCATGAAATTAAGAGATCCCTACTCTTTGGGAGAAACGCTATGATACATCTAGACAGCACATTAAAAAGCAAGAGACATCACTTTGCTGACAAACTTCGATATGGTCAAAACTACGGTTTTTCCAGTAGTCATGTATGGATGTGAGAGCTGGACCATAAAGGAGGCTAAGTGCTGAAGAATTGATACTTTCAAATTGTGGTCCTGAAAAAGACTCTTGAGAGTCCCTTGGACAGCAAGGAGATCAAACCCGTCAATCTCAAGAGAAGTAAACCCTGAATATCCATTAGAAGGACTGATGATGAAGCTAAAGCTCCAATACTTTGGCCACCTGATGTGAAGAGCTGAATCCTTGAAAAAGACCCTGATGCTGGGAAAGATTGAGGGCAGGAGAAGAAGTGGGGAACAGAGGATGAGATGGTTGGATCACATCACTGACTCAATGGACATGAGTCTGAGAAAACTCTGAGAGATAGAGGAGAACAGGAAACCCTAGTTTGTTGCAGGGGTCCCAGAGTCGGACATGACTTAGCGACTGAACAATAGCAACAATATTAAATTTTATCAGATGTAATTTTTGAACATATCGAGGTGGTCACTTTTTGTCACTTACTCTAAGTTAATGATTTTTATTTCAAATGCTAAACCAATCTTTCTATTCTTTTTGTATATTTCTGTGCTTGGCTTGCTAATATTTTGATTGGGTCTGTTTTAAATCTCTATGAATCAGTGAGACAGGCCTTAGGAACAACTTTTAAAATATGTCAGGAATGACACTTCTTTTGTGAAAAATTGGAGTTTATTTGTTATTAAAAATTTGATATAATTTACTAACTAGCCATTGGGTCTAGACTTTTCTTTGTGAGAAGTTTTAATTATGAATTTAATTTTCTTAATAGTTAAACGACTATCCAGATTTTTTCTCTATTCTATGTGTTTTTAAATAAACTGTACTTCTTTAACAATATATCTATTATACTCAAATTTTCAAAAGTATTTCTATAAAGTTATTCATAATGGCTTCTTGCTATCATTTTATTATCTGTAGAATCTGAGATAATCGTTCTTTTATTTTTTATATTAATATACCCCTATTTCCCTTCTCTCTCTTTTTCCCTCCCTCCTTCCCCGCTTCTCTCCCTCCCTCTTTGCCTCTCTGCCTCACCAAGGACTTCTCAGTTTTATTAGCCTCTTCTAAAACCAAATTTTGCCCATGTTGATTCTCTCCATTGTATGTTTGGGTTTTTGTTGTCCTCCTCTCCATTACTTTATATTCTTATCTTTTGTATGTCATTCCTACTGCTTTCTTTGGTGTAATTCGCTGTTATTCCCAACTTCTTAAGATGAATGCTTAACTCATTTATTATAGCCTCCCATCTTTTCTAACACATGTGCTTAAGGCTATAAATTTCCCCATAATCAAAGCATAGGCTATATCCCACAAGTTTTTAAGTGTATAAAACTTTCAAAGTTATTCAGAGCAAAATATTTTCAAATTTCCATTATGATTGCTTCTTTAACCCATGGGTTATTACTTAGAAGCATATTTGTTAACTTTACAAATATTGGGGAATTTTCTAGCTTCATTTTTGTTATTGATTTGTAGCTCTGATCTTTTTTTCTTGTTTCACTCAGTTGATTTCAGTCCAGAACAAGTTTTTGTACTTCTAGGTTTACTGTCCAAATAATTCATGAGTGGAGCCAGGTCACAGGTGAAATTCAACTTCTAAGTCACATTTCAAATCTGACCCTGAGGCCAGTATATCTCCCTAGCTTGGAGTTGCCTTAATAAATGGTGACTCCCAATGTACAAGAGTCTGTTGCGCAGAACAGAAACTATTTTCCCATTCTAACTCCACCCACAAATGATTTCCTGGCCCCAAAATCCAATATATAGGTGCTAGAATAGCACCCTAAGCAACCCCACAGGCAACCATGTATCATCATCTGTGTAGACGGCGCCCCCTGGAGTTGTACAGCTGCTCTTTATGCAGCCATCCACAGCAGCCTACTCTGCTGAGCCTCAAGGAGAGGTATTCATATTTCTTAGAATGCCAGCTGTTCTAGGTCAGAAACTATGTATAGTTAGAGTTCCAGATCTATAGGTTTGTTATCCACACATATGGAGGGTTGACTACACTTCAGCATTTTATATATGGAATTTGAGGTCTTTGGAATGTGGTACTTTCAGGGGTCCTAGAACCAATCTTCAGTGACTACCAAGAGATGATTGTATACATATTGACCCTCATGTCAGCTATGATATTTAGCTCAGTGCCTAGCATCTGTGTTCATAAAATCTGTTGATGAAGTAAAAAATGAATATCCAGACAGATGGAAGATAGAAAAAAATAAGAAATTCTATTTTCTTCTACAAAAGCTGGAGCAGAAATTCAGTGGAACTTAAAGACCAAGATAATTTTTAAATAGAGGTGGAATAAAGGCAATGGCAACCCACTCCAGTACTCTTGCCTGGAAAATCCCATAGGCGGAGGAGCCTGGTAGGCTACAGTCCATGGGGTTACGAAGAGTCGGACACGACTGAGCGACTTCACTTTCACTTTTTACTTTCATGCCTTGGAGAAGGAAATGGCAACCCACTTCAGTGGTTCTTGCCTGGAGAATCCCAGGGATGGGGGAGCCTGGTGGGCTGCCATCTCTGGGGTCACACAGAGTAGGACATGACTGAAGTGACTTAGCAGCAGCAGCATCAATCCAAGTTTCAAGTATCATACAAAACCAGCATCTATGAAAAGGGATAGTCATTGTCTGAAATAATGAGAGCTTAAACCTATAAAAGCAAACATGTAAAGTAAAACTATTAAAACTAAGCTTTGGTTGAAAAAGCAGTTGGATTCAAATGAATTTAAAATTAGGACATTTGGGACTGTACTTCTGATTACACAAACAACTGTCTATCCAGCTCAATAGTATAAATATGAGCCTGCTTGTCTAAATTAGACTTTTTCCTAACAATTTTGACATGTTCTTTCACAGGAGGAAGTTTTGAAAAAAAAATTAGGTAGAACTGAATTCAAACTCAAGAAGATTGAATTCAATAAATTTGGGTAAGTAGCCTCACTTCTCTGAGTTTTTGTCTTATCCTTGAAATAAGAGGTTATTTAGTCAGTATTTCCTTTAATATATTCTGGAGAACCTCAGTCCAACAAAATCTTAACATAAAAAAAAGTGTTTAATGGTCCAATAAGTTTAGAAAATGCTAGCCTAAATAAAGCTAATTTGCTGAAACATTTCTCAGCTGTTAATACATTATGAATCTCCAAAACTGGGATATACTTTCTATATAGTGTTCTTTGAACTTAGACCATGAACCCTTTTTGCCTAAAGCATCCTATAAGATCCCTGTACTGTGAAACTGAAGCCTAGCATGCAAGATTTTAAGCATGACCTTACTAGCATGGGGATGAGTACAACTGTCCAGTGGTTAGCACATTCTTTGGTACTACCCTTCTTGGGGATTGGGATAAGGACTCACCTTTTCCAGTCCTATGGCAACTGCTGAGTCTTCCAGATTTGCTGACATAATGCACACAAAACCTTGATGGCATCGTCCTTTAGGGATTTGAATAGTTCTGCTGGAATTCCATCACATCCACTAGCTTTATTAACAGCAGTGCTTCTTAATGCCCACTTCCACTTTGCACTCCAGAATGTCTGGCTCTGGGTGACTAACCTTGCCATCTTAGTAATCCAGTTCATTAAGATCTTTTTTACACAGTTCTTCCATGTATTCTTTCCATCTCTTCTTGATCTCTTCAGTGTCAACTAGGTTGAAAAGCAGAGACTTTTTGTTTTCTTTTTTTTTAATTTATTTATTTTAATTGGAGGCCAATTACTTTATAATATTGTAGTGGTTTAAACAGAGACATTACTCTGCCAACAAAGGTCCATATAGTCAAGGCTATGGTCTTCCCAGTGGTCACATATGGCTGAAAGAGCTGGACCATAAAGAAGGCAGAATGCCAAGGAATTGATGCCTTTGAACTGTGGTGCTGGGGAAGACTCCTGAAAGTCCCTTGGACAGCAAGGAGATCAAACCAGTCAATCTTAAGGGATATCAACCCTGAATATTCACTGGAAGGGCTAATGCTGAAGCTGAAGCTCCAGTATTTTGATCATCTAATATGAACAGGTCACTTATTGGAAAAGTCCCTGATGCTGGGAAAGATTGATGGCAGAAGGAGAAGAGGGTGTCAGAGGATGAGGTGGCTGAACGGTATCAC
Organism: Bison bison bison; assembly: GCF_000754665.1. Lineage (NCBI taxonomy): Eukaryota > Metazoa > Chordata > Mammalia > Artiodactyla > Bovidae > Bison > Bison bison. The sequence continues at coordinate 1,059,188 of NW_011494638.1, read as the reverse complement.
CCATGCTATGAACTTGAACTTGGGCAAACTTCAGGAGATGGTGAGAAACAGGGAGGCCTGGCGAGCTGCAGTACATGGTGTCACAAAGAGTCAGACATGACTGGGTGACGGAACAACAACTGTGAAACTAAGTTTACTTTACTTTCATTTTATTACACTACTAAGTTTACATGATTCTAAGTAAAGCCTCATGAAAAGGAAATGCAACAGTAATTACGAACTCTGAAGCTGAGAGATGAAATAGGTAGTCAGGTAGTTTCTGGTTTATCCACACTAAAAACTTCTTTCAAGTATTCTCAGTTCTACCAAATGGGTGGCCACACTGGTCAACAAACAAGGAAATATATCTATGTCTACAAGTGAATTAGAAGTGCTCAAAGCAAGAAAATTAGAATTCTTACCCTATCAGAACCTCAGAAATTATCTTTAGAAATGAATGAGGGTCCTTTCTGAGGATATTTGAGGAGTTTCTGAGTAGGGCATCAGTGCTAATATTCCAAGTTTTTCAAAGTATGTGTATACATGCATACAAGCATGTGTATATGCACACACATTTGTGTGTTACAGAGATGCTAATAGCTTTAAAAAGTGATTCCCAAACAAGTTTTGGAAACACTGGGATTAAACATAGTGAAGCAAATTTCTTTATCATTCTAAAGTACATTGTAACTCTACAAGAGGTAAACATGACATGTGGTATTTATGTGACCATTAGACACTAAAATATCTTGTAGAACTAATGTTTCACAGAACACACTTTGGGGTCCATTCCATAGAATCTGGGGTTTCTGTTAAGCGTAAATTCTGAGAATGGAAGAAGAAGATGTTTCTGAATCCAAGGATGAACAAATTAAAGATCTTAGAATAATGGTTAGCAGAAAAAAGTTTGGGACATTTAAAAGTAGATGTAAACTGTTATACATGAGGATATTCTATGAAGGGCAATTTGGCAAGTTATTCTACACATATATATGCACTTTTATTAAGTGGTGTTTACATATGGTTATAAATTTCAGCACTGTTTGAAAAAGCTAGAGATAAGAAAGAACCCACGTATGTACATGATAGTTGCTAAATTATGTGGTACACACTTAGAATGAATTGTATGCAGCTGAAAAAGTTAGCTAACATACAGGTTAATAAATGTGAAACTCTGAAAGACTGGACGTCTTGCTAATTTTTAAGGGCTTTAAATTTCTTTCAGTTTTTAAATTTTTTGTTAGAGTATAATTGCTTTACAATGTTGTAGTGGCTTTTGCTTTACAAGAAAGTAATTCAGCTATATGTATACATATATCCTCTTCTTCTTGAACCTCCCTCCCATGCCCCATCCCACTCCTCTTTTCATGAGTCTTGAAATATTGTATTTCACAAATATTCGATGAATAAAAAGTAAGCAAAATGACTGCATGGATGACACTTTTAAAATCACAGCCCTCCATATCAATGAACTTACTTTCCAAATCTTTTCTTGGAATCCAAATGATTAATCGTTCAAAAATTTATTCAGTACTTATTAATGAGTATACATTGGAAAGAGTATGCATTACACTGAATATATAGTATACATTATACTGCTGCTAAGTCGCTTCAGTCTTGTCCGACTCTGTATGACCCCATAGACGGCAGCCCACCAGGCTCCCCCGTCCCTGGGATTCTCCAGGCAAGAACACTGGAGTGAGTTGCCATTTCTGTCTCCAATGCATGAAAGTGAAAAGTCAAAGTGAAGTCACTCAGTCGTGTCCGACTCTTAGCGACCCTATGGACTGAAGCCCACCAGGCTCCTCCATCCATGGGATTTTCCAAGAGTACTGGAGTGGGGTGCCATTGCCTTCTCTGATACATTATACTATATATACAGATATCAGAGATAAATCAAATAAACAGATTCTGCCCTTCAAGAACTCAACTGTTTTGTAAATGAAGTTAATAGAAATAATGAAAGATAACAGAAGATAAAGCACAATGAGAATCTGAGAAAAGAAGCCATTACTTGATCTGTCCAATCATTACCAAATTTTAAAAATACAAATATACAATGAAATAATTAGGGAACTTTCTAAAGAAGCACTACCTTCATGAAATGCTTTTGTCTACTCCTAAGTGACTATCCAGAGCCCCTATCATCCTGCACAAGAATTAGTGTCCAATTATCATAATACTACCCAGGGATCCAGAAGGGGGAAAGTAAGTCTAGCTTTCAGTAGTATTCTATTGTAGTGTGACGGCTTTTATGTTAGCCAAACCACTTTCCGATCTTCTAATTTTTTTTCCATTTTTTATCCCTTATCCCATCAACTCCTCCATAAAAACAAGCAACCGAATTGTTTTATGTCTATTGTCTCAGGGTAAATTTTATTAAAAGGGGTCTTCCTGACTCTCAGCTCTAAAAACTTAAACTTTTAGAGAGCTGGAGAGGATTGTGGACATGAAAAACAATGTTGGAGGGAAGTAGGATCTGAAGAGTGTGGGAGCTTCTGAAAGAGACCATCAAAGGTTTCCCCAGAGGAAGAGAGGTAATTAAATCTAATGTTAGTCCTTGCTAGAACTATAGCCCTAACAAAACTCAGAAACACAGAAGGGCGGGATCACAGTAAGTCCAAGCAGGCAGCACCTTCAGTTCAGTTCAGTCGCTCAGTCGCTCAGTCGTGTCCAACTCTTTGCGACCCCATGAATTGCAGCGCGCCAGGCCTCCCTGTCCATCACCAACTCCTGGAGTTCACTCAAATTCTTGTCCATTGAGTCGGTAATGCCATCAAACCATCTCATCCTCTGTCGTCCCCTTCTCCTCCTGCCCCCAATCCCTCCCAGAATCAGAGTCTTTTCCAATGAGTCAACTCTTCGCATGAGGTGGCCAAAGTATTGGAGTTTCAGCTTTAGCATCAGTCCTTCCAAAGAACACCCAGGACTGATCTAGGGAGACTCAAAGAGATTTCTGTGCTCCAGAATAGCAAAAAAAAAAAAAAAAAGTAGAAGAGTAACAACACATAGGAATAGTAGAGAGCTCCTAAGCTTGAAGGAGACATGAAAGGAAAACAGAAAATCTCCTGAGCATCGAGTGAATCAGTGTCAGTGGACTAGATGAAAAAACGGTATCTCAGCCAATAAATGTAATAAATAGTATTGAATTCCACAGGCAATCCTGCCGTACCCAGATACCACATAACCATGTCCATGAAAAACCACATCACAAAACAAAGGAGGAGTATCATGTTTCTGCCAACCAGCAAAATGGAGGCTCAAAAAGAAATTGAGTTATAGGGGAAAAAATGAAGAAAGTTTGTGTGCACTTTGGTTGTGGATTATCATAGAATCTGGCTACAGCTAGCTATACATGCCTGAGGATTTCTGCAATGACCATGTCTCACATTCAGGTTTCCCAAGTGGCACTAATGGTAAAGAACCCACCCGCCGATACAGGAGACATAATAGAAACAGGTTTGATCCCTGGGTCGGGAAGATCTCCTGGAGGAGGAAATGGAAACCCACTCCAGTATTCTTGCCTGGAGAATCCCATGGACAGAAGAGCCTTGGCGGGCTACGGTCCACAGGGTTGCAAAGAGTCGGGCACGACTGAAGCAACTTAGCACACACATGCATGCATGGATGCACATTCACCCAAAGACTCCAAATGTTCTGGTTTAAAATCACTCACAGAGGTCCCTCTGTGAATAGTCTCAGACATCACATAGGCCCCAATATGATGGCTTTGCTAAAGCTGATCTGCTTTCACCAAGGGGATCTCCTCCTTCAGAACAGCTCAGACACAATGAGCTGAGACCCAAAGCCACTCATTCTCCAAGAATGCGGTCATTAGAGCTATAACATCTGTCACCTTTGGGTGGTAATTAGAAAGGGGAAGTCAATAACAATAGTGCATAACACTACTTTACCAAGATTTAAACAAGTTGTAATATTGTTGAACATCTATTGATGAGTCCAAATGTGCCACAGGCTATTGAGCACAAGAAGGGCTTTGATGAGAGGCTTTTCATTATTAATTTGATGGGGTGAGGTTTATAGACATCACAGAATACATTTTCATTTGTTACATGAGACCCAGCCTCCCACAGCCATCAGATCTAATCAGCATCTTGTTGGGTCACAACCAAGGTAGGGGAGGATATGGGTCTGGGACTTGTAGCCCCATGAATGGAAAAGAGACAAGTCTTGTTGATTGTCCTCAGCTCTCTTCAAAGTGTAGGAAATACTCAAGAAAAGCAACCTATGATCTTTGGTAAAAAAACCATCTCTGAGCTGAGAAACAAGAAACCTGGGTTTTAGTTACTGCTAGTAACTAGTTCTATTCCTTAGATATAGCTCTAATCTCACTTTACCACTCTGGGCTGGAGTTTTTTTCATCTATAAATTGATAATCTTTTAAGGTGACTTTCAGGCACAATATTCTGTGAATTTGCTCTCTTGGGGCATCTCTTTCAGTCTCATATTTTAAATAATATCTATACGCTGGAACTTCCTGTCTTATCTCCATCCCCAACCTCTCTCTTGAACTCCAAACTTATATTTACAACTGCCCCCTTGACAAATTCACTTGGATGACATCTCAAACTTCACATATGTAAAACCAAACTTGCCTTCTCCCTAAAGCCTGCTTCTCTCCACTTCCCCCAACTCTACCCACACTTCTCATCATAGTAAATGGCAAGTACATTCAGTAGCATTCCTTTGAATCCGCTTCCTCTTATACTCCAAATCTAATCCTTTATCAAATTTTGTTGGTTCTACCTTTGAAATATATCCATAATCTGATGTTCTCTGCCACAATCTCCTAGTCTAAGTGCTCATTTTCTCTCAACCTAACTGATGCCCATCCCTGGACTGTTCTCCACACATCAGCAAGAATGGTCATTCCTCTGTTCTTTCTTCAGATATCATTACAATTTGCTTCTCACTTCCTTCAAGTCTTCAATTGAACAAACTCACTTATTAGTGAGGCCTTTCCTAACCATCCCATTAAAACTAGTATTTATATTAATTTTTTATGCTATGTAACAATTACCACAAACTAGTGGATTAAAACAACATGCACTAATTTTCTCACAGTTTCTGTGGGTCAGGACTGTGGGCACAGCTTATTCTCTCAAGACTGCAATTAAAGTTGCCTGGTTTAAATTCTCATCAGAAGGTTAAATTAGGAAAGAAATCGCTTTGAAATTCATTCGCATTTTTGGCAGATTTCATTTCCTTGTGCTCTATGGCTGAGATTTCTATTTTCCTACTAACTGGAAGCTAGATCCCGTTCTCAGCTCTGAGAGACTGTCCTCAAGTCCTTGGCTTGTCGTCCTTCCATAGGTAGTTCTTCTTCAAGGCCAGCTGGAGAATTAGAATCAGAAGAGAGTTCCAGAAAAACATCTATTTCTGCTTTATTGACTATGCCAAAGCCTTTGTGGGATCACAATAAACTGTGGGAAATTCTAAAAGAGATGGGAATACCAGACCACCTGACCTGCCTCTTGAGAAATCTGTATGCAGGCCAGGAAGCAAGAGTTAGAACTGGACATGGAACAACAGACTGGTTCCAAATAGGAAAAGGAGTTCGTCAAGGCTGTATATTGTCACCCTGTTTATTTAACTTATATGCAGAGTACATCATGAGAAATGCTGGACTGGAAGAAACACAAGCTGGAATCAAGATTGCTGGGAGAAATATCAATAACCTCAGATATGCAGATGACACCACCCTTATGGCAGAAAGTGAAGAGGAACTCAAAAGCCTCTTGATGAAAGTGAAAGAGGAGAATGAAAAACCTGGCTTAAACCTCAACATTCAGAAAACGAAGATCATGGCATCTGGTCCCATCACTTCATGGGAAATAGATGGGAAAACAGTGGAAACAGTGTCAGACTTTATTTTTGAGGGCTCCAAAATCACTGCAATGGTGACTGCAGCCATGAAATTAAAAGATGCTTACTCCTTGGAAGGAAAGTTATGGCCAAACTAGATAGCATATTCAAAAGCAGAGACATTACTTTGCCAACAATGGTCCATCTAGTCAAGGCTATGGTTTTTCCAGTGGTCGTGTATGGATGTGAGAGTTGGACTGTGAAGAAAGCTGAGTGCCGAAGAATTGATGCTTTTGAACTGTGATGTTTGAAAAAACTCTTGAGAGTCCCTTGGACTGCAAGGAGATCCAACCAGTCTATCCTAAAGGAGACCAGTCCTGGGTGTTCATTGGAAGGACTGATGTTGAAGCTGAAACTCCAATATTTTGGCCACCTCATGCAAAGAGTTGACTCCTTAAAAAGATGGGGAATATATGTATAACTGTGGCGGATTCATTTCGATATTTAGCAAAACTAATACAATATTCAAAGTTTAAAAATAAAATAAAATTTTTTTAAAAAAGGACCCTGATGCTGGGAGGGATTGGGGGCAGGAGGAGAAGGGGATGACAGAGGATGAGATGGTTGGATGGCATCACCGACTTGCTGGACATGAGTTTGGGTAGACTCCGGGAGTTGATGATGGACAAGGGAGGTCTGGAGTGCTGCAATTCATGGGGTGGCAAAGAGTTGGACACGACTGAGTGACTGAACTTAACTGAAGGCCAGGTTCCTCCTTTTAAGGGTTTTTACCTGATTAAGTCAATCCCATACAGGATAATCTTCCTTTGGTAACTTGAAATCACTGATTTAGAACCTTAATTATTAATACATCTTTAAAATGTGTCCTCCTTTGCCACAGAACATAATCTAATTCTCCGAGTAGTACTTCAGCATATTCACAGGTTCCAACACATTTAAGTTGGGGGTGTGGGGGAGGGGTCATTATACAAAGTGTAATCAGGGGCAGGAATCTTGGGGACCATCTTATAATTCTGCCTATCGCAGCATTTCACTATAACCTTTATCCTGTCTCTTTTTGTATCCTTTGCCCCTAATATGTGATTTGCTTCTTCAGTTACTATTCTATTTCCCCTGAATAAATGAAAGATTCCTGACAGCAAGAACTTTATATTGCTTGCCGTCATTTCTCTAGCAACTAGAACAATATTGGACATATAATCTGAGCTCAATGAATATTTTGAATGAAAAAAATGAATGTATTAATCTAAACATAAATCACTTTGACCCTTTCTCATTCCTAGAAATCCAGTATATTATCTCCCATAGTTTGTTATTCCTCTAACAGACACTGGTCACATGCAAGTCAGTTTTAGTGACTATTTACTGAGCACTTACTCTTTACCAGCCACTTGAACACACTATAGTTAATCCTCACAATAATCCTCTTTAAATCACACAATCTCTTCTAAGCCTAGCTGGTAGAAAATTGAATTTCAGGCATACTTTTGGGAGTCCTATATTCCTGTAATGGGTACTAAGTATTCATCTTTTCTCTCCTTCTTCTGTTTAGTAATAAAACTCAGTTTTACCTGGGCACATGGCCACCTGATTACAGAACCCCTAACTCAGTTTCTCTTGAAGCTAAGTATAGCCATAAACTAGGCTCAAGTCAATATAGTGTGAGAGTGATGAGCACAACTTCACCTCCATAAAAACAAGACCTCTGGCCCTGGACTTCTCTTCTTCCTTTTTTTAGGGCTGGATCATAGACATGGAGGTGAGTCAGCTTTAACACTCTGGGACAGGGTCCTTAACCTGGGGTTTACAGATATTCAAAGGGCCCATGGAAGGAATTCAGGGGATCCAGGAATTTGGATGGAAAGTTACATCTTTATTTTCAATAACCTTTAATTGAAATTCAGTATTTTCTTTAGTTACGAATGTAGGCAACAAACCACAATAGCATTCACAGAATCTGTGACCTTGTCACTATCATAAACCAGAGATATTTGCAAATCACACATTTATTCATATATCATGAAATAATATGCTTATCATATTACTGAGCATCAATTTGCACTCATCACTATGTTGAAACTAAAGTACTTACTGGACACCCCAGTTCTTGTTAATAATGAATAAAGGAGCATATGCATTAGTGTATTACAAATTTGTCTTTTCTAGTATCTTTATAGTTGCATTTTATTGTAACTTACTTCCTTTATAATCCTTCTGCCTATTTTTCCATACATCTAAATCATTTTTTGAGATAAAGCTCCCACATATTTCACCAGATTTCCCAAAAGGACCACGGCATAAGATTTTAAAATCCTGTTCTAGGAGATGGTGAGGTAACAAAATGAAAGGAATATGGAATTATAAATGGCAACATGTGATGGACCATAGAAAAAGCAAGAGATTTCCAGAAAAACATTTACTTCTGCTTCATTGACTATGCTAAAGCCTTTGACTGTATGGATCACAACAAACCATGGAAAATTCTTCAGTTCAGTTCAGTTCAGTCGCTCAGTCGTGTCCAACTCCCTGCGAATCCATGAATCACAGCACGCCAGGCCTCCCTGTCCATCACCAACTCCTGGAGTTCACCCAAATTCATGTCCATCGAGTCAGTGATGCCATCCAGCCATCTCATCCTCTGTCGTCCCCTTCTCCTCCTGCCCCCAATCCCTCCCAGCATCAGAGTCTTTTCCAATGAGTCAACTCTTCGCATGAGGTGGCCAAAGTACTGGAGTTTCAGCTTCAGCATCATTCCTTCCAAAGAAATCCCAGGGCTGATCTCCTTCAGAATGGACTGGTTGGATCTCCTTGCAGTCCAAGGGACTCTCAAGAGTCTTCTCCAACACCACACTTCAAAAGCATCAATTCTTCAGCACTCAGCCTTCTTTACAGTCCAACTCTCACATCCATACATGACCACTGGAAAAACCATAGCCTTGACTAGATGGACCTTTGTTGGCAAAGTAATGTCTCTGCTTTTCAATATGCTATCTAGGTTGGTCATAACTTTCCTTCCAAGGAGTAAGCGTCTTTTAATTTCATGGCTGCAGTCACCATCTGCAGTGATTTTGGAGCCCAGAAAAATAAAGTCTGACACTGTTTCCACTGTTTCCCCATCTATTTCCCATGAAGTGATGGGACCGGATGCCATGATCTTCGTTTTCTGAATGTTGAGCTTTAAGCCAACTTTTTCACTCTCCACTTTCACCTTCATCAAGAGGCTTTTGAGTTCCTCTTCACTTTCTGCCATAAGGGTGGTGTCATCTGCATATCTGAGGTTATTGATATTTCTCCCTGCAATCTTGAATCCAGTTTGTGCTTCTTCCAGTCCAGCATTTCTCATGATGTATTCTGCATAGATGTTAAATAAGCAGGGTGACAATATACAGCCTTGATGTACTCCTTTTCCTATTTGGAACCAGTCTGTTGTTCCATGTCCAGTTCTAACTCTTGCTTCCTGACCTGCATACAGATTTCTCAAGAGGCAGGTCAGGTGGTCTG
>NW_011494638.1:1033169-1049761 GCF_000754665.1 Bison bison bison | reverse complement strand
GTTGCTCTGCCTTTTCTAAAACCAGCTTGAACATCAGGAAGTTCACGGTTCATGTATTGCTGAAGCCTGGCTTGGAGAATTCTGAGCATTACTTTACTAGCATGTAGGCTTTTGCAAACAAAATCCTAGTTGGGTACTGCCTGGAAACTTCACTTTTTGCCATATCTATCCCCCTTCACAAAATTTAAAGAGGCAGACAACATAAAGGCTAGACTGCCATCTTGTCATGGGGAAAGAAATATTTCTACAGCACTGAGGAAAAGATTATTATCTCAATATGTTACATGATAACTGCAACGATCTGAATGCAGCTTCCAATAACTACAACAACCCAAATGCAACAAAATGAATGCAGCTGATAACTGCAACAATCCGAATGTGAAGTCTTAAAAAACTGATTTTGAGAAGTGATGACAGTAGGAAGTCAAAGGAGGGTAATTCAGTTCAGTTCAGTTCAGTCACTTGGTCATATCTGACTCTTTGAAACCCCATGAACCAGGACCTCCCTATCCATCACCAACTCCCGGAGTCCACCCAAACCCATGTCCATCGAGTCGGTGATGCCATCCAGCCATCTCATCCTCTGTTGTCCCCTTCTCCTGCCCCCAATCCCTCCCAGCATCAGAGTCTTTTCCATTGAGTCAACTCTTCACATCAGGTGGCCAAAGTATTGGAGTTTCAGCTTTAGCATCAGTCCTTCCAAAGAACACCCAGGACTGATCTCCTTTAGAATGGACTGGTTGGATCTCCTTGCAGTCCAAGGGACTCTCAAGAGTCTTCTCCAACACCACAGTTCAAAAGCATCAATTCTTCAGCGCTCAGCTTTCTTCACAGTCCAACTTTCACACCATACATGACCACTGGAAAAACCATACCCTTGAGAGGAAATAATTTATAGAGGTAATTGGTTAGATAAGGACAGATCATAGAAATAGTCTTGTTGGCTGCAAGACTGAAGTTTAGGTGAGCAAAGAAGTATAATTGAAAGAGAAACATAGTAAGGAAAACCATTCTGGGGAGGACAACAGCTTTTAGATAAGCTGCACTTGAAAATCCAAGTGAAAGTTCTCAAGAGGTATGGAATGAGAGCTCTGAGATTAGTATCTAGAGATGTTGAAAGAGACTAAAAGAATGAAGGACCTTCCTGAGGTAGATAATTAATAAGGGAAAAAGGAGAAGAACACCTCTGATCCTTGAGGAACACTTACACTTAGTGAACAGAAGAAACTATTCAAAGAGTGAGAAAAGAAACGATTAGAAGAGGAGGAATAAAGTTAGAACAGTGCAATGCTACAGATAGCATGGACTTCAAGCAAAATGCATAGAGAAACTAAGGAAAGAACTGAGCAAAGGCCAGTGGATGTTTCAATGAAAAGATTATTGCTTAGTAGACAGATTACTAATAATAGGCATCCATATAAATGAGACAGTCTGAGGTGCAGATATTACCCAGGAACAGAAGCCAGAAGCCATCAAGATTCTTTTCAGAGCTATAATGGAGCCAAAATTTTTCCTTTTTTCATGATTTCTGACAAACTCACTGCAAAAAATATGTCTACTTGCTATTTACAATCACAAAATGTCCCTGTTCTGAAAAATATCTGCATCCCGAAGGTATCATTCAAAGGCAAATGGGATTAGAAATATTAAATGTATTCCACTGTATCAATATCATGAAGAATACTTATTTTCATTTCACTTATCATAAAACTACATGTATTACATATAGCAGCTCTTAATATACAAAACATTTTCCCCCAAGCTGTTCAAACGAAGATATTTCCCTCCATTTTCATCCTATATTGAAGGAATAATGCCAGTCCTATTTAGGGCACTAGCTAGTGCTTACCTAAACCCTGCAAATGTTCACTGGCAATGGAATCAATAGATGGAATATAGAATTCATCTCACAGATGAATGACGCCTAATGGACCCTAGGTTTTAATTCTGAGACAGGAGCCTACATCAAAAAACTAAAAAAAAAAGAAAAAAAATGAAAAAATAAGTTCCTCTCTAAGTCAGAAACAAATAAAAATATACATGTTTGGACAAAGGAAAAATTATGCAATTAACAATGCCCTCCTAACCTCTCTGGTGATCATGAATAAAACATTCACAGAAATTAAACAGTTTAAATATAGAGGTGCTGGATGCTGACACCACAAATAATGAAAGCTTTTACACTGATCCATTATTTCCTTATTAAAAGATTTGCAACACTCAAGAAAGAACCATGATCAGAGAAATTGCATAAGCCTTTTTTCCATACCATTAGCTCCAAACGAAAAGGAAAATGACAAACTTAGGTTATGCTCAACTTGCCTAACATCTGATCATCCAAAACATTCTCATGGCTTCATGTATTTTTCAAGTTCCCTGCAGATATCCGGCAGCATTTGGATATAGGCTTCTGTTCAGTCTCCATGTTCTGTTTTCATTAAAATTAATTGTGTTGTAGCTGGCTATGGGATCAAACCCTCAGCTGTAGCTGGCTCGGGGTAGGCTATAATCTGATACAAATTTCTGGAAGCTGGAATGAGGGAATCTTGTGATGTCCCTAATCACAGTGCCCATAGCGATTACTGTACACTCTTCAACTGCCAGTCCCAAGCACTCCTGTACCCTTTTAGCCACAGAAATACTTTCCTGAGGTTGGAGCCACCAAGCACATACGTCCTCACCAATCCTTGACCTCCATATGTCTTTGGACCAATCCTTCCCTCCAGTCTCATGATAAAATGAGCCTCCCTTTCACCTACGGAAAATCCTCCCACCAGCTTCTACTTTTTCCTTTATCCATTCTAAGAGATGATCATCATGGAATCATTAATCCTCTTCAAGCATCTTCACTGGCTCCTTACCCTCTACTGCAAATATCCACTGGCTTCTTCGATTTTCATTTTCGGGATGTAAAGATCCTCCCTAATTTGCAGGGAGGCCTCATTTACTGATGTATATACCCAAATACTCTCATAGACTTAATATTTTCATAGACTCCTTTTCTTCTCTGTAAACCTTTTCTAATAAGTAATCTACCATGAAAAGTATGATAAATATCAGCATTAACAGAAAATAAAAAGAAAACAATCTCATTCATAAAATCAAGACAAACATTCAATATAAAGAAAAATTAACAAGAAAATGTCCTTATAGGAAGAATATCACTACTGACAGACATTGTTTTAATAAATGGGTATGTGTTCTGCAGGGGAAAAATAATTAATTTAAAAAATCCTCCAAATTGATGGAAATTAAATTAGAGAAGGTGTACTGGAGTACAATTTGTTTATGTTCAACAAGAATGTTTAAAAGACTGACCATATCTTTTGACTCAGCAGTATCATTTCTTGGAATCTATTTGAAGAATTGCAGATTAAAATATATGCACATTTCATACGTTCATGTGTATGTTTATTTCTGATAATGAAAAAAAACTGGACACACTCTAAGTTTCCAATAAAGAGGAATAAGAAAATTTATGAAATTTAACAAAATGTATGGCACATCTAATGAATAAAATATTTGCTACTATTAAGACTCACATTAACTAAGTACACAGGAACTTCAGTTCAATTCAGTCAGTCAGTCATGTCTGATTCTTTGTGACCACATGGACAGCAGAACGCCAGGCTTCCCTGTTCATCACCAACCCCCAGAGTTTACTCAAACTCATGTCCATTGAGTCAGTGATGCCATCCAACCATCTCATCCTCTGTCATCCCCTTCTCCTCCTCCCTTCAATCTTTCCCACCATCAGGGTCTTTTCCAGTGAGTCAGTTCTTTGAATTAGGTGGCCAAGGTATTACAGTTTCAGCTTCAGCCTCAGTCTTTCCAAAGAATATTCAGGACTAATTTCCTTTAGGATGGACTGGTTGGATCTCCTTGCAGTCCAAGGGACTCTCAAGAGTCTTCTCCAACACCACAGTTTAAAAGCATCAATTCTTCCCAACTCTCACATCCATACATGACTACTGGAAAAACCATAACTTTGACTAGATGGACCTTTGTTGGCAAAGTAATGTCTCTCTTTTTTTTTTTAATTTTTCTTTTTTTGTTTGTTTGTTTTATTTTTTTAATTTACTTATTTTAATTGGAGGCTAATTACTTTACAATATTGTATTGGTTTTGCCATACATCAACATGAATCCGCCACAGGTCTAATATGCTGTCTAGGATGGTCATAGCTTTCCTTCCAAGGAGCAAGCGTCTTTTAATTTCATGGCTGCAGTCACCATCTGCAGTGATTTTGGAGACCAAGAAAATAAAGTCTCTCACTGTTTCCACTGTTTCCCCATCTATTTGCCATGAAGTGATGGGACCAGATGCCATGATCTTAGTTATCTGAATGTTGAGTTTTAAGCCAACTTTTTCACTCTCCTCTTTCACTTTCATCAAGAGGTTCTTTAGTTCTTCTTCACTTTCTGCCATAAGGGTGTTGTCTTATCAATAATCTGAGGTTATTGATATTTCTCTGGGCAATATTGATTCCACTTTCTGCTTCATCCAGCCCAGCATTTCACATACGTACTCTTCATATAAGTTAATCAAGCAGGGTGACAATATACAGCCTTGACATACTCGTTTCCCTATTTGGAACCAGTCTGTTGTTCCAGGTCCAGTTCTAACTCTTGCTTCTTGAGGTGCATACAGATTTCTCAGGAGGCAGGTCAGGTGGTCTGGTATTCCCATCTCTTTAAGAATTTTGCACAATCTGTTGTGATCCACATAGTCAAAGGCTTTGGCATAGTCAATAAAGCAGAAATAGATGTTTTCGTGGAATTCTCTTGCTTTTTCAATGATTCGATGGATGCTGGCAATTTGATCTCTGGTTCCTCTACCATTTCTAACTCCAGCTTGAACATCTGGAAGTTCATGGTTCATGTACTGTTGAAGCCTGACTTGGAGGATTTTGAGCATTATTTTGCTAGCATGTGAGATGAGTGCAATTGTGTAGTAGTTTGAATATTCTTTGGCATTGCCTTTCTTTGGGACTGGAATGAAAAGTGACCTTTTCCAGTCCTGTGGCCACTGCTGAGTCTTCCAAATTTGCTGGCATATTGAGTGTAACACTTTCACAGCATCATCTTTTAGGATTTGAAATAGCTCAAATTCCATCACCTCCACTAGCTTTGTTCATAGTGATACTTGCTAAGGCCACTTGACTTCACATTCCAGGATGTCTGGCTCTAGGTGAGTGATCACAGCATTGTGGTTATCTGGGTAATGAAGATCTTTTTTGTATAGTTTTTCTGTGTATTCTTGGCCACTTCTTCTGAATATCTTCTGCTTCTGTTAGGTCCATACTATTTCCGTCCTTTATTGTGCCCATCTTTGCAAGAAATGTTCCCTAATCAAACTGATCACATGGACCACAGCCTTGTCTAAATCAAAGAAACTATGTGCCATGCTGTGTAGGGGCCACCCAAGACAGATGAGTCATGGTGGAGAGTTCTGACAAAACGTGGTCCATGGTCCACTGAAGAAGGGAATGGCAAACCACTTCAGTATTCTTGCCCTTGAGAACCCCATGAACAGTATAAAAAGGCAAAAACATAGGACACTGAAAGATGAACTCACCAGGTCAGTAGGTGCCCAATATGCTACTGGAGAACAGTGGAAAATAACTCCAGAAAGACTGAAGCCAAAGCAAAAACAATACCCAGTTGTGAATGTGACTGGTTTTGGAAGTAAATTCTGATGCTGTAAAGAACAATATTGCATAGGAACCTGGAATGTCAGGTCCATGAATCAAGGCAAATTGGAAGTGGTCAAACAGGAGATGGCAAGAGTGAAAGTCGACATTTTAGGAATCAGCGAACTAAAATGGACTGGAAAGGGTGAATTTTACTCAGATGACCATTATATCTACTATTGTGGGCAAGAATCCCTTAGAAGAAATGGAGTAATCCTCTTAGTCAATAAAAGAGTCTGAAATGCAGTACTTAAGTGCAATCTCAAAAATGACAGAATGATCTCTGTTCAATTCCAAGGCAAACCATTCAATATCACAGCAATCCAAGTATATGCCCTGACCAGTAATGCTGAAGAAGCTGAAGTTGAACGGTTCTGTGAAGACCTACAAGACCTTCTAGAACTAACAATCAGAAAAGATGTCCTCTTCATTATAGGGGACTGGAATGCACAAGTAGGAAGTCAAGAAATACCTGGAGTAATAGGCAAATTTGGCCTTAAGAGTACAGAATGAAGCAGGGCAAAGGCTAATAGAGTTTTGCCAAGAGAACACACTGGGCATAGCACACACCCTCTTCCAACAACACAAGAGAAGACTCTACACATGTACATGACCAAATGGTCAATACCGAAATCAGATTGATTATATTATTTGCAGCCAAAGATGGAGAAGCTCTATACAGTCAGCAAAAACAAGACCAGAAGCTGGCTGTGGCTCAGATCATGAACTCCTTACTGCCAAATTCAGACTTAAATTGAAGAAAGCAGGGAAAACCACTAGACCATTCAGATATGACCTAAATCAAATCCCTTACGATTATACAGTGGAAGTGAGAAATACATTCAGGGATCAGATCTGATAGAGTGCCTGATGAACTATGGACAGAGGTTTGTGACATTGTACAGGAGATAGGAATCAAGACCACCCCCCAAAAAAAGAAATGCAAAAAAGCTAAATGGCTGTTTGAGGAGGCCTTACTAATAGCTGAGAAAAGAAGAGAAGCAAAAAGCAAAAGAGAAAAGGAAAGATACACCCATTTGAATGCAAAGTTCCAAAGAATAGCAAAGAGAAATAAGAAAGCCTTCCTCAGTGATCAGTGCAAAGAAATAGAGGAAAACAGTAGAATGGGAAAGACTAGAGATCTCTTCAAGAAAATTATAGATACCAGGTATACAGGGAACCCCTGATGAATTCACCTACATGAAACACTGTACAAAGTATTAGAAAAATGCAGGACAATATCATAATAGAAATATCCTCTGAGGAATGGATTTTTTCTGTTTACGCTTTTCTAGATTTTTCAACTTGTGTAAAATGAGCATATCTTATTTTAAAAATATAAAGTTAAGAAACTGGTAGAAAAATAAAAAGGAGGGGGAGAGGCACTCCCAAAACAGTAGAGCTTTGTGTTGGGTGCATGGCTTTGGCATCAAGCAAACCTGGTGTCAAAGCCTAGTTCTGCCCTTTTCAGTTCTGTGATTCCAGGTAACACTTGTCACCCTCTCTATCTCAGTTTCCTCCTTGGAACAGGGAGGATAATAGTTCTAACCTACAGGGTGATCAGATGACTAAATTATATCATTCATCTCCTGCCTGCATATAGTAAGTCTTCAAATTACACTCTTATTACTACTAATTCTCTGATACCCCAGCTGCTGGAAAAGTCTCTTCCCTTCAAGGATCCCTTCCCTTCTCCCACTGCCAAATTCTCATGATTCCTTTTCTGGAATAAACTCTCCTAAAGGGCAGGAGAACAGAGTATCTTTACAGAAGGAAAAAGACAGATGCACTTTCCACACTAACAGGTAGGCTTCTGGGGTTTGAGGCAGTAAAAAGGACTGAAAAGGCAAGCAAAGAGGCCTGAACTACAAACCATTATTACCATTATTTCACATGGCTGCATGTGCCTGATCCTTCAAGGGAGAACATAGAAACAGAACCTATTGTCAGCCTGGACAGGAATCCAGATCAACTGTGACTAAAACAGCCATGGACCCAACACTTTCTTTTTCCAAAGGGAAAAGTAGTTCCCATTTATATGACCTACCCTTCCACCCTTCTAAGCGTTTATTCACAGACCTCTCCTCTTAGGACGAACCTTTACTCTCTACCTGATGTCATCATCCTTAAAGGACCAACTCCAAACCACCGTACCACAGCGATCCTTCACCTTCACCCCCGGACTAGAACTTCCTTCACCTCTGTCTCCCACTGGGGTCTATGGCCCCACCCTCAGGATCTGACTGGCTCTCTGTTTTTGCCTATTAATGAGCTGTTCCTTATGGCCTGTGTCATCTCCCTGCTGGATCAGAAGTCATCTTCACTATCTTGTTTTAACAGTGTGACACACAGAACAGGTGTTCAGGAAGACTTTGAATGAATAAACTAGCTTCCTGTTCAAGCTGAGATTAATAAAACCTGTTTTGTGGGTAACATCCCTTTTCTTCAATTTCCCATTTACAAGAGAATACAGAAGTAAGTCACCTTCTCCTCCATTTTTCATTCCAACAAAGAATCAGGACACTGGTGCAGGTAGAATGTTCCTTCTTTTTTGTGACCTACAGCCCTGCAGTGGCTGCCTTGAATCAAAGCCGACTGTATGGATTTTTAGTTTTGAATCTGCAGTACGTACAGTCTCATCTCTCAGAAACCAGATATTGATCCCTGTCTCACTGGGTCTACACAAACTGGATTGCCTGAATCCGGGGATTGTCTTTGAAGGAACAAATTCAGTAAATTAAATAGAGTAGGTTTTCTCCCCCTACGCTATGCCAGATAGCATATTTGACTGTGTCTTTTTGCTTTTTATCTAGCTTTTCTGGTGACGCAAAATTCAACAATGCAGAATGGTTGTAAGGAAGCCACTTTTTCATGGCTCATCAAAAAATGAGCCATAAAGGCATAATTTTGCCAACTTTGCCTTAGGCGTAATTGTGCCCCAAGCAAGCTCATAATTGGGGGTATACACAACAAAAGAGGGCTTCCCTCGTGGCTCAGTGGTAAAGAATTTGACTGCAATGCAGGAGACCAGGATTCGATCCCTGGGTTGGGAAAATCCTCCAGAGGAGGACATGGCAACCCACTCCAGGATTCTTGCCTGGAGGATTCCATGGACAGAGGAGCCTGGCGAGCTACAGCCCATGGGGTTGCACAGAGTCAGACACAACTGAAGCGACTTAGCAGCAGCAGCATAACAGAAGAGTTAAAGAGAAAGAAGGACAATCCAGTGGCTGGATTCGCAGATGGGCAACAAACACCACAGATGTTGCCACCATGATAAGCAAGCCATAGTGTCTACAAATATCTTTTTGCACACTCAGGATTTGCCAGATGCAGGGAACAAGACAGACACAGTACCTATCCTCAAAGTCTAGAGGGAAAGTTGAACCTTAAAACAGTCACTATGACTGTGATTAGAAGAGCCTAAGTGAAGTAAAAAAGAACTGTAGATTCTCAGCCAGACCTAGTCTAGCCTGGAGAGTAGTCCTTAAGGACTTATCATTTAAACAGAATGCTGAAAGATGATTAGAAGTCAGCTAGGTTAACTGAGGCCAGAAGGTGGATGGGGGTTCAAAGGAAGAAAGATTATTCCTAAATAAGGAGCAGCATGTTCCAGTGCCCTAGGATAAAAGAAAGCATGGTCTGTTTAAGAAACTGAGAGGTATTCTCAGGAGTCAAATGATACAAAAACAAGGGAGAATTATTTTCCATTAAACCTGGGGGAAAAGAGGGAGATGAGCCATGAGAGTCAAGACTAGAAAGATAATCTAGAGCCTAAGGGATCAGGTAAAGAGTCTTTTTCCTAAATGCAATTTGTGAGTTTTAGGTTTGTGGCTTTGGCTGCAGTAAAGAGAACTGTTTGGGAAGGGAAGGGTATAATTAGGAAAAGGACTTAGGAGATTGTTGCTGCAGCTCAAGCAAGAGACAGAGGTGGCCTGAGTGGCAAAGTGATAGCAAACACAGAGAATGGACAGACTTGAGGAAGAGTTCTAAAGCAGAGTCATCCTCAGAATCATATTGCATCTTCCTTTTATTGAGTCAACCTCCCAACTCATCTTCTCTCAGCCTCTTATATCCCACCACTCACTAATACCCTGAGAATATGAAAATGGGGAGAAAAGGTACCCTTCCCTTTGGCCATAAAACACTTATGAGAAATTATCACATTTCCAGTATCAATAGGAAAGAGGCCCTCTGACATGAAACATGCATACCCAAACTTCCATATCAAATTAACTAATGGAGACCCTTAGTCTTTTCAAATGAAAGAAATCAGTACCAGCACAGCTACAAAGTACCAAAAGTGAGACTGAAAATTGTCTTCATTCCTCCCAACCCAGGGTTATGTCTGCTTGACCATCCAAAGGGAACATGGTGGTCAGCATCGGGCTGCCCTGAGGAGGGAGGAGGCTAATGGCCCTTCCCCTCTGCTTCCATAAAGGCTCGGACCACTTCAGGACTAAAATGGATGTTGATCATGGATTCTTAAAAGGACTTGTAAAAGAAAAGAAGTAATACATTCCCTCCTGTATTGTCTCTTTTCCCTAGAAACCCTCTATGAAAGGTTTTTATTATCCAAGGTAGCTTTTTAGATGTCACTCCAGCCCTAAGTGTATTTGCATTAAGATGCAGCTTATTTCTTGTGTCTCCCAGAACTTTGCCCTCTTACTATTAGTACATTTACAACCCCTCACACTCACAACAGAACAAGAGAAGTCAAAGTAGATGAAAGGGACCAGATCCATTTGCTCCTAACCAGGCCCCTTAAGAGCCTCTTAGAGGATCCCAGGTTACAAAAATGTTCATCTTTTCCATTCATGAATACCTTTTTGAAGGCAGAGATGGGTCTATAAAATGGCACAAGAATAAAGTCTGTTTTTCCCACTGCCCCTTCTAGAATCTTTTCTTCAAAATATTTTTATCTATTGGTCAGAAGAATGTATAACATTTGTTCCCAAATGTATTTTAAACATATATCTGTTTCCCAAGGGATTACAGGTTTTTGTAGCAATCAACCTACAAGGTGTGAACAGAAAAAGAATTTGATACTCTTGTTTTAAGGGACAGAGAAAAAACAAGGGCTTTGTGGTTGCATCTCTACCGGCAGAGTTGCATGCACTTTCACAGAAACTTTGCATTGATTTCAAAGGCTTTGCAGAGACAACTGCTGGTTTCCATGGCAATTATGTCTATGGCATCTAGCTCTCCCCCTGCATATTGGTGACACAGGACAGAGGAAGGCCACATGTTCAGTTATGCATAAGTTACAGTCTTGGTTATTCAAGAAAGACCATCATTTACCCTATACCTTGAGAGTTTAAGATGTTATTTCTAAAGCAGAAATAGACACACAAATGTATGGATACCAAGGGGGAAAGTGGGGATGGGATAAATTGGGAGATTGGAATTGACATATATACACTATTGATACTATGTATAAAACAGATAACTAATGAGAACCTATTTTATAGCACAGGGAACTCTACTCAATGCTCTGTGGTGACCTAAATGGGAAGAAAATAAAAAAAAACCTGAGAGGATATATGTAAACATATAGCTGATTCACTTTGCTTTACAGTAGAAACTAACACAACCTTGTAAAACAACTATTGTTGTTGTTATTTAGTCCCTAAGTTGTCTCCAACTCTTGCAGCCCCATGGACTAACCTGCCGGGCTCATCTGTCCTATACTCCAATAAAAACATTTTCTAAAAAGCTGTAAAATTTAGTGTACTACATAATGAAGCTAGTCCACTTGTAGGAACCTACGTTAATGAAATAATTTAGAATGTGCACAATGATTTTATCAAAAGCATATTTGTTGCAGCATTAAACCTAAATGCTCAAGAAAAAAGAGTAAAATACATTCTGAAACATCCTTATACATACTACACAGACGTCAAAACAAAGCCCAGTTTTGGGAAAGCAAATTTCTTGTCAAAGAAAGATGCTCATGATATATTATTTCATGTGAATAAAAGTTGAAAAATAGTCTTATGGTATGCTTCTATTTAATAGATAATAAATCTCTTTATGTGTGTTCATCTATGTGCAAGCATTTTTCTGCCAGTATATACACAAAAATATGAACAATTTTTTAAAAAGATGCTATGCAGTTGATGCGATGCATGGTCAAAGCATGAGGGCATATAAAAATACAGATCTACTGTAAGCTTGGCTGGATCCTTTATATGACTTGATCTGTTTCTCACATCAGAATGCATTTTTTGGTGCCTGAATACAAAATACATGAGGAGTGTTTAATTTCCCTTGATTTGTTTCCTTCTTTATCTCAAAGCCCCTTTTTCATTTTTAGAATGAAGCAATAATGAAAAATACATGAAATATGAGGAAGAGAGTCCTAATTTGGAACTATCCTTCCAGTCATCCTAATTGAAATACTCTCTGAATTAGAGAATTCTTCATGAAAAACAGCTTTATGAGAAACATAAAATAGATTCTGGGAAAATTATTCTCTCCCAAGGATTTGACTGTTGATTTCTGTCCTGGTCATACAGAAAAAGCTGCACAGTGGTGAAGCACAGACACTCCATCCAGCTCCATCATTTATGACTTGACATCTTTGCAAGTTACTTAACATTTAAGTTCCAAGTTCTGTTCTGTAAACTGGGAATAACAACTACTTTCATAGGACTGCTGGGCTTAAGCTAGTGGGCATAAAGAGCTTAGCATTGTGCCTAATACATAGGTATTATTCATATCCATATTAACTATTATCTTACTTATCATACTTTAGTTCAGTACAGGAAGAATCTTAATATTCTTTCAGACTGGTATGATGAAATGTTAAAAGTTTTAAGTGTCATATCGATAATTCAGTTTTAAAGGACCCAATATTTTAAGATGCCCTGTTGGTAAGTGAAAGAAATATTTTTCAAAATTCAATTCAAAAATATTATTTCAGTTAAATTTCCAGAATAATTCCTCAAAATAATATTTTACTTAAATGACCTAAATAATGACTTGCTATGCACATTCCATTGCAAGACACTTTAAATATGTCAATGACATTCTAAAGTGTTGCTCTAAATTAGCATTTTTTAAAACTGATCTCTTTGGACAAACTTTGGCAGAGCAATACCAGGACTTCTTCTAATCCTAGAGAAATTTAGACTACCAGCCCTTGAAGTCCCTTTAGATTTCCTTTATGAATTTAATAATATTTTAAAATTCCAAAAAATTAAATGAGAATCTCAATCAACAATTTCTTTTCTTAAAATATAAATCTGTTATTGAAAGAGAATCCCATAATCCCTTCCAAACACTATAAACTATCTTTTGCTAAATTCAATAACTGAGGAAATTTCACTGGATTAAATCTGAATACAAACTAAATAGCATAAACTATGGCCTATCCTCTCTGGCTAGTTAAGATTGAACAGCTGGGCAGTCAAACCAGATTTATCACTAAATCACAAACCTTGTTTAATGCAGTACCCACTACCAAGGCACTTTTTTGTGTTCATTTACTTGTTTAGAATTATCTGGACTTCGATTGATTTGCTTTGACCACCAAAACTGCCTTTTAATGCCTGCTGGATATCCTATTCCTGCCAAGGTTCAGCTGATAGATATCATGCAAGCTCTACCTCAATTCTGTCTATTGGCTGTCCTAGAATATCCTGGAGTCCTTTTTGCCCTGTGTCTGGAGTGCTTGGGTGTTCTGACCTTGTTGAGAGTCTCACCACTTTTTTACCCATCAAAACATGGTTAACTCAAAGAGTTCAATAGAGACTATTTACAAGGGTGTGGACTGCTTAAGAGAAATGATAAGGAATTAGTAAAGCATTCAAGGGATGGACCATTAATAGATCAAGACCTTATGCAATAAGGAGAGGAGCCATTTTCAGAACAGGAGTTATATCTGTAGCTTAGAATGCCTCTCTGATAGGAGATGTGGATTTCAATAAAGAAAAACAAGGACTGTAAACCTATAGCCTCAACAGAGGTAGAACTCTAACAATACCCCAATCTCTCCCTTTCTCCTCCCACTCTCTCCTCTCCAGTATCCTTATTAGTCAAAACCAACCAGAAACTATAGGGTAAGAGAATCAAATGGATGCAGTCCATGGAGGCCAAAATTTTGGAGCAAAATTTAGGGTAAAGGAAGGTCATGAGTTGATCTGGAAACTTCAGCATAAACTTTTAGGACCCTCTCTGGCTGGCCACCTTCCCAGGGGAACATAATATGCAAGTAAGCCACTTTTTCAGAATCCAAATCAATTTTGCAAGCATCTATAAGGCAGGTATAACAGGGCATGGGCTTCCCTGGTGATTCAAACAGTAAAGAATCTGCCTGCAATGTGGGAGACTTGGGTTCGATCCCTGGGTTGGGAAGATCCCCTGGAGGGCAAGGCAACCCACTCCAGTATTCTTGCCTGAAGAATCCCCATGGACAGAGAGGCCTAGTAGGCTACAATCCATAGGGTCACAAAGAGTCAGACTGACTGAGCAACTAAGCACACAGCACAATACTGTACACCTTGCCTCCACATTTGTGAAGAAGACTTTTGCTAATTTGGTGCCTGAAGCAAGGCACAGAGACCCTGACAGTTAACTATTTCTTTAGTTAACTCTGTGGCTTAGAGGGTAAAGCATCTGCTTGCAATGTGGGAGACCCAGGTTTGATCCCTGGGTCAGGAAGATCCCCTGGAGAAGGAAATGGCAACCCACTTCAGTACTCTTGTCTGGAGAATTCCATGGACTGAGGAGCCTGGTGAGTGGGCTACAGTCCATGGAGTCGCAGAGTCAGACACGACTGAGCGACTTCACTTTCACTTTTACTTTCACTTTAATTAACCTACCTTCCTACTCTACATTCAGTTCAGTTCAGTCCAGTCACTCATTCATGTTCAACTCTCTGCGACCCCATAGACAGCAGCACGCCAGGCCTCCCTGTCCATCACCAACTCCCAGAGTTTACTCAAACTCATGTCCAATGAGTCGGTGATGCCATCCAACCATCTCATCCTCTGTCGTCCCCTTCTCCTCCCACCTTCAATCTTTCCCAGCATCAGTGTCTTTTCAAATGAGTCATTTCTTCGCATCAGATGGCCAAAGTATTGGAGTTGCAGCATCAGTCTTTCCAATTAATATTCAGGACTGACTTCCTTTAGGATTCACTGGTTGGATCTCCTTGCAGTCCAAAGGACTCTCAAGAGTCTTCTCCAACACCACAGTTTAAAAGCATCAATTCTTTAGCACTCAGCTTTCTTTATAGACCAACTCTCACATCCATACATGACTACTGGAAAAACCATAGTTTTGATTAGATGGACCTTTGTTGGCAAAGTAATGTCTCTGCTTTTTAACATACCATTTAGGTTGGTGATAACTTTCTTTCCAAGGAGCAAGCATCTTTTAACTTCATGGCTGCCGTCACCATCTGTAGTTATTTTGAAGTCCAAAAAATAAAGTCAGCCACTGTTTCCATTGTTTCCCCATCTATTTGCCATGAAGTGATGGGACCAGATGCCATGGTCTTAGTTTTCTGAACGTTGAGTTTTAATCCAACTTTTTCATTCTCCTCTTTCATTTTCATCAAGAGGTTCTTTAGTTCTTTGCTTTCTGAGACATATTAGCATATACAAATGCATCAAAGCAGGAGAAATTAGCTCATCTGCTAAGAGTTTAAGCAACTTTATTGAGTGATCTGTCTACTTTCTGCCTCCCTTAGAAGTCTAGAGAGAACATTCACGTCTTCCAAGAAATTCTGAGTCAGCAGTCCAAAGCTTTATCTCATTACATATAGAAGTTTAGAAAGTATTTAGGAAAGAAATATACTTATGCTACTAGACCTGGGGAACATATATTGCAATTCAGAAGTAAATGTGGTAAAATATGGTAAAAATGTGGTAAAAAAAAAAAAAATAGAACAAAATGTTAAAAAAAGAAAAAGGAATATAGAATAAAATTGTTTATGAATCCCCCAAGGAACACTCAGGCCTACTCTGTAGAGGACTGAGATCACTACACATAAGCAAAAACGTTTCTAAGAAAGCATAAGCACTATTTCCATTCAGAGAGCCAAACTGACATGACCTTTTAGTTTTTTCCTTGGAACTAGATTTGAATGGCTTGTTCCAAAGAATAGCAAGGAGAGATAAGAAAGCCCTCCTACGTGATCAATGCAAAGAAATAGGGGAAAACAATACAACAGGAAAGACTAGAGATCTCTTCAAGAAAATTAGAGATGCCAAGCGAACATTTCATGCAAAGAAGGGCTCCAAAAAGGACAGAAATGGTATGGACCTAACAGAAGCAGAAGATGTTAAGAAGAGGTGGCAAGAATACACAGAAGAACTGTACAAAAAAAGATTTTCATGAACAGATAATCACAATGGTGTGATCACTCACCTAGAGCCAGATATCCTGGAATGTGAAGTCAAGTGGGCCTTAAAAAGCATCACTACGAACAAAGCTAGTGGAGGTGATGGAATTCCAGTTGAGCTATTTCAAATCCTAAAAGATGATGCTGTGAAAGTGCTGCACTCAGTTCAGTTCAGTTCAGTTGCTCAGTCGTGTCCAACTCTTTGCGACCCCATGAATTGCAGCACGCCAGGCCTCCCTGTCCATCACCAGCTCCCGGAGTTCACTCAGACTCACATCCATCGAGTCAGTAATGCCATCCAGCCATCTCATCCTCTGTCGTCCTCTTCTCCTCCTGCCCCCAATCCCTCCCAGCATCAGGGTCTTTTCCAATGAGTCAACTCTTCGCATGAGGTGGCAAAAGTACTGGAGTTTCAGCTTTAGCATCATTCCTTCCAAAGAAATCCCAGGGCTGATCTCCTTCAGAATGGACTGGTTGGATATCCTTGCAGTCCAAGGGACTCTCAAGAGTCTTCTCCAACATCACAGTTCAAAAGCATCAATTCTTCAG
>NW_011494638.1:1017923-1033069 GCF_000754665.1 Bison bison bison | reverse complement strand
GTCATAACTTTCCTTCCAAGGAGTAAGCGTTTTTTAATTTCATGGCTGCAGTCACCATCTGCAGTGATTTTGGAGCCCAAAAAAATAAAGTCTGACACTGTCTCCACTGTTTCCCCATCTATTTCCCATGGCGTGATGGGACCGGATGCCATGATCTTCGTTTTCTGAATATTGATCTTTAAGCCAACTCAGTATGTACTAAGAAACCTGTATGCAGGTCAGGAAGCAACAGTTAGAACTGGACATGGAACAACAGACTGGTTCCAAATAGGAAAAGGAGTACATCAAGGCTGTATATTGTCACCCTGCTTATTTAACATCTATGCAGAGTACATCATGAGAAATCCTGGGCTGGAGGAAGCACAAGCTCTAATCAAGATTGCAGGGAGAAATATCAATAACCTCAGATATATGATACCACCCTTATGGCAGAAAGTGAAGAAGAACTAAAGAGCCTCTTGATAAAAGTGAAAGAGGAGAGTGGAAAAGTTGGCTTAAAGCTCAACATTCAGAAAACTAAGATCATAGCATCCAGTCCCATCACTTCATGGCTAATAGATGGGGAAACAGTGGAAATAGTCACTGACTCTATTTTGGGGGGCTCCAATATCACTGCAGATGGTGATTGCAGCCATGAAATTAAAAGACACTTGCTCCTTGGAAAGAAAGTTATCACCAACCTAAACAGCCTATTAAAAAGCAGAGACATTACTTTGTCAACAAAGGTCCATCTAGTCAAGGTTATGGTTTTTCCAGTAGTCATGTATGGATGTGAGAGTTGGACTAAAAAGAAAGCTGAGCGCCGAAGAATTGATGCTTTTGAACTGTGATGTTGGAGAAGACTCCTGAGAGTCCCTTGGACTGCAAGGAGATCCAACCAGTCCATACTGAAGATCTGTCCTGGGTGTTCATTGAAAGGACTGATGTTGAAGCTGAAACTCCAATACTTGGCCACCTGATGCAAAGAGCTGACTCATTTGAAAAGACCCTGATGCTGGGAAAGATTGAAGGCAGGAGGAGAAGGGGATGGCAGAGGATGAGATGATTGGATGGCATCATTGACTCACTGGACATGAGTTTGGGTAAACTCCAGGAGTTGGTGATGGACGAGGAGGCCTGGTGTGCTGCAGTCCATGGGGTTGCAAAGAGTCAGACACGACCGAGCAACTGACTTGAACTGAATTTAGAGCTAACCCACTGGTATGTATAATTTGATTAACAGACAGGACTAGTCATGCCCTAGAAGTCCATTGTAGAGAGAAGCAATGGCTGCTCAAAAATAGTTCAAATTTATTTGTATCTAGCTCCAAACTAAGAACTCTCTTTCTCTCTCCATCCTACTGCCATCCCTCCCCAGACAGCTTCCTGGAGTATCTTTGCTTAATCCAGTGCCCAGGAAAGCATGAGACCTAAATTAAATATTTGCAGGTGTCTTCCCTAATTTTAAAAAATACATTTGTTCCTGAAAAAGCAGCTCTATAAGATGTGGCCCAAAGAAAGACTTAGGTTAAAAAGAGAGTGTATGTGTTAATGTAGACTCAACATGATAGGCCATATAAAAATTTTTTTTCAATTTTAATTATGGTGAAATCATCATCACACTACTACCACGTAGAATGAGAAGATGTATCAGTCATTTGAGCATTTTTTGGTTTAGGTTATACAATGTTCATGGAAGAAAGTAGATCTACCATCTGCTCAGTTGTTCTTTAAGCATATGAACTGTTCTAAGTCAGCAACTCACAATGCATGCACACTTGGCTCCTGCCAAAGCATATAACCGTGAATGTCTAAACACTAAACATTTATAATAAACACAATTATGAGACATTGCACTTATTTCTCTTTATGCATTGTGTCACTTTCACTGAATTATAAGCCACCTTGCCATTAATCTAGTTCACTATTGCATTCTTGGGGTAAACCACACAATTAAAAAATGACCTTTCTTATCTTCTTAACCCACAGAACTGCTTTCACTGAAGTATGCTCTGCTTTTTACTTAATGACTCTGTGTAGGCAAGGATATGGAGAAAAGGGAACACTTTTGCACTGTTTGAGGGAATATGAACTCGTGCAGCCACTACGGAAAACAGTATGAAAGTTCTTCAAAAAATTAAAAATAGAACTACCATATGAACCAGCAATTCTACTTCTGTGTGTTTATCCAGAGAAAATGAAAACACTAATGTGAAAAGCTACATGCATTCCCATGTTCGGTACAGCATTATTTATATAATAGCCAAGATATGCAAACAACCTAAGTGTCCATGGATGGATAAATGGATAAAGAAAATGTGGTGTGTGTGTATATATATAATGGAATATTATTCAGCCATTAAAAATAGAGAAATCTTGCCATCTGTGATGATGTGGATGGACCTTAAGGGCCTTATGCTAAGTGAAATAAGTCAAACAAAGGCATATTGTACAATCTCACTTATATATGGAATCTTAAGAGAGAGAGAGAAAAAAAAAAAACAGTTTGGTGATTGCCAGAGATGAGAGGTTGGGAGTGGGGAGGTGAAATGAGTGAAGGAGGTCAAAAGGTACTAACTTTCAGTTATAAAATAAATAAGTCCTGGGGAGCATGGTGACTATGGTTAATAATACTGTATTACATATTTGAAAGTTGCTAATATGCCACCACTCATTGTAGTGATCATTTTGCAATATATACAAATATCGAATCATTATGTTGTATACCTGAAATGAATATAATGTTACATGTCAATTACATTTCAATTTTAAAAGATACACCCAAAAACAAGTTTATGAAATCTATTACTTTTTTCCATAAATACACTGAGGGCATTATCTATTTAATCACTCTGTGACTCCTATATGTAGATAAGGACAAGAACTACCCTTGAGACATAAAGTAAGAAGCACCTCTGCTACCCCTGAGGAACAAGTATGCTCCATCCTCCCCACTCTCAATACCTTCTCTCTATGGCCAATGGGAGCATGTACCTAATGATGTATCTTTTTACTTTGGCTGCCAGGAAGCTTAGTACCAACCTTGTTGAGCAAGTATAATATTTATAAAGAACTCTAAGATCTGTATGTTTAAGCCCTAACTTTTATTTACACTTTATTTTCTATTATTTTCATATATGAGGTAATTCTAATTAAATTTTATTGTATATATTTTACAAGTCACATAAAATCTCTGAAAAGTGAAATAAAAAGTAAGAAAGTCAGGGAAAATAAAAAGCTAACCAATATTTATCAAATACACTTAGCATAAAGGCAAGTGTTATGAGCTTATACCAACAGAAGACTTGTCATTTTGATTCTCCACAGCCTGTTCACATAACCCTAAGAGTAAGCACCCTGATTCTGAATCATTATAGTTGTAAAGCCATAGGCTTGGTTTTATGGGCAGACAGCTTCATTCAGCCACATTTATTGAGCAAATGCTAAAGGAGGTGCAAATACTACAAAGAATAAGAAGGAAATAAATGTTTCAGAACACAGATTCTGGAGTCAGTCTGCCTGAATACAAAATCCTCAATCCACCACTAAGAAGCTCTGAGAGTTTGAGCAGGTTATTTAACCCCTCTGTGCTTCATTTTCTTCATCTGTATGATGGGCTTAATAACAGTACTCTCAGTGTAAGAGTCAAGAGAGCTGACGTTATAGAATGAAGTCTGGTGATAGAAGGTACTCTGTTAGCTACTATTATTACCAAAAACAAAACAAGAAGACACAGATCTTAGCCCCAAGAATCTCAGGGTCTAGTAGGAATACAGACACATAAATAGGTTTGTTTTTGTTTTGTTTTTAAAGAGCAGTAAGTGCTACACAAAGACAAGTACAAACTCTCTCAAGGTACAGAGGACAGTGCCACTGTTACTGTGTCTGACAAGCAGCTCATTCAAAAACTGTGCACAGCTCTTTTATTTACATTCTTGTCATTTTCTATATGCAGTGTCCAAGAGAATTATCCAAGAGAATTCTCTTCCTCAAATTCCAATCTAACAACATGTAGTAGTTAATATTTCACTGACATTTAATCTAATTGCCCATATGTAATAGCAACGATTATAGTATTTTGTCCCTGACATTTATGTTGCCTGAACACTATGCAGCTTAAATTGGCCCACAAGCCATAACTGTTCAACTGCTGTCTTCAATTTTCCTGAGTTGAGAACAAAATTTCTGCACCAGAGTACACTTTCTTTCACACGCAAACAAACCCACATGTGCAAGTACATATGTACATAAAAAGAAGGTGTCTGGGTGCCAAACATGAATCCACCCCTGCCCAGTAAATCTGATATTATTATTTTTCATCATTTCAAACAACTGTGCAGCAATCAACTGGACTGCTCATGTGGCAGCCCAATCTGGGCACTAAGACAGATGCAATAATCACACCAGCTGGGAGGTATTCAGTTAGCTTGCTCATCTAGAGATGACAGAAATCTTCCATGTCAAAAATTTTTGCAACCCCCAGATAGACTTTTCTCTTTTAAACCACTATTCTTTTTTCAGGCCATTCATATAATTGGGATCTAATTATCAAGTTCACTTAAAGCATCACTTTTTGAAATGAGCACACAGGATGTGCAATCAAAACTTGGAACGTGCATGCTACATCTACAGAGACTCTCCTGTTAAATAATGCAGCTGGAAAGAGGCGCCACTGAGACAACAAGGCTTTTTGGCTCCTGTGTAAAGGGCTGAATTCTTATGGTGTTTAATTTCCCAATTCAGGATTCCAAAGTCTGTGCAGCAGCAATGTCTAGTTAGCTGTGTCTTCATGTCCTGCAGGGGAGTGGGTGCAGCTGGACAGCAGCAGGCTGCTGGTTCGGTTTGATTGTGTAGCCCAGCCTGAAGAGCCTCCTGGGACCAGCAGTGTTCTGCAAATTAAAGTCGGCCTGGCCTGAAGGTCAGCAGCCATCCCCCAGCAGTCACTGGTCGTCCCAGCCCGCTGCCCTTGAGAAATTGGTGTGCTGCAAAACATATTTGCTCAGATACAGAGAGAAAGCGATTCTTCACCTAATTACATCCATTTGGCTCTGAACAGATAGATCAGATCTCTTTGTGGGGGGAACAAAGCAGAAAAGAAAGGGATATTTATGTTTATTCATTTGCTAAAGCTCTCCAAAATTTCTGTAGGGAAGCTGTATAGCTAAAATCAAATAATGAATTTTATGCTTTATGAATTATACACACTATGTAAAAATGAAGAGTGGGAGAAGGATGAGGAAAGTAGGGGTTTCTAGAGAATATACACCCTGCTGTAGGGCTGTCTTAACAAAATGGCCGCAATGAGTTCTCATCTACAAATAGCTCCCAACCACAAATGCCTTCTCTCTACTCTGCCAAAATAACAACCATTTCCTATCATTCAATGGCCTCTCTGAGAGCTGCTATCCAGTCTTTCTCAGTTCTTTACAATGTCTTTAATCATTTGCAAAGAAAACTGACTTTTAGCCAGGCAATTCACATCTAAGTCATTTTGCTAACTAAGGGTTAAATCAGTGGACCAAGCAGCCCAGAGGAATGTTCTGAAAGGACCTGTGCAGCAGTTTGAGAAACACACAACACACTAGCCTATTGAGGCAGGACCAATTGACCTCAAGACTATCTGGGTAAAATTGCAAAGTAGATAACATTCTCTTTGGCCAAAGAGGCTTCTAAAGCCTTTTCCTCATCCTCTTTCAGTTGGTTCAGTTCAGTTCAGTCACTCAGTCATGTCCAACACTTTGCAACCCCACAGACTGCAACACACCTCCCTGTCCATCACCAACTCCCAGAGTTTACTCAAACTCATGTCTATCAAGTCAGTGATGCCATCCAACCATCTCATCCTCTGCTGTCCCCTTCTCCTCCTGCCTTCAATCTTTCCCAGCATCAGGGTCTTTTCCAAGAGTCAGTTCTTTGCATCAGGTGGCCAAAGTATTGGAGTTTCAGCTTCAGCATGTCCTTCCAATGAACACCCAGGACTGATATCCTTTAGGATGGACTGGTTGGATCTCCTTGCAGTCCAAGGGACTCTCAAGAGTTTCCTGCAACACCACAGTACAAAAGCATCAATTCTTCAGCTCTCAGCTTTCTTTACAGTCCAACTCTAACATCCATACATGACTACTGGAAAAACCATAGCTTTGACAAGACGGACCTTTGTCAGTAAAGCAATGTCTCTGCTTTTTAATATTCTGTCTAGGTTCAGTTGGTATCAAGAATAAATGAATACCTTCATTCTTTGTCTATTCCTTCCCCATCACAGTCTTCACTATCCTCACTCCCTCAATTTTGTCCTCTTAGGTCATTCATTCACTATGAAATATATGGAAGTTCTCCTGGACTTGGTTATAATTTAATTGGCATCAACACCAAAGAAATGAAAATGGATGGAATTTCAGCCCTTGATCAGGGAAGAGTTTAGGGTCATATGAGCCTTTCTAACATTCCTAAACATCCTACCTTATTGGAAATCATCACTTTCTCTGCTCTGCGCTATGCCCCCAGAATCACTTCCTCATGACTGTCTGTATGCACAGATATGCAGAGGGCTGACTTGGAAATTATCTTGAGCATAATATTTGGAGTAGGAGCCCTGGAAAAATATGGCCCTGGTGAAATAAGGCAGATAAAAGAGCTGGGAGTGAGAGACAATCTTTACCCTCAGCTCCACCAAATTCATCTGAGAAATAAGGATGTTCATTACTATCTCTCTAACACACAGCACTGTGCAGAAGGCAGTGAAAGGCTTTGTCTCATAAAGGCTCAGATTAAAGGGATTGTACAGTTTAAGAGAAGGAAATGGCAACCCACTCCAGTATTCTTGCCTAGAGAATCCCATGGACAGAGGAGCCTGGAAGGCTACAGTCCACAGGGTCACAAAGAGTCAGACATGACTTAGCGACTAAACAACTAAACAACAGTTTAAGAACAAAGGGATACAAAGCCCTAATGTAGTATTTAAAATATTATTTCTGTCTTGGTTTCTGGTCTTTAAAGAGAGAGCCAAAGCTTTTCTGGTTATTTTATCTTAACTTGCAAGCAGTCCTAGATGAATTTTTCAGTTATTTCCAAGATCATACCATTAGCTATAAGGTTAAGATTCAAATGGGGAGGGGAGAAAAAAAAAAAGACGTAAACTGGTGGTAAGAAATACAGACTCCTTTATCTTTAGAAAGTATTTTGTTTGCAAAGCACACACTTCATTCCATTTAATAGTGAAAACAAACAGACGTAGGGAATGGTCTCTTCACTTTCAACTCTGTATCACTTGAATGTTTACAGTCTGTCCAATCCTACCATCCTGACTTGGGCTAGACACTCTTGGGGTTCCCTTTTTGAAGCATGCTCTTGGTTAGACTGACCATGTGGAATGCCTTATTCTTGTTGAGTCCACAGCAAACCCTAAAAATGGAAGTCTGTGTTGGAAATTCATGAATTTGGCATTAAGACAAAAACAAAATTTTATTCAAATAGCAAGCCACAGTTATATTCAGAGCAGAAAACTCCATGATAAAAAAGAAGGAAGTAAAAGTGACAATGTGAAGGTGTGTTATGCTTATCAATGCTTAACATATTTAGTTGAAGCATTAACCAATCTTCTCTGCCATGTTTTATTGGTGGATCCATTCCTAGCTCAATCCAACACTGTATTAAATTTTTAAAAAGAAAGCAAAGAAAAAGAGTGACTTCTTTGATTCTGACATTAAGTGTGGTGCAGGGATGGTATTTCAGCCCCTAGATAGCTAAGGGCACTTCATAATAGAATCCAGCGCCTTTCACCCCTAAATCACTGATTTGAATCCAACCCAGGTCACTACTGACAGAATGTTATTACCTCTAGGTGTTGTCCGGTGGCCCATGTGGAATGAGCTGATGGTCTCTGTCCTGTTCCATGTGGACAATTGCCCATGTCACCTCGTTGTCAGTTTCAAACGAGAAGCCAAGGAGTTAATTGATGTGAAGCACAAGCCCTCCTCGCTCTGCAAGGTGGTGCCCTTTGGATCGGAGTGGAGGGCAATGACTGCAATGTGTGAAGCCGGACCCTGATCTCCCTCATCAGTTTCCAGGACATCAATCCGTCTAGTTATTCTACAACCATCTTTGCTAGGGACAAAGAATAAAAAACATGCTGGGGTTTTAGACAGAATTTGTTTCCATTTTTTTCTGGTATGAGAGTTTCCTTGCAATGAATGCTACTTATGTCAACTTTCAGTTCACCATCTAATTAGAAGAACAGGAATTTGTAACACCAAAGCAAAATGCTATGAATATTCAGTGTTTTCTACTTGCTTTGATATAATAGATTTTTCTGCAGAATAAATGAATTTATTCTGAATTTAACCAGAGCCACAGGCACAGCACTAGGATTTCTAGTCAAGAAGACAAAGATACACATGTTTGAGAAAGGAAGGCCATTTAAACATACTCCATACTCTATGGT
Organism: Bison bison bison; assembly: GCF_000754665.1. Taxonomy (NCBI): domain Eukaryota; kingdom Metazoa; phylum Chordata; class Mammalia; order Artiodactyla; family Bovidae; genus Bison; species Bison bison. Next base: position 1,024,650 of record NW_011494638.1, on the reverse strand, counting down.
TGTATATATTCCTACCAGGATGAAACTTTAGAGGTCGTGTCATCCAACCCAGCTTTATTTTCAATGAGAAAACTGATGCAAATATAAGCAAAATGTCTTGTTTAAGGTCACACAGTAAAAAACTAACATAACTAAGACCAATAAAGAAGTCTCCAAACTTATACTCAGTTGCTCTTTTACAAAAGCATTTATTTCATTTCATTTAACAGGAAATGAGCACTTCATTTACTGAGCACTTCCTGTGAGCCAGGCACTCTGCCTGGTCCTGTGGTGGTGGCAATGGTAGCAGTAGTGATGGTAGTGAGGGGTAGAGAAAAGAAGAAGGAAGAAACTCCCAGCTCAGCATACAGCACAGAGCCTGGCATAGTGAGATGTCATTAACAAGAACAGATATATGAACAGAAGTACAAAAGAGCTATTTTCTGTTAGGTTTTGCCAGATACATCCTGAGACAAAGATTTGAGTATGAATAGTTTATTTTGAAGGTGATGCCAGGAAGCAGTGGTAGAGGAGAGGGAAAGTGAGAGAGCGGGAAAAGAATGGCACACAAATTGTGTTGGTGAGCAGGTTGCTACTGAGGGCGGCTGGGGCTCCACCTTACCAAGGATTTGTGAGCAGTAATGAGGACACAACTCAGGGTAGACCCACTAAGAAATGAGGAGGCTGGGGTAACTATCCACCAATTCCCATCCATCACTAGTTGAGGGCCATACAAGCAGAGCGTTCACCCCCTAGCACCTCTGACCTGCTAGTGTGGCAACCAAGCATACTGGAGCCATGGACAGCCCCCATACAGAGGGGCACAGGTCCTGGCAGCAGGAAGCCATCAGCCTTTTTAGAAATTATGAGTGAGGAGGGGGCATGAGTGAGGTGTCGACGGCCTCTGCTATAAGGATTTATGATCTCATTAAGATTATATCTAATATTTGGAAGATAGTTGATAATACAGAACAAAGATGGTGGGTTCAGAGAAGAAACACAACATGGGAAGTGGTTGCTGTGTGTGCTCAATACAAGGGCAGGTATAGCAGAAGGCGCTGCTCCCAGAGAGCAAGGCCTGTTTATTCTTCTGCTTCCCATTCACAACCAGCAACTCAACATGCTCCATCTTCCTGCCTCTTCACCCCTCTGCTCTACCACCTCCTCCATAATGGCTGCTCCACAGAATTTCTTCCTTTTAATGCCCCTACCTGGTCCTTAACACCCACCCTCCCATGCCCACCAAAGCAGCTCCCTTCATCATATCATCTCACCCTCGGAGCCCCCCAGCAAGTGGAATTTCTCCCCCACATCTCATCCTCCAAATATCTATTTTTCCATCTCTTCCTCAATATTCATGGTAATAAATTGCAATTTGTTTCTGAGTAATAACAGACAGCAGTTGCTCAAGAGATGTGATAAATAAATGTCACCACATTACTAAGTCAAGCTGACAGAGACGCTCATAGGACAACACACCAGACACTGAACTGAGAATTTCATAGCAACTTTCGATCTAATTCCTGAAAAAAATCACACAGACCCCCACAGCCCTCAGGAATCAGCAGAGTTCCAATGATGCTTGCTGTAAAAACTAGAGAAAGAAAAAAAAAAGCCCCTTGGAATTCTCATGCCCAAGCACTGTGCAATTCCCAGAACCTTACCCCAGCTGCAATTTCCCTCCTAGAAACTAGCTCAGTAATGTCCACAGTGTAGCTAGATTGCTCAAGTGCATAGCTGCACAGCCACTGAGATAAGGTGGAGGGAGAGAAATCTGTCTCAGAAGATGTCAGGGGAAATGTGGAATCATCTTCCATTTCCCTCTTCGGCAAACCATAAGGTTTTGGAGGGGAAAGGTCTACAGAAATGGTTACAAAATTTTTTTTAATTATTTTTTCTTGGTGGAGGGGGGAGTGGAGTCTGCATACGGTTAAGTGCCTATTGTGTATGAGAAGCTAAACCAGGTGCTAATATACAGTGCCTTGTTTAATTCTAATAAAATTTTATGAATAATAATAATAAATAGCAATATTTATTAAGGCAGTATTCTGGGCACTATGCTAACAACTTTAATATATTATCTTGCTCAATCCTCACACACCCTACGAGCTAGGTACAATACTGTCTTCATTTTACTCATGTGTAGACTGAAGCTTTGAAATGTTCCATGAAGGAAGTGAAAGTGTTAGTCGCTCAGTCTTGTCCAACTCTTTGTGACCTAATGGACTGTAATCCACCAGGCTCCTCTGTCCATGGAATCCTCCAGGTAAGAATACTGGAGTGGGTTGCCATGCCCTCCTCGAGGAGATCTTCCTGACCCAGGGATACAACCACATCCCTGGAGATCCCAGAGATCCTAGATCTCCCGCATTGCAGGCAGATTCTTTACCATATGAGCCACCAGGGAAATGTTCTATAATCTGCCTCAAATCACAAAGTTTACCTGTAACCTTTGGATCTTGGACCCACACACTAGGTGTCTGACTCTATAAGCCATTCTCTTTCTACTGAACCACACTCTCATGATGCAGGAATCTTTCTTATATAGTGGCTCCCATGTCATGAGTTAAGGAGGCATATGGCTGACTCATCTGAAAAGACCCTGATGCTGGAAAAGATTGAGGGCAGGAGGAGAAGGGGACGACAGAGGATGAGATGGTTGCATGGCATCACCGACTCAGTGGACATGGGTTTGGGTGGACTCTGGAAGTTGGTGATGGACAGGGAAGCCTGGCATGCTGCAGTTCATTGGGTCACAAAGAGTCGGACACAACTGAGCAACTGAACTGAACTGATGGTTACCTTCAGGGATGTCGACTTCAAAACGTTTGAGACAAGTATCCCACAGAATTTGCTCATATATTAATCCATGGATGTGGCTATGAATATCCAATGCTTTGAGACTATACAAACAGGAAGGTCACTTCTGGTCTTCACTGTCACTCTTGTAATCCCACTAGGGCCAAGAATCAATGAGAGGAAATAATTTCTTACACTTCTGCAAACCAGGCTGAGGTCTGCAGAATCAGAAGCTGTTTTCTGCCGGGTTCCCAATACTGGGTCTTGTTTTCCCAACAAGGCTTGGGAAATAAGAACAACATAAGAAGGTCTAAGATGCACATCCATCTCAGGAGAGACATAATCATCTGAGGGACAGAAGACTGCTTTGTGTTGACCCCTAAGAAAGCCCTAATAATCTACAGAATTCACAAATGCCAGAAGGTAAAAAGGTAAGCAAACAATTAAAGAAGGAATGATCCAAAAGGGCATTTGGGGATCAAAAATTCCAACACAAAGCTTTCTGGTTCCTTACTAGACTCAACCAGAGTGGTCATTACCAGCACACAAACCCTCGTTATTTGAACCATTCAATGGTTCATGATTTAATGCAGACCCCAAGTTATAATCTGGCTGGATATCCAAGGACCTTAAGAAGTGGTTCAGAACTTATATTTCCCAGGAAAGCAACATTTTTAAGTGTAAGAATTTCCAAGGCATCCCATGAAAGCCACATCAATCCATAATGTATTGTGCTTCCACTGGGATGAGGAGAACATGCCTTCTGCAGATCCTTCCCTTAGAGCAGAGATGCACTGAGCAGATGCACAGGTAAAGGAGCAGGATGGGACTTGGGTGGTATGATTAGGAGTCCTGTGGTATACTAATCCCAGAAGACTAACCCTGGACTGAGGATTCTCCAGTGGATCTATCAGTAGCACCTCCTATAAAAGCAGATGCTGGAAGTGGAAGAGTGGATGAGGAGCAACTGACCTTAGCACGTGGTGAAGAGACACCTCAGGGGCCATAGAAAGAGTTCTGAACTGGGAGACAAGTAATGGGATCTGGGTGACATCAGCTCTCATCCACAAATTGTAGGCAACAACTAATATCTCACCCACAAGCTGTTATGAGGATTCACTGAGAAAGTGGAGCTGAAAGTGGCACAGTATGTGTTACTTGGTATATAGCAAACTGGTTTGTTAGGGCATTTCTGCATTATAAAAGTATAACTGTATAATCATAATCACAATACTTTAGATTTGCACAGAATTTCTCATTTCATAAAGCAGTTTAGAATATCTGAACTCCAAACCTTACAACAGTCTTAACGATGGGCATTAATATTGTCCCCACTGTACAAATGAGAAAACAGAGGCTCAAGATGATTCAATGACTTACCCACAGATACACACAGAGAAAAGTGGAAGAATGCAGCCTTGGGCCCAGGGACTTCTGACTTTACTCTGAGGGGAGTAGATCATAGACTTCTTGGTTCACTACTCTTAGGGTCTAGGAACAGTGACATGTGACATCTCAGCATCAAAGTGAGGACAGGGTGGGAACTCACCATTCTCATAAGTTCCACAACTTGTATTCTGGAAAAATCAGATGTAAGTAAGAACAATGATACAGCATGCATGCTCAGTCATATTCAACTATTTGTGACCCCATGACAGGGCCCGCCAGGCTCCTCTGTCCTTGGAGTTTCCCAGGTAAGAATACTGGAGTGGGTTGCCATTTCCTCCTTCAGGGGATCTTCCCAACTAGAGATCAAACCCACATCTCCTACATTGGCAGGCAGATTCTTTACCTCTGAGCCACCTGGGAAGCCCCTAAGAACAATGATAAAGTGGGACAAAGACTCCTGCTAGAATCCAACCCAATTCCCTACATAGGGATAAAATGACCAGTTCAGACACTCCCCCACCCCCCTCACTGGCCTCCTGTTTGCTTCCAGGGACCACCCAGCTCACTATCTGAGCACCTACATTCCTTCTTCCCATTTTCCAGCAAGCTAAAGCTTAAGAAAGGGAGCCATTTGTGAGTTCAGCCCCTCCCCGCTTTCTGAATGTCAGCCAAGACTCCAAATTTCTCAAAGAGCAGACTCCCACCTTTTTCCAGTGCTTTTCTGATCATGCCACAAGGTAGATGTGGTTAGGAGGGAGTCATGGATAAGCAGGGCCTGTGGTCATCATTCCAATCCACATTACACAGCATGGCCACTGCCTATAGTCACGCACACATCTTAAAAGTCAAGGCTCTTTTTTTATCTGTTGACCTTTCCTTTCCTATCAGCCTCAGACCATTACCACACCTAGCCACACATTTACGGAAGAGGGAAGCAGGAATCTCTTTTGTCTGTTTGCTTTATCAAACCGCAGTCACAAAAAGTCCACTCAGAACAAAGATGTTCTCTGTACCCTTCACCTGGCATGTGGCCCTGGCAAGAAAAAAAATGTATTTAATGATGAGATAGGATGAAATAGAGCCCAAAAGGTGTAGCCCCCTAGATGAATACGACGCCACTTCCCTTTCCAGCTCTTTCCCACAGCTGTTCTGTAACAACTGACAACATGTACAAAGGGGAAAAATTATTTCTGGGGCTAAACATTAAAACAAACGCAGCCCAGAGCTAGTTAATTCTTCGAATGAGACAAACATAAATGGTGCGTGGTTGTGCAATAAGGTGTAAAAGAGGAAGTGAGATGCATTAGAACCAAGAGTGCATAATGTATTATCAACAGCTCTGCGGCTTTGATGGGTGAAGGCTTTTATACCGACGCTGTATTGATAGGTATTTCAACCAGCAGTAAAAAACCGTTCTTGACATTCATCTATAGGGAAAAATATCCATGTACTCTTGGCTGTAGGACCAATTAGTCTGTGAAAGCAGTGGGGAGGGGGGACAGAATATAAATGCAGGATGCATCCGCACTTGATTACTCTAATGAAATGTCCATTGATTCCTATAGATTAATGTGAGAAGAACAGCAGCTGCAGAGTGGCTAACACCTCTAGGTCAGCAGCTGTGTGGAGGGGTGGGGTGCGTGTGCATGTGTGAACACCCCCATGAGTCTTGTGCACGGAGAAGGGAGAAACTAAAAGAGAGGATCGTGTGTGTGTGTGTGTGTGTGTGTGTGTGTGTCAGGGTGAGACTGATTATGCTGGACAGAATCAAGGAAAGGAAGAGTCTGGCTTCTTTAGCCATTCAAGACTGGCTGTGTCCAGCAGTGGACAATAGGAATCCAGTCAGCCACTTGCAGGGGCAAGGGCCATGAGCACTCCATTTCCCTTTCCTCTCCCCTCTCTCCACCCACATTTGACTTTGCTGTGAGGGGGACAGAGAGCTCACAGGTCACCTAGTTTGGTTCAATTAATTTCATACAGCCTTTAGCCACAGAGAGCAAATGTGGAGCTCACAGATGGCTCTCTGTCCCCTCACTGGTGCCCATTCTTCTTCACTCCCACCCAACATTGACATTGACTTGCACATGCTAATATTGTGCCTTGAGGTCAATGTGCCAAACTAAGTGAAACATTTGCCAAACTTAAAGGATGCATGCCCCAGCTCATGTAATTACTGGGGAACTGTTCTCTCCCTCTTGGAACTGGCATTAACTTAAATTCTCCATCTCAAGAACAAGAATGTTTAAAGGATGCTCCCTTCACTGTCAAGTAAACAGCTCTCCTATGGCTGCAAGGTCTTCCTTTAGAAAATGCTATCAACTCAGTCTTGCAACAGAAGGCCTGGGATCTGCTCAGGGTTTTACCTAAAGTCTCTCCTTGTAGTACGCACAAAAATTATTTACATCCAAATTCGAACTAGCTAGCATATATTTGGTCCACCTGGTTCACAATAATTTCTACTTAGAGAAAAGGAAGTAGCAGAATATCTGGGAACCAGAAGAACCCCATGCATGCATGCATGTAGTGGCTGCAGAGGTGTGCTGCCTCTGCAAAAAAAAAA
>NW_011494638.1:1007772-1017823 GCF_000754665.1 Bison bison bison | reverse complement strand
AAAAAAAAAAAAAAAACAAGCTCTCTGCATCTTCCCAAGTAAGAGCTCAGAGGTTCCTGGGGACTGGCGGTATGGTCTCCTGAAGCACAAAGAGAGGAAATCTAACAAGAAGCAGCAAGCCCTAGAAATCTTTTCACACTCAGAAAGAAACTTCTGCTTCATCAGAACTCAGCACCCAACAAACATGAACCTCACCTGAGCTCAAAGGGAAGGGAAATGTTAGCTTCAATGTTCAAATCTACCTCCTTTTTACTTTCTCTGAGGACCCTAACGGCTAATCAGAACATGCTGATTACTCCTAGTTCTGTTTCTCTGAATCACTATTTGTTACAGCCGACCCTTCACTAGAGAGTCAAGAAAATGGATGAGAAGATCAGAATGCACTTTTAATACTGCTAGTTAAGTACTTAGCATGTGTACTTTAGAGCAAAATACATTCTTCAGCACCCATGTATTTGCTTAGCTCATTATCATTAACCTGGTTTTAGATATGGTTAGAGACAGAAACCTGAACTGGAATTTTATGAAGATAAGTAGCTGCCAAAATCTGTGTGTGCCAAATCTGATAGATAGATACCTAATTTTATCTGTAATAGGCTATATTCTCCTGATTGCTCTCCAGCTAAGACTTTCTAGTTCTCCAACTCTCTTCCACCTGCCGGCACCATATGAGTCTGTGTTTTAAGGACTATAGGCCCAACATTCTTTTTTTATTGAGAAGCTGCAGAACTCTAACCGGTAGTTCAATAAATTGTGTTACATCCCCCTCACACTGAATGCCCTACACACTTTGGCTTTCCATGTGTAATTGCAAGCTGTTATTAGCCCTGAGCTGTGTCCGTTACTGGCCACACTCTTGCTGAGCGGTCAATTTTTTCCCCTGCCATTTCCTTTGCTCACACCATGCTGACCACGTTGGCCAGAGGCGGCCCGAGGTTTATAGTGCAGCATTGATTTTTCTTTTCTCTCAATACTGACAGAATCATAGATCCAAGGCAAATAAAGAAATGCATTCTGGGGTGATGAAATGTCTTTCATTCAGGCCGGATTGAATCAAAGCCCATCACAGAAATATAGGGCTCTGAAATGCTAGGGAGGCTCATGCCTCAAATTGCGGAAAAATAAATTTTATGTTTTCTGCACTTTCCTTGGGATTTGTAAATCACTGGGGACTTGGATTATCTAGCCAGTGACCAATTTGGGCAATGGGGCCATTGTAAACCAAGAGCAGCTATTACTGCGTTCATTAATTGGGGCATTGCTTGTAATTCTGCTAGAAGGATAGTCATTTATTAGCTTAAGTAACACCCGGAGTCTTCCAAAGAACTGTCCTACTGTAAAAATATTGACTGAGGCTCAGCCTTTGCTAAGAAATGCAAGATAGCAATTCACAGAGATGTGTGAAATCCAAGCACACTGTCTGTTACCAAGGGGCAGCAGTGACTGACTGCAATAAATTGAGGAAATCTTCACTCAAACAAATACCTCAAATTAACACCTGGTGAAATGTAAATATGACCTTCAGTAATTAATTTGATGATATTCATACCTTGTTTATAGACATTAATCCAAGTTTGATCTTTGGCACACACAAGAGTACATGTTCACAGATACAGTGGGATATTTGATGGAAAATCCCTTAGAGTGGGAAGTCCAGATACTTAGACTTTCATCCTCATTCTTCCATTAACAATAAACTATTAGCTCCAAACACATTACCACATTGCTCTGGTTTTGATGGTTCAGTGGGATAATGTATGTGAAGTATCTGACACAGAACTCAGCATATGTCATTTTGTGCAACACGAGTGGTTGAGCACTTACTTATGATGGAGAGGCACACAGGTAGGCACTAAGGACACGGCAGTAATCAACTAGCTGCTTCCCACCTTTGTGGAGAATATAGCCTGGTGCACATGGAACAAATAGGAAGTGCTCAAGATTACTGCTATATTATGATTATTATATTTATATTATATTGTTTGTATTATATTATAATACAACTATTATTATAGTTGTAGTAGTATGGAAGGGTTGGGGTTTAGAAATGGAAGAGTTAGGCTACATGAATTTAGTTCCTTTCCAGCTCTCAGACTCTTTAATCCACAATCAATAATAACTATCTGTGTATGTATGTTTGCATGTGTATCTGATTATATGTATAATTACTATGCAGTAGAGATTTACAGTTAAGTAGATATGTCTGCCAAACAGCTCATCCATGTCATCTAAAGTTGGGAACCATTCAAAATTCAAATATATTTATTTGTTTTCAATTTGGCCTAATTCCAAAAAATAATTTGAAATAGTGTATAATTTTAAATGTATATTTAAGCCTCCTGGAATGCACAAGAAAATAACTTTCACTATTTTTGTCTGAAACATCAAATTCAGGTCCCCAAAACCTGAAAATATTACACGTACAGCCAAAAAGTTTAACTTATTACAGGGATAAAAAGATACTAAGTAGTACAAGGGCTACTTTAATCTCTGATGATCTTAAAGACTAGACACCTCTCTAGCTCTATGATATCTGAGTTTCTAGGAAAGAGAAACTTTCTCTTATTTTTCATTCATCCCAAGTTCTTGGCACATAACAGGTACTTGATGAATGTCAGTCAGCCAATCAATTAGCACCCCAATCAGAGAGTCAGCTCTGCTCCAGGTCCTTCCATAAGCCATCCGTGAAGGCATCTGTTTTCCTCTGTGAATGAGCATAACTAAAAGCCAGGTAGTCATGACATATTTTGGTTTACAGTGCTTAAGGGTGTCTATAATTTGAAATTCAAAGGAACTTTGAAAGACATGATTGCAGAAACCTATAAGAGGGGAGTAACTCCACGAGTCAAAAATACCTGGTATCTTCTCCCTGTACCAACTGGGAGAGGAGAAGGAAAGGAAACCGAGCTCCTCAGTGATCCTCTGCCCTAAGTGGTCCTCCAGGAAGGATGGCCTCTTCATTTTGTTTGTTTGACTTTTTACCAATCTCTAGAGAATATTTCCTTCAATGTTTATTGACTCTAAAGTTGGTCTGGAATGGCCTTTTCCATTTTTATGCATTTGGGCAGTGACAAGTCACCTTTTTGAACTTCTGTTTGACTTTCAGCATATGACATAATTCCAATGACTGAGCCAGAATTTTAAACTTAAATGGCAATACTTATAAAATGCTAATACATATAAGATGCACTCCTGCTGTTTTTTAGAAAAAGGATTTAGTCAACTTGTAAAAGCCATTACTCACACAAGGAACATATGTCAATTTAGATTGCTTTTAATTCCAGAGTCTGAGTCTTACCTTTATGTAAACTGGGTATTATAATTACTTGGGGTATGAAATATTTTGCTCAGGTCTACCTTTGCCCTGAGGAATCTGCATTCAATGAGCATTTTCTAAGCACCCACAACATACCAGGTATAGGGTCTCTGCCTTCCAGGAGACACTTATAAAAACAAATGCAAACAGTCAAGATTCAGCCTCCAGGGTTCATGATAGAGGATGTGCCTGATGCTATGGAATGAGGCTAAAGGACAGTTTGCATTTCCAGTATGAGGCATAGGCCAGAAAACTCTTACCAGGCATTTCTGGGCTTAGTTTTGAAAGATGCATAAGGGCAAAGCAAGTTGAAGCCAAGAAAGCAGCATATGCAAAGGCCACTGGGAATCAAGGATATGGGTTCCTAAATTTCTAGAGAGACAGTCTCTTGGATTCACTCCCTAGGTTATCTCTAAACTCTTCATAGGAATATTAAAAAAAAAAAAATGTTACAGTGCTGGGAGAGGGATTCCTGCAAGCCCAGGCAAAGGGAGCAGAGAATGGAGGGGAAAGGAGAAAAAAAGGCCACACACCTGGTGTTTTCTCCCCAGTTCAACACAGCTCACACATGGGGAGTCACATACCCATAGTCCAGAATCTCAGGGCTCTAAATCACACACTCAGCCTTCCTCCACAGGCATTTGGGATTTTGAGCATGGCCTAATGGGATACCTGGAAAGACAAGGCTAAACAGAAACTGCTCATGCTGACTTGGGCTCAAGGTTGGTATGGCCAAGCTCAACCTCTGCCTCAATGGTTGGAGATGGGAATGAGGTGGTAATTAGGCAGAGGAAGAGCAAGTCAGCTTTGGTGAGGAGAAAAAGGCAGCCCCAGAGTCAGCCTGAGGCCAAGAGAACAAAGAAAATCACCCTGAAAACTCACCCAGCCCTCTCCCAGGAGGCAGTCTGACAGTGCACGTTTATCATTCACCTTAATTCAAATCAATTCTGATTTGCAGGAACATCAGCTGTTTGAAGAGATAGGTGACTTCGCCAATACATTCCTGCTTATCTTTCTAACTGACTAAATTAGTAAATTTAACAACAACAACAAAAAAACAACCTCAGGGGTTTGATGAGGAAAAATGTTTGGATGGAATCATGTAGATCAAAAAAGGTTGACTGAAATGTTCCTTGTGTAAGGCCACACACATATATAACATTTTCTGACTTCACAGGAAACTTCAAGTCATTAAACAAATGAAATGTGCCAAGCATATTGGGTGCCAAAATGTGATACATCAAAAGTAAAGAAAAGGAATATTACTAATATTACTACAACTTAAATCTTAGCACAAGATGTAAATTCTTTAGTTGTGCAGCATTACTCTTATACTTTTTACTTTTAGAGACCTTCAGAAGAATTTCCCAGATGCTATCCAGCATCTGGAAGGGTAAACATATTCAGGTTTGGTGGATTTCTTATGAATTCTAAGTCTCAATAATCTCCCTAGGATCTAAGAGGATTATTTAAGAAAAGAGCATTCAGTACCTTTCTCTGGAATGGAGAATTCCACACACAGGTGAAAACAAGCTTTGAGGGACAGACCAGTGTGGAAATGATACATTCCCAACACCTAAAACAGTGCCTGGCACATCAGAACTACTCAATAAATATCCGTCAAGTGATGAGTGGGTGAATGAATGAACAAAAGCCCTGCTTCTGGTAAACTCATACATCGCCAACATAGCACACTGGATAGAGTCCTGCAGACCATGTGATGTTTCCTCTGCCTAGAACACTCTTTTCCCAGATTTCCACTTGACTGGCTCCTCATCATTTAGGTTTCTACCAATTATCACCTCCTCAGAGTGGTCCCCCCTGATTACAGTATTGGGGGGAAAACACCATCCTACTAGCAGTTACCAGCTTATCTCATTCTTCCTGTATTAATGTCTTTGGAGTAATTGTTACTCATAAAATACATTAGTATAATGTATTAGTTTTCTATGACTGCTGTCATAGTGACTTAAAACTATACAAATTTATTATCTTATAGTTCTATAGTTCAGAAATCTGACACAGGTCTCACTGATTAAAATCTAGATGTCATCAGGGCTGTATTCCTTTCTAGGGACTCTAAAGGGAGAAGCTACTTCCTCACATATTACAGCTTCTACAGCCCACTCACAATTCCTTGAAGCATAGCCCCTTCCTCCAACTTCAAAGCCAACAGTGTTGCAAGTCTCTGACCATTCTTCCAAAGTTCCATCTTCTGACCATAGCCAGCAAACATTTCCCACTTTTAAGAACTTCTGTGAGTAGATAATAGAAGCTAATCTCTCCAGACAGATGACAGAATCTGAACATTTATTTGGCATTCAAAAAACATAACTACTTCACACATTTCTACCACTGGGTAAGTCACTGGTAAACACTTTTATTTTTAACTGAGGTATAAGTCACCATATGATTCACTTTTAAAGTGCACACTTTAATGGTATTTAGTATATTTGCATTACTATTTAGTACACATCTAGTACAACCAAACCACTATTTAATTTCATACCATTTTGCTACCCCAAAATGAAATTGCATACCTATTAGTAGTCATTCCCAAGTCCCCACCTTCAGCACAGCCCCTGGCAGTCACTAATCTATCTACTTTCTGTCTCTATGGATTTGCTTATTCTGGGTATTTCATATAAATGGAACATTCAATGATTGGACTATATGTCTATATTCATTCACTTTAGAACAATGTTGTCAAAGTTCATGCATTTTGAAGCATGTATCACTGATTCTTCCTTTTTTATTATTCCACTGTATAGATATACCACATTTTATTTATCCATTCACCCACTGATGGTCATTTGGGTTACTTCCACTTTTAGGCTATTACGTGTAACACTGCCAAGAACGTGCATGTACCAGTTTGGTTTTTGTTTTTGTTTCGTAAAGTTACATTTTCAATTATTTTGGGTGCATGCCTAGAAGTGAAATTTCTGAGTCACATGGCAACTCTATTTCACAGAATTTTGTTATCTGTAAAATGTGGTGAACAGTCCCTCTAAGCTATGAATTTCAGGAAAATGTTATGAGGATCAAACAAAAAGTAAACTAAAAGCATTCCATAAACACTAAATTACTAAAAAGCTTTAAGTATTATTCACATTTCAAAAGCACAATGCCCATCTTAAACATAGTAGATGCTTTATAAAGATGTGTGTGCTGTTAACAAACAAACAAGGAGAAAAATAAAAAACAAGGATAAAAAATATATTATTAATCCTGCATTGTACCAATCAAGCAGAAGCAAGTTACTCAGTGGATACCATGAGTCTGCATTTGTTTTCCTAAAGCAGAAGAATAAATAAACGTCTTCATGAAAAAAAAACAAAACTAACTCAACGTCTTCAAAGGCTTTCTATCCTGGCAATCTTGGCTTCCTGGGTGACTCAGTGGTATAGAATCCACCTGCCAATGCAGGAGATGTGGGTTCAATCCCTGGGTCAAGAAGATCCCCTAGAGAAGGAAATGGCAACCCACTCCAGTATTCTTGCCTGGGAAATCCCATGGACAGAGGAGCCTGGTGGGCTACAATTCATGAGGTTGCAAAAGAGTCAAGACATGATTTAGCAACTATACAACAACATACTGGCAATGTGTTTCTCCAGACAGGCTCTGGAATGAATGGCTTGTGCATACAACAGTGGCGTCCACTAGGGACGTGTGGTATTCCACTTCAGCTCTCTTGAAAAAGAGCTCTGCCAAGTCTCATTATTTTTCAGGAGTTAAAGGTGGACTCACACCCCTCCCTGAAAACTCCAAGGAAGAAGCAGTATTTTTTTAATAAACTGCAAATTGGCATCCATTCATAGCTGACATGTTGCTACCATTTCAACAGTGTGTTCATTCAGGTGTTCTGTCTGAATTGAGACTTTTAGGCACTAATAATAATTAACTACTTTCTTAGCAATGAAAAAAGTCTTAAATGCCTATTTACTTAATGGTCCCCTAGGGTGTCTTTGTTTTGAATGGGATAAAAAAAAAAAAAATCTTAGCTGCAAAATAAGCAGGTGATTCTAATCAATAAAGCCAGAGGACTATATTGATTACTAGAACTCCATTCTTTAGTCATTAACCCTGTGAATTCTCTACCAAAGCCGGGTAGGACTATTTCTACCTCTTAGAACATAGAAAGGCTCATTGAGAAACTGGAATCTCATTTCACTTTCATGTCTTCCACTAAGCTTACAGGGTCATGTTTAGAGAGTCCATTCCACAGGCTGCACATGTGGGAAGATTACTTTCATGACTGTCTCTCAGTAGAACTGTGTTTAAAGATATTTGGTGTTTTCTTCCCATTGGTAGTGATGGATTTGATGACAAAGCATTAAGCCTAGCCTGGGAATTTCTTCTGTAGGGGCAGGAAGTTTCCTCTTCTCTTGGTGATTGCCAACATTTCTGTGTTTCAAAGAGAGTGTGGAGATGAGACACAGTTTTGATTGTATTAGTGAAAAACAGCAATTAATGTGATCCATGGAATGTACAACAGGCTAAATCAGGCTGGAACTCCTGACCTGACTTGAATTGCAAAGTGTATGTTCATTAGTATATGTTGTAAGTGAGCCGAGCATAGTTTCCAATCATTGCTTTTCTCTGGAGTCCCATAGCACCTCATGACAAGGGAAGGCACACTGTAGACATTCCACACCAAGAATCAGGGGCTGCAGGTGCAAGTTGTGACTCTCTGACTACACCAGCCAAGCTATTTCATCCTTCAGGGCCTGTTTATTCACCTATATAATTATGTATTTAGAGTGCTTCTCAATTTTCACCTGGAAATCTGGTTAAAATGCAGTTTCTGATTCAGTGGGTCTAAAGGAAGGCTCAAAATTGTACCCAGGTAAAGCTGAAGCCATGGCTCATGGAAACACTTTGAGAAGCAGAGAACAAATGATACCTGAGGTTTGTTGTTTGTTGCTATTTGGTCTCTAACTGCTATGTCGTGTTTGACTCTTTCACAACCCCATGGACTATAACCCACCAGGCTCCTCTGTCCATGGGATTTCCCAGGAAAGAATACCCAGGAGTAGTTTGCCATTTCCTTCTCCAGGGGGTCTTCCCAAGCCAGGGATCAAACCCACATCTCCTGCACTGCAGGCAGATTCTTTACGGCTGAGCCACTGGGGAAGCCCATATCTGAGGTTACCTTAGTCTAACACCATGGCTTTATTATCTGCATGTTTCTGGTGGCATCTATAAACATTTCTACCTTCTGCTGCAGATATCTAAGTAAATCTCATTGGCTGCACAATATTTGGCATAAAATAGGTGCCCAGTAAATATTTGCTAATGAATGAATGAACCAACTGATATCTTTGCTTATTCTAAGAACATTAGATTTAGACTCAGAGAGCTAGAAGAATGGTTTGAGATAATCCAATATAAAACTCTCATTTTATCTGGAAGTCTAAGATTCAAATTACTTAGGACTATATGGCTAGTTACTCCAGAGAATATATTAAAAATTTTAATTCCAGTTAAACTATAATATGTAAACCTATATTGCTTCTACCCAAAAGAAGGTGGGGAGAAGGCAATGGCACCCCACTCCAGTACTCTTGCCTGGAAAATCCCATGGATGGAGAAGCCTGGTAGGCTGCAGTCCATGGGGTCGCACAGAGTCGGACACAACTGAAGCAACTTAGCAGCAGCAAAAGAAGGTGACAGCAAGTTTTAAAGAGGAAATGAGGTTGGCAGAGTCACTTATGCTCTCAGTTCTCTCCTGTTTTAAAAGACAGACAGCTTGAGGGAGGAACTTAGAAAATGTTTAGAGCAAACTTACAGAATAGTAAATAAGTTTCTAGAGATCACTAAATTTCCAGACTGTTATCATGTAGCTTCAGCAAAGTGACAACCTTCCCATCCTTCAATCCTCTGTTTATTTTCTTTCATCTAGGCTTATGGACATGGTACTTATCTACTATTTGATAAGGAATTTGGTAAATTCCCATCTACTGTGTACAAAAATTACTGCTACAGTAAAAATTAAAATAATTATGTTATCACTCATTCAGCAAAATTTACAGATGTACAGAGTGTATGAAAGGAAGCTTATATTAAGAAGAGCTATAAGTAAGGACAGATCATAGATAGCTTGATCTGTCCACAGAAAGAAAGGAGTCCTGGCAGAGTTTTAAGAACTGGAGCATCATGCTTAGCTCTGGGCTCTTAAGAGAGAACTCTAGTAGGATGAATAGAGAAGAAACAAGGCAAGAGCGTATGAGCTCAAATGGGAGGCTGCTGCAGAAACTCTGCTGAAAGATATGAGAACCTGAGTTCAGCTAATACTAGTTTGGAGAGAACCTCAGCAATTGTAATTATCTTTCCATTTGTGTAACAGAAATTACACCAAAGATTTGAGGCTATGTCCTATGAAGACATAGCAATATGATATAGGGTATGGGAGGGGTAAAAAATCCAGGCCAGGAATAAAATACAAATAAGAGTAGGAAGAAAGACCAAAGTCAGGGAGTAGATACCAACATACAAGCTGTAAGGACATACACAGTTGTTAGAGGCTGAATTTCAAATTTTTCTCTGAGCATCCAGGAAACCAAAGAGAAAAAGAGGCATCAGTTCAGTTCAGTTCAGTCACTCAGTCGTGTCCAGCTCTTTGCGACCCCATGAATCACAGCACTCCAGGCCTCCCTGTCCATAACCAACTCCCGGAGTTCACTCAAACTCATGCCCATCGAGTCAGTGATGCCATCCAGCCATCTCATCCTC
>NW_011494638.1:986748-1007547 GCF_000754665.1 Bison bison bison | reverse complement strand
CACTGGAAAACCATAGCCTTGACTAGACAGACCTTTGTTGGCAAAGTAATGTCTCTGCTTTCCAATATACTATCTAGGTTGGTCATAACTTTCCTTCCAAGGAGTAAGCGTCTTTTAATTTCATGGCTGCAATCACCATCTGCAGTGACTTTGGAGCCCAGAAAAATAAAGTCTGACACTGTTTCCACTGTTTCCCCATCTATTTCCCATGGTGATTCTTATTGTCCAAACAGACCAAAAACATAAATTACGTAAAAGCAGTTCCTTAAAAGAAACAAAGCCTTGGGGACTCAGCCATGAGTGGCCAAGAAGGAAGAGTAGGAAGACCCTGAGCTTACCTTCTCCAATAGGCACACCAAAATTACAACTATTTATACAACTATTGAATGATACAGACCTGAAGACTGGTAGAAAGGAAAACTTAAGATATAAAGATACACCTTTCTAAATTAAAGATATAAAGAGGGAACCACAATGAGATGAGCAGGAAGGGCAAAGATATGGTGTAATCAAGAATCATACCCAGGTGAGCAACCCACAAATGGGAGGATAATTACAATTGCAGAGATTCTCTCCAAGCAGTAAAAGGTCTGAGCCCCCACATTAGGTTTCCCAGCATGGGAGTCATACACCAGGAAGATGAGCCCCTAAAACATTTGACTTTGAAGGCCAGAAGTGCTTACTTTTGGGAGAGTCAGAATGCTGCATGAAATACATATTTCACTCCTAAAGGGCACACACAAAATCTCACCCACTCTGAGACCCACTCTGTAGAAGCGGTAATTTGAAAGGAGCCTGGGTCAGACCTGCCTGCTGATCTTGGAGAGATTCCCAGAGAGGCAAGAAGCAATTGGAGCTCATCCTGGGGACATAGACACTAGCTGCAGCCATTTAGGTAACAGGCTACCATAGGACGCTGATGCTGTCAAGCATCATTTTTGAATCCTCCCTCTAGCTTATTAGCAACAGGACCTAGCCCCATCCAACAGCCTGTCAGCACCAGTATGGGGACACCTCAAGCCAAGTAACAGGCAAGAGCTTCCTTTGGACCCTCTAAGTACTCAGAAACCCTAGAACCCAGCCTTCTCTACTAGAGGGACCAGAACTTGGCCCCATCTATCAAAGGGCCAACAAGTCTAGGCCCCCAGAGCCCTGCAGCCAATGACCTCAGGACTTGGCTCTGCCCACTGGTGAGACAGCACTAGCCCCAGGACTCCCTGGGCCCTGGCCTAACCCACTAGCAGGCCAACATGAGCTTGGAGACCCCCCACACACACATACACACAGTCAGAGATTCCAGGACCTCACTCCACCCACCAACAAATATACAACAGCCCTGGGACTCTCTTGCCCCAGCTCTACTCACCAGTGAGCCAACACCATCTCTGGGACCCACCGGAACCAACACCTCAGAACCCAACTCCACCACTAGTGAGCCAGCACCAGTAGAGGAGTCCCTGTGCCCCCAGCCCACCCGCCAGCATGCCAACACCAGCTCTAAGACACCCTGAGCCCCTCAGCCAGCTCCCCCAGGATATGACCCCACTCACCAGCAGGCAAAAACCAGCTTCAGGACATAACCAGGCCTAATGGCCAGCCATGTCATGAACTAGCCCTATCCACCAGGAGGTTGACACTAATACCACAACCACCCAACCCAAACCCAGCTCCACCCATCAGTGGGTCAAGCACAAGCACTGGGAGTTCCTGGGGCTCCACAGCCAATGGCCTCATGACTCGTCCCTCCCACCAGTGGCTGGCAGCCTCCCCACAAAGTACAGCCTAGCAACCAAAAAGACTGGTGTCCAACTATGCCTACCAGTCTTCCAAGAGTAGTCATCCCACTCAACAGAAAGGCCCAGGAAGGAGTACTAGGAGGTACCCCTAGACCATATAGCTCTGGTGACCAGAGGAAGGGTGCTGCTGCAATGCATAGGCTCCTTCCCTCATAAGACTACTACTGCTCCAAGATCCAGAAATGTAACCAACCTTCCAAATACATATAAATAAAAACAGTGAATTAGGCAAAGTGATGTGACAGAGGAATATGTTCTAAATGAAGAAACAAAATAAAACCCCAGAAGAAATAAGTGAAGGGGAAATAAACAGTTCAAAGTAACAATCATAAAGATGCTCAAAGAACTCAGGAGAAGAATGTACAAACACAGTGAGAACTTGAACAAATGGTTACAAAAATATAAAGATTAAAATCATATTAAGCATATTTTCTGACCACAATGCTAAGAGACCAGAAATCAACCACAAGAAAAAAACACAAACATATGGAAGCTAAACAATATGCTACTAAACAACAAATATTGGGCTAGTAAAAAAGTTTGTTCAGGTTTTTCCATAAGATTCTTCATAAAACCCAAATGAACTTTTTGGCCAACCCAACAGTTCACTGAAGAAATGAAAGAGGAAGTCATATGTGGATAAAATAAAAACAAAAACACAATCCAAAAATCTATGAGATGCTGCAAAAGTAGTTCTAAGAGAGAAGTTTATAGCAATACAAACATCTCAGGAAACAAGAAAATTTCAAATAAGCAACCTAAACTTTTGCTTTAAAGAACTAGAAAAGGAAGGACTAACAAAATTCAAAATTAGTAGAAGGAAAGAAATCATAAATATCAGAGCAGAAATAAATGAAATAGAAACTATGAAGAGTTGATTCTTTGAAAAGGTAAGAAAAATTGATAAACCTTTACCCAGATTTATCAAGAAAAACAGAGGAGAGAGAAGGAACTCAAAGGTCAAAAGGAAAGGGGCACAACAGGGAGAAGGGAAGTAGAAGCAGGTTAATCTGGTTCATCTCAGGAGAGTAAAAAGCTTAGGTGGAAGAAGAGTAGGCTTCAGATTCAGAGCCGTGATGTGAATCCTTGCTCTACAACTCATTGGCTTGGCCAAAAGATTCCTTTGGTGTTTTCCATAACATGGCTCTAGTGGTACTTTGTTGTCTTTAACTTAATTTGAAAAAATTTTATTAGACTGTATTATGAAAGCTCTTACCAATGTGCATTAAAAAAAAGAAAAAAATTACCCAGACTTCCCTGGTGGTCCAGTGGTTAAGAATCTGCCTGCCAATGGAGGGGACATGGGTTCAACCTCTGATGCAGGAAGATTCCACAGGCCGAAGGGCAACTAA
Source organism: Bison bison bison (assembly GCF_000754665.1). Classification (NCBI taxonomy): domain Eukaryota; kingdom Metazoa; phylum Chordata; class Mammalia; order Artiodactyla; family Bovidae; genus Bison; species Bison bison. The sequence goes on along the minus strand of NW_011494638.1, from coordinate 1,004,399 downwards.
GCATACCCATGAGCCACAGCTACAGAAGTCCATCTGCTCTAGAGTCCATGTTCCACAACAAGATAAACCACTGCAATGAGAAGCCTTCAATGAAGATTAGCCCTACTCTCAGCAACTAGCGAAAACCAGCACACAGCAAGGAAGACCCAGTGCAGCCAAAAATAAATAAATTTTTTTTAAACTTATCAAAATTTGTGAATTTTTGAGTAGCCATTTTAATATTGAAGATAGAAGGAAAAAGCAGCATATTATGCTTTATTATTTCAGGAAAGGTAAAAACGCAACTGAAACGCAACAACAAAAAAAATTTGTGCAGTGTGTGGAGAAGGTGCTGTGATAGATCAAACATGTCAAAAGTGGTTTGCAAAGTTTTCTGCTAGAGATTCCTCACTGGATGATGCTCCATGATTGAAGTTGATAGCAATCAAATCAAGACATTAATTGAGAACAATCAATGCTATGCTATGCGGAAGACAGCCAATATATTCAAAATACCCAATCAAGCACTGAAAATCATTTGCACCAGCTTGGTTAAGTTAATCGCTTTGATGTTTGGGTTCCACATAAGTTAAGCAAGAACAATCTTCTTGACCATATTTCCACATGGGATTCTCTACTGAAACATAACAGAAGTGTTCTGTTTTTAAGACAAATTGTGATGGGTGATGAAAAGTGGATACTGTACAATAATGTGGAATGGAAGAGATCATGGGTCAAGCAAAATGAATCACCACCAACCACACCAAATGCCAGTCTTCACCCAAAGAAGATGTTGAGATGATGAGATTAGAACAGAGTCCTTCATTATGAGCTCTTCCCAGAAAACCAAACAATTCATTCCAACAAGTAGGCCAGCTGAAAGCAGCCCCTGATGAAAAGTGTCCAGAATTAGTCAATAGAAAATATAATCTTCCATCAGAATAATACAAGACACATGTTTCTTTCATGACCAGGCAAAAACTGTTACAGCTTGGCTGGGAAGTTCCAACTCATTCATCATATTGAGCAGACATTGCAACTTCTGATTACCATTTATTTCAGTCTTTAAAAAATTCTCTTAATGGAAAAAATTTCAACTCCCCTGGAAGACTATAAAAGGTACCTATAACAGCTCTTTTCTCAAAAAGAAAAAGTTTTGGGAATATGGAATTACAAAGTTGCCTGAATAATGGCAGAAGGCAGTGGAACAAAACGGTGAATATGTTGTTCGATAAAGTTCTTGGTGCAAATGAAAAAATGTGTATTTTATTTTTACTTAAAAACAGAAGGAACTTTTTGGCCAACCGAATATAAGCAGAGAGACCTTGTCAAGGCAGTACCACACCAACAGTTAAGATGGAAAAGAAAATCTGATTGACTCACCTTAGAGATATTAACCAAGCGGCTGCCATTTCTTGATTCTAGATTCTGTTCAAACTCCTGACAATTAATCTGAATTATTTTTTGTTTGTTTGTTTTTGTTATTATTGTTCTCTAACCACTTGAAAATGGGCCATTAGGACAGCCCCAGTGGCTATAACTACTTTGGCTCTCTTGATTGGTCCATTTCTAGGGGGTGGTTAATCATCTTAGTTTTAAATAGGGGTTGGCCTTGTTTAAGAGGCTTCCCTGGTTGCTCAGATGGTAAAGAATCTACTTGCAAGGCAGGAGACCCAAGTTCAATCCCTGGGTTGGGAAGAGCCCCTGGAGAAGGGAATGGCTACACATTCCAGTATTCTTCCCTGGAGAATTCCATCAACAGAGGAGCCTGGCAGGCTACAATCCATGGGGTCACAAAGAACATAAGAACATGTATCTGCTCTTTTTCAAAGCATCTGAATTTAAAAAAGCAGTTTTTTTGTTTTGTTTTGTTTTGTTTTGTATTTAGAAAAGCAAATGTGCCCACACCTTTATTTCAAGATACCTTGGCTTTGTTTTCTTGGAGGCCTTCAGAAAATTTCTTTTAAATTCCTAATAGGAATGTTAATTTATCACTGTCTTTTTAATCATTTCCTACTTAAAGAAGGGAGAGGAGAAAAGAGGGAAAGAAAGAAAAGGCAAGGAGACAAGAAATAAGAAAGAGGAAGAGGAAAGAGGAAAAAGAATAGAATGAGATAAATGTTTCCAAAGTATTTCAAAGACAAAGAAACAAGGAAAATCAGGACACCTTCAAAGCAAGAGTATGGACAGGCTATTTTCACCAAGGAAAGATGTTTTGCCAAGCTTTCATGAAAAGGAGAGAATGGACATCTTTAAAGGAAATCAGCCAGAAATGTAATACTACTGATTTCTGTGATTTGACCAGCTTTAACTTACAGATGTGGTTACCCACACGACCATTTTATTCTTCAACCTGACTCATCTGTCTGCCATGCTTAATATTAAATACTGCCTAGGCCTGATGCTAGAGGTCCATCTGTGGATGGTAGCCTCTTGTAAACACAATCAAATAACAAACCAATTCATGAAACTGGTGTCTCAGATCTCCCAATCAACTTCACTCACAAAACCAAATAAGTTAACATCAAAACTTTTTTTTTAATTCCTATATGCCACTGAGAATGTCTTCTTTCCTTAACACTTTTATATGGCTCCCTAATGAGTATCAGAGTTCCTTTATCCAGGTAATGTATGTTGGTCTGTGTGTGTTGTGTGTGTTAGTGGCCCAGTCATATCCAACTCTTTGCAAAGCCATGGACTGCAGCCCACCAGGCTCTACGATCCATGGAATTCTCCAGGCAAGAATGCTGGAGTGGGTATCCTTCTTCCAGGGGATCTTCCTGACCCAGGAATCAAATCCGGGTCTCTTGCATTGCAGATTGATTCTTTACTGTCTGAGCCACCAGGGAAGCCCTTATTCAGGTAATAATAGGTGTTAAACAAGGAGGAAAGATTGTCTCTGATGGAACCATAAGAATGTGAGCCTGATGTGGGCAAAGATTTTGTCTGTTTTGCCAATTGCTCAACCTTTAGTGCTTAGAACAGTATCGAGTACTCCATAAGCATTCGATAAATATATGCTGAATGAATGAACAAATGCTGAATAAGAACACAATGCCTGACTTCAGAGGGCATTGCTTCTATGAAAACATACATGAATGTCTATAGGAGTGTTTCTAGAACCATGGAATGTTAAGAGTTGGAAAAGAGCTTACAGGTCTTCCAGTCTAGCCTGAGATTTAGGAAATACTAATAATGATGACTGTAGCAGCAGTAAGTAGTAGTAGTAAGTATTTGCTGAGTACAGCAAAGTTATGTGACTTCAGATTCACACAGTGAATCTGAACAAAGCTAAAGTGCTACTCTGGCCTCCTGACTCCCAAGTTTTTTTCTCCACAGCCCCACAGAGTTCCCAGGAAATTAACACTTTCATGTCTAGATTTCTAGTTTGACCCAGAAGCTCACAATGCTGAATGGTCTCAGGAGGAAATGAGCAGAAAATCCTAAATTTGATTCTAGACACTGAGCATCATGGAGAGGACAACTAGAAAATTCCATGGGAATAGGGGATGAGGAGGAAAAAAGTTGTCCCTGAAAAATACAGTTGGCTATCCATTTCCATGGCTTATGCATCTGCAGATCCAACCAACTCATTTTCCACCGGACAATATTGAGAAACAAAATTCCAGAAAGTTTCAAAAAGAAAAACTTGAATTTGCTGTGCACTGGCAACTATTTACATATATTTACACTGCATTTACCATGTACTTACATTTTATTCAGTCAGGATCAGTTCCGCTCAGTTGCTCAGTGGTGTCCAACTCTTTGCAACCCCATGGACTGCAGTACGCCAGGCTTCCCTGTACATCACCAACTCCGAGAGCTTACTCAAACTCATGTCCATCGAGTTGGTGATGCCATCCAATCATTTCATCCTGTCATCCCCTTCTCCTCCTGCCTTCAATCTTTCCCAGCATCAGGGTCTTTTCCAATGAGTCTGTTCTTCACATCAGGTGGCCAAAGTATTGGAGTTTCAGCTTCAGCATCAGTCGTTCCAACAAATATTCAGCACTGATTTCCTTTGGGATTGACTGGTTTAATCTCCTTGCAGTTCAAGGGACTCTCAAGAGTCTTCTCCAACACCACAGTTCAAAAGCATCAATTCTTCGGTGCTCAGCCTTCTTACAGTCCAGCTCTAACATCCATACATGACTATTGGAAAAACCATAGGTTTGACTAGACAGACCTTTCTTGGCAAAGTAATATCTCTGCTTTTTCAAGTTCTGTCTGGTTTTGTCATAGCTTTTCTTCCAAGGAGCAAGTGTCTTTTAATTTCATGGCTGCAGTCACCGTCTGCAGTGATTTTGGGGCCCAAGAAAATAATATCTGTTACTGTATTACAGATGATATAAAATATGCAGGAGGATATGCATGGATTATATACAAATACTACCTCATTTTATAAAAGGAACATGAGCACCCCTAGATTTTGATATCTGCAGGGGCAGGAGTTGGGGTGGGAGTCAGGGTGTCCTGAGGGGAGAGGGAGATGTCCTGGAACCAATCCCTCATGGATATCAAGAAATGACTATAAGTACTGCCAAACATTCTGCACCCTGAAAGGTCTAGAATAATAACCCCCATCTCTTGTTCATTGTGTTAACATTTTTACAGCCATTCTTCACTGAATGTCACAAAGCAGCATCCTGTTGCTCAAAACCACTCCAGAGACATGTTTTATATTGGTCCACAAATTGATATACTGATCCCTATTAAACTATTTTCTCAGGTTAAAAAAAAAGTATAGCAATTGAACAATAAAAACTGTATAGGTAATAAACAACAATTTAAAAGTGAATAAATACAGTTTGCACATAAAATATAATGTGAATGTGATGAAGGTTTATTGTGCTCATTTCTTCTCTTCTTTCTGTATCATTTTCTTCATCAATTTTTCAACCTTTTGGGGGCATGTGGTTATCCTGCACTCAGACTGTACTTGAAAATAAAGTTATAACACAGAAAAACACCCTCCAGGCAAAATAAAGGCTAAATAGGAGAGCACTTCAAAATGTGGAAATAGCACACACATGCAATTGCATAGCACACACATGCAATTGCTGGAGAGTTAGAAGAAAGTGCTACCTCTTTATCCCTGGCACTTGGCATTTGTACACAAAGCAAAACATCTGGGGTTCATTCAAACATGGTGAGCAATTCAAACACTCAATATGATAATCTCTGACCTGAAACTACTGTATCAAATAATGGATCAGAAAGTATTTTTGCCTAAAACAGTATTACAAAATATTTCTTCTTATAATGCTTTTGTGTAGTGTATACATGGGAGAAAAAGTCATGATACACCAAAAAAACAGAAGAGACCAAAAGACAGCATAATTTTTCAAAACCCATTAGGGTAAAAAGCCTTTAAGTGAGCAATAGCAATCATTCTATGTCTGTATATTCAAACTAGACTCAGTTGGAAACATTTAAAATTAAGACTATCTCACAAAAATTCAAAATTGTGGCTTCCCTTGAGAAATTAGAAGACCTGAGCACAAGACCTGAGAAGGTCTCAACATTCTCACACAGCAACAACAAGCAGGAGTGGTGGCCACTTGGAGGGCCACACACAGTTCCATACAACACAGACCACCTGACCCACTTCACTCATTTATATTCCTTCCTTGCCTGGGCTCTGTAGAAATCTTCAGTCTGGAGATCCTATTTATTTGACCATTTATTGCAACACTCCTGTATGTGCAGGCTACCTTACCATGTAAACTGCTTTCCATGGGGAAACTTGGACTCCAATAACTCAGTACTTCCAGAACAGATTACCTGCAGGGCACCATGCCTAAGTAAGAGAAAACTGGGCAGTTCAGAGGCAGCTGTGATAACAGGTCACTGCCTGGGCCAGGTGAACATGGAAGATTTAGAGTCTGAAAGCTCTGAATGCCTTCTGCTTTTGTCAACACTCCATAGTCTGTACTATAGATATTTTTATGCATGCCTTTTCTCCCCTATTAAACTCTCAGTTTCTCTTCTATGTGTCACACGCACACACACAGAGAGGGAGAGAACTCTTCTCGTACAGTGCTTTAGGTTCAAGGTGGAAGTAGGGTAATTCTATCATTAACTCTTCTTCCCTTGGTGTTCCTTTCAGAAGTTATAACACAGAAAGAATAATTCAACAGAAAACCAAGTACAGTATTCCAAAGTTGTGGTAAAGTATGCTGACAATTCCTCAAATTACTGCCCATTAGTTAGGGATGTCAGGACTGGAGAGAGATCCAACCTCTCTGGTGGCACGTAAGCACTTCCCACATGGGAGAAGGAAGTTCAGATTTCTGCCTCAAAAGCATTTGCCTCTCCCAGGTAAAACATGGCCCAGTGAAAACCTTAGAGTGATCTACTGTCTTATAAGCTCCTTATCCCTGGGACAGAATCTAGGTATTAGATAAAAGAAGGGTGGAAGTACCCCTCCCCAATGATAGGTACTCAAGAAATATGACTAATATTAATATTTGTTTAAGCAGGCCAGTAATCATCATTCCCATTAGAAACTGAGACTCTAACATATCTGGTGGTGTGCTCAAGCTTGAAAATATAGAATTGGGCTAAAATCTATTAATAGGTATTTTGATTCAAATTCTCCATCCAGAGCACATTACTAAGTGGTTCCACTTCTATAAGATCTGTCTAAGAGATCTGGACTATCTGACTAAATGTGTTAGGAAGTCATATGTAGAGAGCCTAGAGAAAAATACACTTTTCTCTATCAACCTCTGACTCCTGCATTTCCCAAGTGTATAGCACTCTTTCTTTTTGAAGAACAGCTTCTGGAATCATATTTAAGTCATCAAAAAAATGATTCTTAACTTTGACTACACATTGGATTTCCCAGGGGATCCTTAACACACACTGATGCTATGATCCCTCTCCCTAGAGATTCTGATTTAATCAGCGAGGCATTGAGAGTTTTCAAAGCTACCAGGTAATTCTAATGTGGAGACAGCATTGCACACCATAGTTGCAAACCCCCCATGAAGCTGAACCTGGGCCTTTTACGGAGAGAAGTCCTGGCTTTGCCGGGGGCAAAGAGAGGTAATGTCCCTTTCCTACCATGTGGGCCACATAGGGAACTTGGACCTGAATTCTGTTCCTGGATGCTAAAACTTCACTTGCCAAATCCAAAGACTTTACTATTAATAATAATAATCATTATTGTTAGATAGCACTGACTTTGTGCCAGACACTGTGCTAGATGCTTTGTATACATTATCTCATTTAAACATCAGCAGCACCTGTGATTCAGGCTCCATTATTTTTTCCCCCGTTTCCCAGATAAAGACTCAGAAAGTTTACATAATTTAGCCAAATTTATCCAGCTCAAAAAGACAGACCTGGATTTCATCACAGTTTGACCCCAAAGCCTGAGCTCTTAGTCATGCCACATCATCCAACCTATAATTTTCCAGCAGGCCACAGATGATTTTATTTCTACAAAACAGATAATACTGTTTCAATACTGTTAGCAAAAACAGACTTATGTTGAAGAGTGGTTAAGAGCAAGAGCTCTGGATCCAGGCAGTCCCTTACAAACTGGGTGACTTTGGGCAAGGTACCTGACCTTCATCATTCTCAGTACTGGAGTGGGTAGCTGTTCCCTTCTTCAGGGTATCTTCCCAAGCCAGGGATCGAACCCAGGTCTCCCACATTGCATGCAGATTCTTTACCAGTTGAGCCACCAGGGAAGCCCAAGAATACTGCAGTGGGTAGCCTAGCAATTCAGGGTCTCCTGAATTGCAGGCAGATTCTTTACCAGCTGAGCTAAAAGGGAAGCCTAATTTTTCCCAAAGAGGGCTAATAATAGCACCTAGACCATAGAGTTGTTGTGATGAATAAATGACATTAGCAGACTGAGAGCACACAGCACAGTGCATGACTCACAGTATTTAATAAGCAGCATATTCAATTTATTTTTATCATAATAATAATTACTACTATGCAACATTCAGGAAGACAGATGAGTCCTTAGACCTTGTTTACACAGGTAAGTATGTGCTTAGTTCCTACTTTTATTTGTGACACTTAACAACCCATTGAGTTTCAAAATGCATCTAAAATTTGATACTAAATACAAACCTCTGAATATGTATATAGAGTAGGACAAGTACCAAGAAGCAGAACTCTCTTTTCTGATGGCTCAGTAATCTGCCATCAAATTTGTACATACACCTGCAGTATCAAAAAGCATCAAGCCAAGGGAACTGATTTTATTCTCTTACTAAAACAAAGAGCTGAGATCTTGGGGAAAAGTTTACTTAAGAAGAATTTATAATCCAGATCAGACAGCTGTTCAAGATACAGAGAACATCAAACAAGGATTGATACTCATAAGAATAAATGAAGCTGGTGTTATAACTCTGTGATAATTAGAAGTAAAAATATTCTCTGGAAGGAGAAAAGAAGGTAATGTGTTGTTTGAAATTCTAGGGATTGGGGATACCTAGCTAGAAAACATACATTTAGCACACTGATATGGACAAGTAGGCACTTCATAAATGTTTTATTATCATTGTAAGTAGAATCCAGAACTACTTACTTGTAGTTTAACCTTCTAAATTATTTTTGAAGCCCTTTCTCCAAAGGCTCCAAAAGCTTTTATTATAATCTCACCTCTGGGTATAATTTCATGTCTGAAAAAAAAATGGAGAAAGATAAGAAGATGCTCTGAATAATCAGAAAATTCAAGAACCCATATATTCTACCTGGGATTCTCTGACCTGGTGGTTTTAAATTGGATGTTGAACAAGCTTCATTCTCTATGGTCTGTCAGCTGTGCTCCCAGTTTGCTACTCAATCAATACATGCATGTAGATATGTGTCTGCATGTTAGGGTACTTTGCATTTCAGGGGAAAAAAAGACAAGAGGTCTTAGCAATGTCTCTAATCCAATTACAGGAGCCCACAGAAAAGCACAGAAAGGTTGGAAGAAGCCCACAGTGGGAGAAGATTCCAGAATGACTTTATTGGTGGTCTTGAAGAGCTGGGTTAATATACCTCAGTGAGCCATTAAAGGTGAAAGGGGAAAGAAAGATAGTGATAAAGATGCATCTGAGTCCCAAATGTACTCTTCACAAAAAACTTGCTTTTTTCCATATGGACAATACCAAACTGTTGTTCATTTTGAAGTAATGATAAAAGCTATTGAAGCAGATAGGACCCTTACCCGAAATACCATTAACAAAAACTCTTAACCAGAGGTGGACAAGGGCTTCTGACCACACATTTATCTTTTCAGCTAAGTGCATATTTTCAGGAAACAATACTGTTCAAGGATTATCTTCAAAAAACAAATATACACATTCTGCCCTTAAGCTAAATACATGGCACATGTTCGCCTATATGGCATATGTGGTGTGATGCATGCATGCTCAGTCATGCCTGACTCTTTGCGAACCCATGGACTATAGCGTCTGCCAGCTCCTCTGTCCATGGGATTTTCCAAGCAAGAAGACTGGAGTGGGTTGCCATGCCCTCCTCCAGGGGATCTTCCCAATAAGACCACATGCGAAACATAACTCTTTTTCAAAGTCTGGCCTTTCTGAAAATCTGTAGGTGGAATCTATCTGTGTATGGAGAAATATTCTTATTCAGGATGCAAATAAAAACAAGGTAACTATAATACTTCCACTGGACTGAAAAGTCAGCGAGTTACTTTAATGAAGTGAATTCTCACTTTTAATGCATTTAATAACTATTGAAAGTGAAAGTGTTAGTCGCTCAGTCTTGTCTGACTCTTTGCAACCCTAAGACTGTAGCCCGCCAGGATCCTCTGGAATTCAGCCCATGGAACTCTCCAGGCAGGAATACTGGAATGGGTGGCCATTCCCTTCTCCAGGTGATCTTCCCAGCCCAGGGACTGAACCCAGGCTCCTGCATTACAGGCAGTTTCTTTACTACCTGAGTCACCAGGGAACTGACTTTTAATTATATATTAATAGATAGTGTTTTAACAAAGTTGGATTTCAACTTCTCAGCCAGCTTCCTCTCTTCTTCAGGCCTTTGTCAAGGAAGAGGCACTGTTTCTCCTCTGCCCTTTCTCTTACAACAAAGGACTCCAGAAGTTTATCCAAAGCCACAAGTCAAAGAATTATTCATGGACTGGCTTAAAGCTCTAAATCCTTGAGAACAGTACCCCCCAGTCAATGAGATTATCCAAGAATTCCATGACAGAATATGTCTTAGTCCATTTGGGCTAACAGATGAAACAAAATATAACAAAATATCATAGGCTGGGTAGCTTTTAAACAACAGGAATTTATTTCTCACAGTTCTTCAAGTTGAGAAGTCCAAGAATAAGATGCTAGAGGATTTAATGTCTCTTGAGAGTTTGTTTCTTGGTTCATAGATAGCTGTCTTTCTGCTGTGTCCTTACATAATGGAAGAGGTAAAGGAGCTCTCTGGAGTCTCTTTTATAAGAGCATTAATCTTTTTCTACCCTCATGACCTAATCACCACCCAAAAGTCCCACCTCCAAATATAAACTGGGGATTAGGTTTCAACATATGAATTTGGGATACACATAAATTCAGTCTATAGCAGAAAAATATAAAAGAAACTTAGAATCGGAATTAAAGATGTCTGAGTTCTGGTCCCAGATGCTTTCTGACCTTGGTCATCTCTTCCCATAAAATCAGTAAGTGGGACTGAGGTCTCTTTGAGGACTTTATAAAGTGAGACAATTATAGGAGCTAAAACCAATGCTGAGGTGGGGGAAAGGGCTTATAGATCAACAGCAGACCCAAAACAGAGCTACAAAGTGCTGAGGAAGCTGAAAAAAGATATTTACTAATTCTGACTTGAGAAGCGCAAGGGACTCAGAAGATCTGAGCTTCAGTGTCTTTGTATCCAAGGTCATCAAAGAAATGGGGCATTATTTTCTATTATTGAAGCTTATTGAATATCTCTTTAAATAAATTAAAGATCTCTTTAAAATAAATTATTGAAAATCTCTATAAAATAAAGAGATTATGACTGCTTTATTAAAAGTGCTTGGAACTTATTTTTGGAACCAGTCTTCATTTCATGGTCCTGAGTTTATACTAAGGCTTGATTAGATCAATGATTTCTTTTGCTGTTGACAGGGCCCCAGTTCCTATTCAGAACCCAACCACAAAATCAAGATACAACCTCAGAAGTTGAGCTTCTAAAAATGAAGATAATATATTTCCTTATAAATGAGCCTTACCTCTATCCCCAGGATCAACTCCACAACAGTTCTAGGGCTTCCAGGTCAACAACCGAAGTTATGCTCAACCATCCAACAGAGGACCAAAGGATCTCAGCCGACCCTTGGATCCTGACGATCTTCATTTATACTTATTCTGGCAAATATTAAGTGCCTACAATGAGTAAAACACTGTGAAGAAGAAAAATATTAAGAATCCGGTCCTTTTCGCAATGAGTTTATGACCCACTGGGAAAGAGATTAAATTGAAGCTGAAATATTTTACCATTGAGGCACAAAATGCTATGATACTGGCAGTCACAGGTAGAGGGATAGAGAGGCCCCTCAAGAGGGGCTGCATTCTCACCAGTCTAACTGAGCCTCTTAATGCTCCCCTATCCTTGGTCTACCTTGAACACTATCAATCTGATCTCTGGGACCAAGTTATTGCCCGACCTTAGATAATCCTTAGACCTAGCAGGTAAGACAGGCCTTGGTCATTGCCCAAGAGAGTGCTGGGGACTTTGATCAACCGGGCAACCTTGTCACATTTTCAAATGGCCTGCAAGTGAACAAATGGGGTGATTACTGACTTGGAATACCAGGAAAAGCTTCCCAGCTTTTTGATCTAGCTCTTGAAAAAATAAAAACAATTTTAATGACTTTGTATTGGGTTGGCCAAAAAGTTTGTTCTGGTTTTTCCATAAGATATTATAGAAAACCCAAACAAACATTTTGGCCAGCTCAATATATCTGCTGGAGTTCAGAGAAAAGGAGAGGAAAAAAAAACATCCTGGGGAAAAAAAAAAGAGAGAGAGATGGTAATAAGAAAGGTACAAGGATGGATATATGTATACTCAAAAGGGACATATTAAATGTATGCCAGTGGAGAATACAGAGGTGGATCATCAAGTTTCAGAAGGCTTTGGGGCTCCTTTGCTGAATTGGCATATTCATGGATACTAAGTTTCCTATCACAGTGTTCAGTCAGTCAGTTCAGTGGCTCAGTCATGTCCAACTCTGTGACCCAATGGACTGCAGTATGCCAGGCTTCCCTGTCTATCACCAATTCCCAGAGTTTGTTCAAACTCATGTCCATTGAGTCAGTGATGCCATCCAACCATCTCATCCTCTGTTATCCCCGTCTCCTCTTGCCTTCAATCTTTCCCACGTGTTAGACATATATATAATAGGCAAGGAAAACAAAAACTCATGAATTGTACTTCCCTGGTGGTCCAATGGTTAAGAATCCACCTGTCAATGCAGCAGACAAAGGTTTGATCCCTTATCTGAGAAGACACCACATGCTGTGGAGCAACTAAGCCCTTCCATGAGCCACAACCACTGAAACCTGTGCACTAAGAGCCTGTGCCCTGCAGCAGGAGAAGCCACCACAATGAGAAGTCCATGCACCACAACTAGAGAAAGTCTGCATGCAGCAATGAAGACCCAGCACAGCCAAACCTAATAAATAAATAAAATTTTTATTAAAAAATCATGAGTTAATTTGATTTCCTCAGCCATTGGGATGTATCATCTGAATGCTGTGGTCCTAAAATACAAGCGACTCATAATCTGTTAAAATAAATTTAGAAGATAGAACTTTTGATTACTTATACATACAATGAAAAGATATTGATTAAACCATCCTTGACTAATACCTCTTTGTTATCATATGTGAAGACCAAATTTAACTGATGAGTGACAGCAGAAAGAACCCAAAAAAGCACTACAAATAAGACTTCTATAAATCTCAAGAACAGATCCTTGTCAGATTTTAGGGGTGGAGGCAAAAGGGCAGCCAGCACTTACTTTCCATCAACTCTTGTGTATTGACGCTGAGAAAGGCTCATCATGTCTGAGACCTTACATTCCAGCTCAGTCTGCCTAGGTGGGATGGCAAGGCTGGGTACACTGCAGCTGCCAGGTACTTCCTGCACCCACCTCCAAGGCCTCTTCAATAGCTTACAGCACTTAGTCAGCCATGTGGCTTGGCTGCTACAAAAGCCACCAGCTATGGAAGAACTGAATGGTCATTTACTGGAACCAAGCAGAGAACAAGAAAGGAAGACAGAATTTGGGTAACTCCTTTTCATATGTAGCTCTGTCAGGTATGAATGGCAGAGAGATGAAGGAACTTTCTCTTTACAAACCTGTTTTCCATCCTGGTTTTATTTATTTCCACACTCTCCAAGCTATCCTTGGGGCTTTCATTCTTCGTCAACCACCCAACTTGGTGTGCAGTGCATAAGGAAAATTGTCAGAAGTAGTATTTGTTACTTGACATTTTCTACTGGAATGATTTTTAAAAAGTATAAAAAACACAATAAAAAGGTAAACCTTCTGCAGATGCTGCTGGTATATGAAGACTAAGGCTAATGTGACATTCCACTTTGCTTTCAGTGACCTCCACCCCTAAAATTAACTGCACAGAGGGGTTAATCCAACAATAATTTGTCAACAATCTTCTGAGTGCCCACTTACCCATCTCTGGGTTATCCAAGAGAACCCAGACCAAAAGGCAGGCAGAATGCATGCCAGCATCCCTGGAATTCAAACTTTCTTATGCTAAATTCTATGCAACAGATGTACCCTTCTATTGATGTTATCTTGGGATCTATTGAATTATTCTTAATTCCCTGAACCCATATAGTCAAAGCTATTCAATTAATTCAACAAATATTTATTAAGTACTGCTGTACATCACGGAGAAGGCGATGGCATCCCACTCCAGTACTCTTGCCTGGAAAACCCCATGGACGGAGGAGCCTTGTAGGCTGCAGTCCATGGGGTTGCTAAGAGTCGGACATGACTGAGCGACTTCACTTTCACTTTTCACTTTCATGCATTGGAGAAGGAAATGGCAACCCACTCCAGTGTTCTTGCCTGGAGAATCCCAGGGACGGGGGAGCCTGGTGGGCTGCCGTCTATGGGGTCGCACAGAGTCGGACACGACTGAAGCGACACAGCAGCAGCAGCTGTATATCAGGCACTGTTCTAGATGCTTGGAATATGGCAGTTAATGAGAGAGAAAAAAAAAGCCATGTACTTATCAAGCTTTCCTCTAGAGGGGGAGGCTATACAAGGAAGGAAAGAAGGGAGGAAAGAGGGAGAAGAGGGAAGAAGGAGTATTCCCCTAGATCATGTATGGCCTTGTGGACCAATTGTCAAATCTCAACTCTAATTTCAAGGAAGCCATTGAAGGGTTTTGCACAGATATGTAACATCACTGAACTTACGCTCTGGAAAGAGAATTCTGGCATCTGGGTAGAAAGCAATGTGTAATGAGCATAACTGTCTCAACAGCAACTTCCAAGTCTCCCAGTGGATCAGACCTGAGCCAGGAGGCCTCTTGCCTCTCTTGGCTCTCATCCCAGTGGCATTTCTCTCTTCATTTCATAAAATAGTTTTAAAATATTCACTATGCAGCTTTAGAGAAGCATTTGATCTCTTAATGCACTTCCCCCTCAAAGTTACTGTTCAGAGATGAGCAAGCAAAACTTAGGAGAGGCCAGTGCTGCTAACAGACAGTTCTCACCACACACATCATTCTCCAGTTACCCAGGCAATAAGTGACCCAACCTCTTTGGATAGAGCCTAAATTACACTAGGTACTACACTGAGCATGCAGACCCCATTCCAAGTAAATTTTTTGAAAGGAAAACAAAAGAAAGAACTGTTAAATCAGAAAAGCTATTCCTGGTCCTAACTACCACCAACTCATTCTGTGTCTTTCAGAAAGTTTCAATGTCCTCACAGAAAAGTAAGGTGATCAGGCCCATTTGTCTTCATCCCATCCACATTTAATGAACAGGTTTCATGGTCCAGCCCCCTGTCTAAAGTCCTAAACATAAAAAGATAAGATTTAGTCCTTGCTCTCAAGAAGCTTTCAATAAATTGGGAGAGATGGCTCTGATGATTACATATAATATATGATAATTACAATAATAAAGATGAGGAATAAAAGTTCTGGAGTGTGTAAAAAATAAAGCCATGCTTAAATATCTTTGCAGCCCCAGCACTCGATGGCTTCCGAATCTACTCCAGGGAATCTGTCACTCAATGACCTTAGGAAAACCTGTCCATAGACAACAATAGCCCAACTTTGGCTCACTGAAGTCAGTTCTTCTGTGCAATATTCACTTCATTCTTAGCAGCCTATAGAAAAGAGTCATCAAGAAAATCAGCCCTTTCTGCTAAACTTGGAAAAATCAGCAGTCAGCCCAATCTTTAAAAATATACATCTCTAAATAATTATCTTTTTGAAGCACTTTTGGTAAAGTGCTTCAAAGTGGCTTTTATGGGGATGAGGCAGGCAGGTGGAATGTGGACCTTGGCTTAGCAGCTGAAGGAGAGGGAATCCCTTGGAGGTGAAGAGTTGGGACATCAGTGGCTCCTCCATCTGACTGCCAGCAATCCCTGGAACCACACCTTAACAAATTCCTTCACTAGCCCCCTGACTGATGACAGGCCCAGTGTGAAGCATAGATGAACTCTGACCTGAGCAGCTTTCTTCATTTTCTCAAATAGTTATTCTCAAAAAAAAATGTATATAGTAGTCAGTATATGTTCATCTCCACAAGGTACGTTTATAAGAAATCTCCCTATCCCTCAGTAGCTAATATTGAGCCAACCTCAGTCCCTGATTTTCTGATGTCCTCAGACCTCCTTTAGGCTTCAGGGAGCAACCAGGACTCTCTGCTCAAGCACTGCTCTGCCCCTGTGGACCAGCAGCAGCACACATTATCTCAGTTCCCACTTCATGTTGATTTTAGTGTAATTCTCAGTCCACAAATAAGTTTTCATAAAGTTAGTTCACATATAAACACACACACACACAAATATCCACTTGAACCCAAGCATTTGGTGAATGAATTTTACTAAAAATTTGGAGTTCTGGTCGGGGAATAGTTGACATCAGAGAATTTATAGCCTTCCAGTCATTCTCTCATAGCCTCCATCCAGTTTTCCTCTCCTTCTCACTCTTCCTTATCTCCCCAGTACAGCAAGCAGGATATTCCTCTCTTCTGATGCAAAACAGA
The DNA here is from genome assembly GCF_000754665.1 of Bison bison bison. Classification (NCBI taxonomy): domain Eukaryota; kingdom Metazoa; phylum Chordata; class Mammalia; order Artiodactyla; family Bovidae; genus Bison; species Bison bison. Next base: position 988,199 of record NW_011494638.1, on the reverse strand, counting down.
CAGGCTCACCTTCAGGGCCTCTCTAGGAGGTCCCTTATTTTACCTGTCATCAAAGCATTTCCCTCAGACATAAGTGACACCTTTCCTAAGAATTCTGGTTAATAAAATGTTTACTTATTGCATAAAGAACTATGCAAATAAAGAAGACCAGACAGATGTCACCCAGACCAGTGTTCTTGGAAAACTACAACAGAAGGGAATGTATGGACATTCTAAAGGTTAACTAATAACTAGGTACAACCCAGTCTCAAGTATTTTATATCATTTAACATAATCTTATTCTTTTAATGAATATGTATTGAATGTTAACCATGTACAAGGCATTATATATAAAACGTATGATACTTTTAAAAAGAATGCTTAACTGAACTTCATATTTACTCAAGGAAGATGGATAGATAAAGAATACTAAAAATCTTACAGTTCCAAGTAATATGCTAAAAAAATAATAAATCTTAGTGGAACTTTGCTAAGATGCTTGTATGATTCAGGTACATAGAGGTTAAACAGGAATTCATCTGTAAGATATTCCTAAGCAACTGTGAGAAACTGCCATGCAATACTTCTTTTCCCTTTAAAGTCAAGAAAATCTATAAAATTCTTCATCTCTAGTCCTTGAAGAGATTCACCAACAACTGTTCATTAACATTGAGGGAAACTCACACCTTTCACAATCACTTAAGTTTTATAGTTAGCAATTAAGCACATAAATGGTTTGGAGTCTAAGAATGTAGTTTATAAGCCTACAAGCCTGTGTAGCATAAGTCAAAACTGAGATTCAAGGGAACATTTCATGTAAAGATGGGAAAAATAAAGGACAGAAATGGTAAGGACCTAACAGAATCAAAGATATTAAGAACTATAAAAAAGAACTATACAGAAAAACTATGCAAAAAAAGATCTTCATGACCCAGATAACCATGATGGTGTGATCACTCACCCAGAGCCAGAAATCCTGGAAAGTGAAGTCAAGTGGGCCTTAGGAAGTATCACGACAAAAAAAGCTTGCAGAGGTGATGGAATTCCAGTTGAGCTATTACAAATCCTCAAAGATGATGCTGTGAAAGTGCTGCACTCAATATTGCAGCAAATTTGGAAAACTCAGCAGTGGCCACAGGCCTGGAAAAGGTCTGTTTTTATTCCAATCCCAAAGAAAGGCAATGCCAAAGAAAGATCAAACTGCCACACAACTGCACTCATCTCACATGCTAGAAAAGTAATGCTCAAAATTCTGCAAGCCAGGCTTCAACAGTACATGAACCGAGAACTTCCTGATGTTCGAGCCGGATTTTGAAAAGGCAGAGGAACCAGAGATCAAATTGCCAACATCCCCTGGATCATGGAAAAAGCAAGAGAGTTCCAGAAAAACATCTCAGTTCAGTTAAGTTCAGTCGCTCAGTTGTGTCCAGCTCTTTGCGACCCCATGAACTGCAGCATGCCAGGCCTCCTTG
>NW_011494638.1:986274-986623 GCF_000754665.1 Bison bison bison | reverse complement strand
CTGAATGTTGAGCTTTAAGCCAACTTTTTCACTCTCCTCTTTCACTTTCATCAAGAGGCTCTTTAGTTCTTCACTTTCTGCCAAAAGGGTGGTGTCATCTACATATCTGAGGTTATTGATGTTTCTCCACGCAATCTTGATTCCAGCTTGTGCTTCATCCAGCCCAGTGTTTCTCATGATGTACTCTGCATATAAGTTAAATAAGCAGGGTGACAATATACAGCCTTGATGTACTCCTTTTCCTATTTGGAACCAGTCTGTTGTTCCATGTCCAGTTCTAACTGTTGCTTCCTGACCTGCATACAGGTTTCTCAAGAGGCAGGTCAGGTGGTCTGGTATTCCCATCTCT
>NW_011494638.1:984119-985727 GCF_000754665.1 Bison bison bison | reverse complement strand
TCTAACTGTTGCTTCCTGACCTGCATACAGGTTTCTCAAGAGGCAGGTCAGGTGGTCTGGTATTCCCATCTCTTTCAGAATTTTCCATAGTTTATTGTGATCCACTCTACTTCTGCTTTATTGACTATGCCAAAGCCTTTGACTGTTGGATCACAGTCTATGCTGTGGAAAATTCTTCAAGAGATGGGAATACTAGATCACCTAATCTGGCTCTTGAGAAATCTGTATGCAGGTCAAGAAGCAACAGTTAGAACTGGACACGGAACAACAGATTGGTTCCAAATCGGGAAAGGAGTACATCAAGGCTGTATATTGTCACCCTGCTTATTTAGCTTATGTACAGAATACATCATGAGAAATGCTGGGTTGGATGAAGCACATGCTGGAATCAAGATTGCCCAGAGAAATATCAATAACCTCAGATATGCAGATGACACCACCTTTATGGCAGAAAGTGGAAAAAAAATAGCCTCTTGGTGAAAGTGAAAGAGGAAAGTGAAAAAGTTGGCTTAAAACTCAACATTCATAAAACTAAGACCACGGCATCTGGTCCCATCACTTCATGGCAAATGGATGGGGAAACAGTAAAAACAGTGAGAGATTTTATTTTGGTGGACTCCAAAATCACTGCAGATGGTGACTTCAGCCATGAAATTAAAAGACGCTTAATCCTTGGAAGAAAAGTTATGACCAACCTAGACGGCATATTAAAAAGCAGAGACATAACTTTATCAACAAAAGTCCATCTAGTCAAAACTATGGTTTTTCCAGTGGTCATGTATGAATGTGAGAGTTGGACTATAAGAAAAGCTGAGCACCTAAGAATTGATGCTTTTGGGGGAGGAGCCAAGATGGCGGAGGAGTAGGACGGGGAGAACACTTTCTCCCCCACAAATTCATTAAAAGAGCATTTAAACGTCGAGTAAATTCCACAAAACAACTTCTGAATGGCGGCAGAGGACATCAGGCACCCAGAAACGCAACCCAACTCTTCGAAAGGAGGTAGGAAAAAATATTAAAGACAAAAAAAGTGACAAAAGAGGGAGGGACGGAGTTCCGTCCCGGGAAGGGAATCTTAAAAAGAGAGAAGTTTCCAAACACCAGGAAACCTTCTCACTGCCGAATCTGTGCCGAGCTTTGGAAGCACAGAGGGCAACATAACAGGGAGAAAAAATAAATAAACAATTAAAACTCGCAGATTGCGAGCCCTACGGTAACTCCCCCAGCGGAGAAGCAGCGCAGACGCCTGCATCCGCCATTAGCAAGTGGGGGCTGGGCAGGGAGGCGCGGTGTGGGCTGCGTCGCTGAGAGTAAGAATCTGGCCTGAATACCCTGAGCGCTATCTGAGCGAAATAATTTGGGCTAGCAAACCAGACTGTGGGATATCTACCACGCGAAAAGCCAGCCCTAACCCAAGACCGCCAGGCCCGCCCACGGAACAAAGGACTGAACAGAGATAGCCGGCTGCAGACCTTCCCCCTCCGGTGACAGGCAGCCAGAGCCGGAAGGGGGCAATCGCAGCCCCAGAGAGATATTATCTATAAAACTGTAAGCAGGCTTCTTTGCTAACTAAAACTTCTTGGGGGTCTGGACGGTCAACATCTGCCT
>NW_011494638.1:982875-983492 GCF_000754665.1 Bison bison bison | reverse complement strand
TTTTAATTTATGCTTTTTGGTATTTGATATCAATTTTGTACCTGTATTTTCTTTATAATTTTTGTGACATTGTTTGTATTTGTTTGTTTGTTTTCTCTCTTTTTCTTCTTCTTCTTCTTTTTTTTTTTTTAACATCGTATTTTTGAAATTCCAAACTCTACTCTAGATTTTTAATTTTTGCTTTCTGGTATTAGTTATGAATTTTGTACCTGTACTTACTTTATAATTTTCGCGACCTTGTTTGTTTTTGTTTGTTCGTTTTTTCTCTCCTTCTTTTCCTTCTTCTTTTCTTTAACATCGTATTTTTGAAATTCCAAACTCTACTCTAGATTTTTAATTTTTGCTTTTATGTATTTGTTACCAATTTTGTACCTTTAAGGACCCAATCTTCAGGACCCATTTTTCACTAGGGAGTGAGATTACTGGCTTGACTGCTCTCTCTCCCTTTGGACTCTCCTTTTTCTTCACCAGGTCGCCTGTGTCTCCTCCCTAATCCCTCTCTACTCTACCCAACTCTGTGAATTTCTGTGTGTTCCAGACGGTGGAGAACACTTAGGGAACTGATTACTGGCTGGATCTGTCTCCCTCCTTTTCATTCCCCCCTTTTATCCTTCTGG
>NW_011494638.1:980580-981114 GCF_000754665.1 Bison bison bison | reverse complement strand
AAAGACAAAGACTGGCTGAATGGATACAAAAACAAGACCCCTATATATGTTGTCTACAAGAGACCCACCTCAAAACAGGGGACACATACAGACTGAAAGTGAAGGGCTGGAAAAAGATTTTCCATGCAAATAGGGACCAAAAGAAAGCAGGCGTAGCAATACTCATATCAGATAAAATAGACTTTAAAACAAAGGCTGTGAAAAGAGACAAAGATGGTCACTACATAATGATCAAAGGATCAATCCAAGAAGAAGATATAACAATTATAAATATATATGCACCCAACACAGGAGCACCACAGTACGTAAGACAAATGCTAACAAGTATGAAAGGAGAAATTAACAATAACACAATAATAGTGGGAGACTTTAATACCCCACTTACACCTATGGATAGATCAACTAAACAGAAAATTAACAAGGAAACACAAACTTTAAATGATACAATAGACCAGTTAGACCTAATTGATATCTATAGGACATTTCATCCCAAAACAATGAATTTCACCTTTTTCTCAAGTGCACATGGAACCT
>NW_011494638.1:978778-979211 GCF_000754665.1 Bison bison bison | reverse complement strand
AGATCATACACCATGATCAAGTGGGCTTTATCCCAGGATGCAAGGATTCTTCAATATCTGCAAATCAATCAATGTAATACACCACATTAACAAATTGAAAAATAAAAACCATATGATTATCTCAATAGATGCAGAGAAAGCCTTTGACAAAATTCAACATCCATTTATGATAAAAACTCTCCAGAAAGCAGGAATAGAAGGACCATACCTCAACATAATAAAAGCTATATATGACAAACCCACAGCAAACATTATCCTCAATGGTGAAAAATTGAAAGCATTTCCTCTAAAGTCAGGAACAAGACAAGGGTGCCCACTGTCACCATTACTATTCAATATAGTTTTGGAAGTTTTGGCCACAGCAATCAGAGCAGAAAAAGAAATAAAAGGAATCCAAATTGGAAAAGAAGAAGTAAAACTCTCACTATTTGCA
>NW_011494638.1:961625-977717 GCF_000754665.1 Bison bison bison | reverse complement strand
AGTGGATAAGAAAGCAGTGGTACATATACACAATGGAGTATTACTCAGCCATTAAAAAGAATACATTTGAATCAGTTCTAATGAGGTGGATGAAACTGGAGCCTATTATACAGAGTGAAGTAAGCCAGAAGGAAAAACATAAATACAGTATACTAACGCATATATATGGAATTTAGAAAGATGATAACAATAACCCGGTGTACGAGACAGCAAAAGAGACACTGATGTATAGAACAGTCTTATGGACTCTGTGGGAGAGGGAGAGGTGGGAAGATTTGGGAGAGTGGCATTGAAACATGTAAAATATCATGTAGGAAACGAGTTGCCAGTCCAGGTTCGATGCACGATGCTGGATGCTTGGGGCTGGTGCACTGGGACGGCCCAGAGGGATGGTATGGGGAGGGAGGAGGGAGGAGGGTTCAGGATGGGGAACACATGTATACCTGTGGCGGATTCATTTTGATATTTGGCAAAACTAATACAATTATGTAAAGTTTAAAAATAAAATAAAATTAGAAAAATAAAAAAAATTTTAAAAAAAGAATTGATGCTTTTGAACTGTGGTGTTGGAGAAGACTCTTGAGAGTCCCTTGGACTGCAAGGAAATACAACCAGTCCATCCTAAAGGAAATCAGTCCTGAATATTCATTGGAAAGACTGATGCTAAAGCTGAAACTCCAGTACTTTGGCCACCTGATGCAAAGAACTGACTCACTGGAAAAGACCCTGATGCTGGGAAAGATTGAAGGCAGGAGGAGAAAGGCATGACAGAGGATGAGATGGTTGGATGGTATCACCGACTCAATGGACAGGAGTTTGAGTAAACTCTGGGAGTTGGTGATGGATAGGGAGGCCTGGCATGCTGCAGTCCATGGGGTCCCAAAGAGTTGGACATGACTGAGTGACTGAATTTAACTGAACTAGAAACTAAACTTTGAGTAATTACCAATGTAGATACTGAGTGTTCTCCATCAGTGGTGTGCTAGTTCTGACACAAAAAGTGACTAGTCTTCAAGAAATGAGGTGTGGCTAAAGTCATCTGGATCAGGGCAAGGCCAGGGTGAACCTGAGACATTAAGATAAAAACTTAAGAACAAAAGCTAGACTAAAGAGAAGTTCCCTGGATACTCCTGTCTAAAAACTTTACCAATACCTTGGTGAGATGATATGGGAATTAACACCAAAACAAACTGAAATTCCATCTGTACTTGGCATTTATTGTTCCATGTATGTGCACATGGAATAGAAGTTTTCTCACCATTACAATAATCCCATGGTTGATTAGCTAACTGAAAGAACTGGTGCAGAAGGAAATAACAATAGTGATGGATTCATACCTTAAACTTTGTTACTTAATCTTAAAACATATGCATATATTCATTTGTTAATCATCTGAAGTAGCACCCAGGCCTGAATGTGGTTTCTCCAATAAGAGTTCTGTAAAGTCTTGCTTATGTACACTATGCACATAATACCTTGACTTTAACTTCCAGTTTCCATTTCTTTAAAGTAGAATGATAACTTAAAGGTACTTACAAGGCATCTGATTTGTAGGTTTTTCTAGTTTATTTCAATTACATACAGTCATCTCACCCATACCTTATACAACAGATAACTTGATGTTATCAAGCCTTTCCAAAGGATTCAGATTAGTTTTAGAAGAAACAATTCCTTTTCATTTTTGCAATCACTTCATAGATTTATATAATATTTAATTAAATTAAGTAATTACAATAAGTACAAGTGGCATAAACAGGATTGAAAGTGAAAGTGAAGTCACTCAGTCATGTCCAACTCATAGCAACCCCATGGACTGCAGCCTACCAGGCTCCGCCATCCATGGGATTTTCCAGGCAAGAGTACTGGGGTAGGTTGCCATTTCCTTCTCCTAATAATACAGGATTAGGAACAAACAACTGCCTCCTTTCTAAAATTTGGATTTTAGTGATACTCAATAACTAGGTATTATTTTTATTTTTTAATTTTTGGCAGCACCCCAAGGCATGTGGGATCTTAGTTCCCTAACCAAGGATTGAACCCATGCCCTCTGCATTGGAAGGTACATTCTTAACCACTGGACTTCAAGGGAAGTCTCAGTAATTATTAATATCACTAGATAATCACTAACTCACCTAGTGTGAGTGTCCTGAGTGCCAGCCTACTGGCTGCAGCAGTTCAATGTTCTAGGCTTGGGCTCAGTCAGTATGTTCCCTAGAGGGCTTGGGAAGCCAGTTAAGTGGAGATCAGATAAGAGAGATCTATGGTATATGCTTGTATATATACACATATATTCAAAGTCAAAATAATCCCGACTGTTTGAGTTTTCCTCTCCTTCTCCCTTCAACTCAGGAAGAATGCCTTCTCATTCCCTTCTGGATTGAACTTCATGTACACAGAAGTAAAGGTCATAGGATATTCTAGCATGCCTTCTCTGTAGCTTCTAAAGAATTGGGTAAGTAAAACAATGAGGCAAGAAATGCAACGAGGATAGATACTGAAGGAGCAGTGATAGAACCAGTTTTCAGCTCAGTGCAATAGTATATCCCACACAGCCTCTAGCCTGTAATATCACATCTATCTACAAGTACTGAAATCATTTATATATCCATGTTTATTGACTGAGGCTTAGTGTAAAACAAAGGGAGTGTTAATTTGCTCTGCAAAATAAATAACCAAGTTTTTCTTTTCTGATTTCCTGGAGCATCCTAAGAGCCAGACGGCTGAGTACCCTGAACCTGGGAAAATAGGAGAGAGGCAATTATGTAGCCTGGAATGAAAAATTATCTAGCAGCAATCAGGGAACAAAAGGAAAGCTGGCCTAGGAAAGATTTTCAGCTATGGAAACCACCCGGAAAATTCAGGTCAATTTATGCTCACCACATTTATTTAACATAGTTATTTATCTGTGCAGTGATGAAATACTCTTCAGGCTCCCCAAAACCTCCCATCAAAGGCTATGACTTGTAATACCTTTTATCGATGGTGTTTTGATGTGACACTTCTGTTTCCTGCTTAGAGTAATGTGGGCTTGACAGAAAACAGAAGCTTCAGGATGCAAAACACTGGATGAGAACAGAGAGTCAAGTAGAGGCAAGAATTTGAGGCAAGAGGTGACAGAAGCTATCTCCCTTGGGAGAGCCCTAAAGACATGAGAGGGTGTTTGAGACAGCATAGGGGCTTCCCTGGTAGCTCAGATAGTAAAGAATTCACCTGCAATGCAGGAGACCTGGGTCCAATCCCTGGGTTGGGAAGACGCCCTGGAGAAGGGAACAGCTACCCACTCCAATATTCTGGCCTGGAGAATTCCATGGACTGTATAGTCTATGGGGTAGCAAAGAGTCAGACACAACTGAGTGACTTTCACTTCACAAGTTGACTGTGCCACAAGAAGTTTACAGTCTTATCAAGGAAATTGTATGTATCCACATGAAATAGGGACTTCCCTGGTGGTCTAATGGTTAAGATTCTGCATTCCAATGTAGAGACACAGGTTTGATCCCTGGTCAGGGAACTAAGATCCCACGTGCCATGGAGCAACTAAGCCCACATACTCTGGAGCCCATGAGCTGTATCTAGAGAAGCCAGTGCACTGCAATGAAGAGCCTGCACAGTCAAGAATATTAAAAAAAAAAAAAAGAAGGAAACAAAGAAACAGTAACATAAGAGGATATTGTGTACTAATTTGAAAGGCAAATTGCTCTTGTCGTGGAAGTTACATACTAAAGCAGATGGCAGTACTGACTGAAAAGTATTTAGTAGGTTAGAAAAGAGAGAATAAGCTTCACTTTCATGATGTCTTTATCAGAAACTATTGTTTACAATTAAAGAGAACAACAGCACTGAAAAAGCAGGATACTTCCTCAGACACTGTCCCTACCATTGTTACCACTCTAAAAGAGGCATGATATGCATAGATAATTGCTACTGTGACAAATTTGGATACATTTTCCATATTGATTTTTGCTTTAAAAGTTTACCAATATTTGAAATGGACATATATAAAGAATAGGAAGTATTCCAATATGTATGAATAAAGAAGGTACAATTCCCTTGGCCCAAGAGGCACATGGTCATTACTCATATTCTTTGGATTCTACAATGCACGTCCTGACAGGAAGCACAGTTCCTTTGTCACTGTCCACTCTCTCTGCAGTGGCCCATGGTGGCCCTTTCCATGGTGCTATGGCTTCAGTGCCCAGTAGGGCAGAGATCCATGTAAAATGGCTTTATACGGATCCTGCCTGACATGGTCCAGAGATACATCTGAAAACATCTGTGGAAATGAATAGTTCTCAAGCTTCACAAATTTCTTAAAAGATAAAAATTTAAACACTCTATTCTGCACACGTATATTGACAAAGAATAAAATGAGAAAGTCAAAGGAAGTTTCCAGTGCAGGTCCTTGGGTAAGTCTGCCCACTTCATCGTTGTCACACACTTCAAGTAATTATTACTTACTGCAGGAAAGGAAAATGGTTTTCTCAAACCATTTTCGCCCACCCATCTGCTGTCAGAAAGGTCATTATGATGAAGACTTGTCTACAGAACTGCACAGGACCAAACAAAACACAGCACTACTACCAAAGGCAATTGTGCATTCACGTAACAGAATATGAAGTCCCAGTAATATGCCTTAGGTTATTTTACACACGTTTGTAAGATGGAATGAGAGATAAGCTGTATGGACACATGCTGTGTCCTTCACATACATGCACACATTTATTTTAAATGAAAAGGTCTAAAAGTCATGTTTTAACCCATATTTCCCTGTTTCCTTCAGGGTCCTGGTTTTGAATTCTACCTTCAACATGCTATGTTTATCATTCTTAAAAGATAGGGGATATAGAGCTGACAATAACACTAAGTCATTTGAAGCATGCATTATAAGTTACAGACAAAATAGAGGCTCTGGTTTATTATGCTGAAGCTATAAAGCCACAAATACAAAATACGGCTAGCAGTCACCTTACTTTATTCTTCTTTTAACAACTTACTAACAGTGTGTAAATATAAAAGGAAACTTTGATTTTTCCATCAGAGCTCTCTGAAATGGATACTAGAGTGCATTTAACATTGTGACCAGAAATATTGAAATTTGACAGCTGAGAGGTTAAAGGTCTCAAATTTATACATCGAGGTGTTTGTTCCTGTCATCGTCCCAGCAGCTTGCTCAGAATAACCCCTTTTGCTTACTGAACCTTTGAGAAACAGAGAACATTAAGTAATACATCTTGGCATACATCCTGAGATTCTACTTTCATCAGGAAGCAAGCCATCATAAGCTTACTGAAAGAATTCTAGGAATAGTAAAGACTATCTGTGCAACCTTGGTATTTAAATATATTGGTTAGAAAAAGCTTCTATTGTTCAGACCCCCGCTCTAAATATGTCAGCCTAAAATTCTGGATTTTGTGCTTAATTTTCTACTTACCTCTCATCTGACATTTCCTTCTGCCAAAATTATATTTGCTGAAAACAGAAAAATGACTGCTCAAATTCTTCCTGAAAAAGTGGGAATATCACCTTTTACTCAAGCAAAAATTATCTTCAGCACAAGCATTTCCTTCCATTTTACTGCCCATTTCAGTGCCTACTTCTCCTTTTAGTTAAGTAACAGCCCATCCTTCACTCCCACTCCCCAGGTACCCAGATTGCCCTGTCCTACCCACTGCCCATTCAAACTAGCCAGTTGATTAGAACACAAACTGTGTTTGAAGATTTGGATCCACCTCAACATCTTGATCCTTCAAATGTATAAATCCAGTAGACAATTTGCAAAATCGATAGCAATAATTTCTCCAAATAGAACAGTAATAAGCCATAATAAGAGTTCATATTAAAGGAAGAAGGAGATGACTGTCACAACAGCTCACATGTTTTGAGTATTTATCTGGCCTTCTTATAGTCACATGTATTAATTCATTTAATCTTTCCAACAATTGCATTAGTCTTATGCCATTTTATTACCTCCTCTCCCCTTTTTCTTACAGTAAAAACAAAATGGCCAAGATTCTTTTTTCAAAACTGTCTTAAGATAAAGATTATGGGTAGTCTTTAGGCTTACCCATAAGGGAAGGATAGGACTGACTCCCACTGCAAAATACACAGTTGCTATTAATACATTACAAATCTTCAAGATCACTAGTATATCATTGAAGTATAGAAGGGTAAATACTGGAATATCATGATTCTGCCACAACCCATTCTTAATAAAATATATTTCAGTAAGTAGTAATATGTTATCCCTCCCAGGGATATTTGTCATCTAGTAATATCTTAAACCAAAGGGATTAATAGTCAAAGACTGAACATCAGAATGACCTTCCTGCAAAACAAACAAAGAGAGAGATTTTTACATCCTTTCAAATTATGCTAAACCAAATAACTATTTTTCCATCCATATACAAGGACTTATCTGGTTGAAATAAGATAAAACAGGCAGGCCACATTCAACACTGCTAGACCCCTGCTTCCAGGTTTTCAGAGGGAAAAGGACATTAAAAACTATAATTCCATTAGGAAATGGAACACAATTATTTGTTTTTCACACATTGATGATACTTGTGAATTGTTCCATTAATGCTGTGCTGATAAGAAAACACTTGAAACATTCCCTTCAAACTTGAGCGTGCATTAGAATGATCTGGAGGGATTATTAAAACACAGATTGCTGGGCCCCAAAGCAGAGTTTCTGATTAACAAGTTCCCAAGTAATGCTGATGCTGCTGATACAGGAACCATACTCGGAGAAGTAATACTTCTTGCCAGGGAAGGGAAAGCAGGTGCTGAGTTTCCCCAGGTATTTTTGGATAGATGAGGGAGCTAATAGAAGTATTTCTCCGGCAGTGATGTCAGAGTAGCTTTCAGCATCAAATAGGTACTGAGCTCTTATAATGTGCCAAACACTATGCAAGGCATTGAGGAAGACATAGTGAGGGAGCCAGACATCAGTGCATTGTGCTCAAAGAGGCGAGCAAATGAGGCTGGAACTGAGATCTGAAGGATAGATGGGAGTCAGTGCAAACCAAGCAGTCTAGGGAAGAGCTTTCCATCAGGAAAATGTCAGACAGACTGACACTGTAGAGTCAGACTGGGTGAACCTCACCAGGAAGGCTGAGCTGGAGGCTCCCAAGGATGCAGACAGTCAGATAGGCTTCAGGACAGGGAGAGAACTCTACTGCTTTCTGCTGCTCGGAAAGGACCTTCGTCAGGATCCTCAAGGTTGGGTGGAGGGAGCAGTGCACACAGACTCTACACACTCCTCAAAAACTACACAAAGCAGAGGAGGTAGATGAAAATGATCCCTTTGGCTAAGCCCAGACCAAGGTGGTCAGTTTATTTCAGTCCAAAGAAACTGATATTGATATGAACTCCCCCAACCCTAAGCAGAAGCATAGAGTGAAAAGAGGGGGGAAAATGCTACAAACAAAAAGGGATTTTATGTGTCTGCCATGAAACACCTGCATAAAAGAGAAGAGGCAGGAAAATCTATTTTACACCTCAAATCTAAAGATTTTACATTCCCTTCAAGTTTTTATATTAGGGACCAGACATGGCATTTTATACATGAAGCCCACTCTTTATAGCTCTGATAGAATAAATGGGAGAGAAAAAAAAATCAGGCTAGACAAGTTACCAGATTGCCCCTTCCTCATATTTTGTGAAAATTATCTTTTCTGAGACTCACAATAGCCTCAAACTCTGCATGATTTACTAGGAAGGCTTTAGAAGCCAAAGCTTTTGTAGACCATTCAGCCATGGCATATGGGCTCAAGATTTTCTTAGCTCATCTTCAGGTAGATTTATCACCTCTCACAGAAAAACACAGCTATGCTATGTGAAGTTTTGAATGACCTGGAATCACTCTTTTGCCCCAATTAGGTCCTCTAAAATTTGAATTAAACTGCACAAACTGTTTCAGAAGCCACAAAACCTGTTTCCTAGCTCCCATCTAAGAACAAGCCAACAAACTAACATCAACTGTTTCTGATTCTTGGCAGGAAAGCTCATTGCTAGATCCTAGCATCCCCTCCCAAAAAGGCACATTCTCTGCTAATGCCCACATACCGTGCTTCTTTGAGTAATATTTCCCTCAAGTTTTAAAACTTGTTATTAAGGCACCTATAGCACATTTTAAGCAGCTTGGAAGCAAGCTTCTCACCAATGAATATTAAATCTCTTGAGTGAATGAAGTCCTCCTGCCCCCTCTGCAGACAAAGTAAGAAAATAAGCCATTTTTTCCCTTGGCTACTAATGAATCTCTAACTGCTGATTTGTTTCCATTTTCAGCCTAGCATAAACAAAAAGGCCTGCAGCCCCCTTTTGTGGTTGCCTGAGCTCACCAACCACCATGCAAAGGCAGCAATTTTTCATTATTGATAAAATGTAATGTCATAATGTCATGGCCTTTCAGGTCATCATCTTGGTAAGTCAGCAATGACATTATCACGTTTTATAATGATAACAAATGACCATAATGTTTGCATGTAATTTTCATTGGCTTCTTCAGAATTCTAATTTGACCCCATCAACAGATAGAACTCAATAGCAACTTCAGATGCCTACTTCCTTAGATCTGCTCAAAGCTAATAGCAAAATCTGCATGAATCAAAGATACAAGGGCCATTCCCCACCCCACACTCTTTGACTAAATGTTTTACTTTTGGAAAGAAGATTTTTCGCAGAATATATTTGCAGTGTTGAATATGGGCATGTAAATGCATTAAATACATCTACTTGCTATTCATTCATGAACTGTCACTAACCCCTTTCTGTCCTGTTCTTGCCTGTACTTCTCTAATCTGTCTAGTGATTTCTGAGTGCTGTGTCCTGCCTGTTTCACAGTAATCATAGAACACTAATTGGTCTAAATGATAAGAATCATTCATGGGGCACTTATTTCCATATATTAGCCTTCTGACTCCTCTCCTCACTCAGAAAATGGAAATGTTTCATTGTCTAAGCCCAGAACTAAACCCAGCAATCTTTCTTTATTTTTTGTTGAAGTACAGTTGATTTGATTCACAATGTCATGTTAGTTTCATGTGTACAGTACGATGATTCAGTTATATATATTTATAAATATTCCTCTTCAGTTTCTTTTCCCTTACAGGTTATTATAAAATGTTGAGTATAGTTCCCTGTCGGAGAAGGCAATACACGACTGAGCGTCTTCACTTTCACTTTTCACTTTCATGCATTGGAGAAGGAAATGGCAACCCACTCCAGTGTTCTTACCTGGAGAATCCCAGGGACAGGGGAGCCTGGTGGGCTGCCATCTATGGGGTCGAATAGAGTCGGACACAACTGAAGCGACAGCAGCAGCAGCAGCAGCAGCATAGTTCTCTGTGCTATACAGTAGGTCCTTGTTGGTTATTTATTTTATATATAATAGCATCATATGTTAATCCCAGTCTCCTAATTTATCCCTCCCCCCTCCCTCCTTTCCCCTTCTGTAACCGTAAATTTGCTTTCTATGTCTGTTAGTCTGTTTATGTTCTGTAAATAAGCATTTTGGATCATTTTTTTAGGTGCCACATACAAGTGATACATGATATTTGTCTTTGTCTGACTTCTTTTATTATGATAATCTCTAGGTCCATCCATGTTCCTGCAAATGGCATTATTTCATTCTTTCTATGGTTGAATAATATTCCATTGTGTATATGTACCACATCTTGGCTTCCCTGGTAGCTCAGTGGTAAAAAATTCTCCTGCCAATGCTGGAGACACAGGTTCAATCCCTGATCTGGGAAGATCCTTTGGAGAAGGACATGTCAACCCACTCCAATATTCTTGCCTGGAAATCCCCATGAACAGAGGAGCCTGGCATGCTATAGTCCATGGGGTTGCAAAGATTCAGACGTGACTTATCAGCTGAACACACATACTACATCTTTAACCATTCCTCTGTTGATAGACTTTTAGGTCACTTCCACATTCTGGCTATTGTAAATTGTGCTGCTTTGAACATTGGAGTGCATGTATCTTTTGGAATTATGGTTTTCTCCAGATATATGCCCATGGATTGCAGGATTATTTGGTAGTTCTTTTTTTAGTTTAAGGAAACTCCATACTGTTCTTCATAATGGCTGCACCAATTTACATTCTCACAAACAATGTAGGATGGTTCTTTTTTCTCCATACCCTCTTTGGCATTTATTGTTTGTAGATTTTTTTTTATGATGGCCATTCTGACTGGTGTGAGGTGATATTTCACTGTAGTTTTGATTCACATTTCTCTAAACCCAGTATTCTTTGGAAAGCCTTTTTTAAAATTCATTGACAACAAAGAGTAAAAAAAGAGAGACAGAGAGTAGAGATTCTCTACTAGAACAGATTCACACTCCAGTCCTAAATAAACTAAGTCTAAAGTACACTTGGTAGATCTCCAGAAATATTTTACAACTTATATAGCACTTCATGAAGAGGGAGGGGAAGGAAATGACAAGGAGAACTGTCATTCACTGAACTCTGGGCTAGGATATGCCTACCTGTATCATCTCATCTAAACTTCACAACTCTCAAAAGATAAGAATCATTCTCTGCTTCTAACAGAGAAGAAAATTGAATTCAGGAAGTTTAAACAGTTAAGGAGTCAGTCAGACTTAGCAGCTCTAATGCCAAAAAAATCTATATATGTTTCTCGACCAAAGTATTGAACCAATGTCTCTTATGTCTCCTGCATTGGCAGGAAGGTTCCTTACCTTTAGTGGTACCTGGGAAGCCCGGAAAGTTCCCATACTAACATCATTATATACTCTTTACATGCTTTTATTGTCTCAGTTAAAGGGCTTCTGATCTACAAATCTGACAAACTACCTAATTTGGCCACATTTTCAATGACAATAGTGAAATCTACTGAATAATGTGGAAAGAACATCAATGAAGAATCACACAGATACATTGAAAGCATTAACTCAATTATATGTGCCTGCTCTGAGAATATGGTACTAATAACGCTATAAATGGATGTAATAATGGCAAATTTAAGAGTTTATGAAACTGAAATATATTCATATCTCTTGATTCTCTGAATATATGATGATTTCAATTGGGCTGGCTGGATGATCTGATTCTTTCTTCTATAGTGGAATACATGCTTTTGGGAATTTAGTGCATTTAAGGAAAGTGACTTCTAAAAGCAATGCACCAGTTTTCAGGGAAAGATTAGCTCTCCATCTGAGGAGCAAGCCAGGCAAATGTCAGGAACTCATAGACACTGAAGCCTTCTGGAAATGTGGCAGGGAGGAGGCCAATTCTAACTCCATGCTGGAACTGCTTATTTGACATGCTTTTCGCTGCTTTTGTTATTATAATCATACAGAACGGTTTGCCTCAGAGAATCCTGTCCCTCTGCCTGACTGTTAAAGTGCCTTTGTTCAGAATCCTGTCCACCTGTGGATGGCAAGAAGGAAGAAAATAACACATACCCTGCCTGAAGCTTGCCATTCTAGGAGATGTTTACAAGATTAATGGCCTTTTTTACTTTGCTTCTTCACCTCCCCTCATCTCTGATATATAAAAGAACCTGGCATTCAGACCCCCTAAGATGGTTATTTTGAGGCGCTAGTCTGCCATCTTTGGAGAAGGCAATGGCAACCCACTCCAGTACTCTTGCCTGGAAAATCCCATGGATGGAGGAGCCTGGTGGGCTGCCGTCTGTGGGGTCGCACAGAGTCGGACACGACTGAAGCAACTTAGCAGCAGCAGTAGCAGCCTGCCATCTTCTCGGTCTGCCAGCTTCGTCAACACCTCATCTCTTGGATTTATTGGCCTATCATGTGGCGAGCAGAGGGTGCTTGGTACTTGGTAACAGAAATAAAATGCTGCTATGGGGAATGTAAAGGAAAGACTTTCAGAGAGTGAATTTAACAGCTATTTAATTAGTTTGTTAATCCAATAAATTATAAGCACATTTTGGAGAAGGGGAAAGACTTCCTCTCACTCCTCTTCATTCATTCAACATATTCTGGGGTTTCCTCTCTATTCATTCAATTGTTCATTCATTCAACGTGCATTACTGAGCACTTCTGGCCCAACATTATGCTGAGCACTGAGGATACAACAGTGAACAAGGCATACATGGAACTGCTCTCACCTGTGAACCTGTGGAACACACATTTGTGTAGATGAGATTGTCATTATACAAGGGATGTCATGATAAACTGTCTCACTGACACTGATGTAAGTGAAGGCCAGTTGTGAGGATGGAAAGTTAGGAGGATTTGACCAATCCCATGGAGGTAAGGAAGACCTCTCTAAGGATGAGATGTTTATTTTGTTTGTTTGTTTGTTTTCTGGAGTTGGGGAGGTATTCTTTTTTTAATTTTTATTGGAGTATAGTATAGGCTCTCACTAGATATCTACTTTACACATAGTATCAATAGTGTATATATGGCAATCCAAACTGCCCAATTCATCCACCCCTACCCACTTGGTATCCATACATTTGTTTGCTACACGTGTGTCTCTATTTCTGCTTTGTAAATAAGATTGTCTATACCAATTTTTTCAGATTCTACATATATACATTAATATTCACTATTTGCTTTTCTTTCTGACTTACTTCACTCTGTATGACAGTCTCTAGGTCCATCTACATCTCTACAAATGACCCAATTTCATTCTTTTTTATGGCTGAAT
This sequence comes from Bison bison bison, assembly GCF_000754665.1. Classification (NCBI taxonomy): domain Eukaryota; kingdom Metazoa; phylum Chordata; class Mammalia; order Artiodactyla; family Bovidae; genus Bison; species Bison bison. The sequence goes on along the minus strand of NW_011494638.1, from coordinate 965,072 downwards.
AATAGTTCATTGTATACATGTCCATGCATGCATCCTAAGCCACTCCAGTCGTGTCTGGCTCTTTGTGACCCTATGGACTGTAGACTGCCAGGCAAGAATACTGGAGTGGGTTGCCATGCATGCCTCCAGGGGACCTTCCCGACCCAGGGATGGAACCCATGTCTCTTATATCTCCTGCACTGGCAGGCAGGTTCTGTACCATTAGCGCCACCTGGGAAGCCCTGTATATATATGCCACATCTTTATCCATTCCTCTACTGATGGACATTTAGGTTGTTTCCATGTCCTGCCTATTGTAAACAGTGGTGCAATGAACACTGGGGTGCGTGTATCTTTTGGAATTATGCTTTTCTCTGGGTATATAGAATGAGATGTTAAAATTTAGATTTGAAGCATGAGTGAGTAGGACTCACAAGACAAAACACTAGGGAACCAAGGGAATTTCTCATTCTTGTCTCCCTCCTTTAGCTCCTTCCTGCTTGGTTTCCCTTGCTTGATTAGCCACATTTCATGACTACCATAATGACCTACCTGGTCTAATACATTGAGATTTGGAGAACTGTAGATAATAAGACTTTGACAGGTTAGAGACAGCCTTACTGATATGCCTGATGATTTTCTGCCAAGTCTGATTCTATCACAGCTAGCCTGGCAGTTGCTACACTGATCATCCCTCCTCTCCTTTCTTCCCTCTGTGTACAACTCCTCACACTGAGTCAGACACACCCCTCTGCACACTAAGCCACACAAAACTGCACATTCCTTTATTTCTGGGTCCTCTCCTTTTACCATTTTTCTGTACTTAGATATTGCTATGAACTGACTCGTATTCCCTCAAAATTCATACAATGAAATCTTACCCCCTAATGTGGCAAATTTAGAGATAAGGCCTTTAGGGAGGTAATTAATGTTAAATGAGGTCATAAGGCAAAAAACATGACACTGAAAGATGTACTCCCCAGGTCAGCAGGTGTCCAATATGCTACTGGAGAAGAGTGGAGAAATAACTACAGAAACAATGAAGAGATGGAGCCAAAGCAAAAACAACGCCCAGTTGTGGATGTGTCTGGTGATGGAAGTAAAGTCCAATGCTGTAAAGAAAAATATTGCATAGGAACATGGAATGTTAGGTCCATGAATCAAGGTAAATTGAAAGTGCTCAAACAGGAGATAGCAAGAGTGAACATAGACATTTTAGGAATCAGTGAACTAAAATGGACTGGAATGGGCAAATTTAACTCAGATGACCATTATATCTACTATTGTGGGCAAGAATCCCTTAGAATAAATTGAGTAGTCCTCTTAGTCAACAAAAGAGTTTAAAATGCAGTACTTGGGTTCAATCTCAAAAACAACAGGATCTCTGTTCATTTCCAAGGCAAACCATATCAATATCACAGTAATCCAAGTCTATGTTCCAACCAGTAATGCTGAAAAAGCTGACATTGAATGGTTCTATGAAGACCTACAAGGTCTTGTAGATCTTAACACCCAAAAAAGATGTCCTTCTCATCACAGGGGACTGGAATGCAAAAGTAAAAAGAGATTCCTGGAGTAATAGGCAAATTTGGCCTTGGAGTATAAAATGAAGCAGGACAAAGGCTAACAGAGTTTGGCCAAGAGAACGCACTGGTCATAGCACACACCTTCTTCCAACAACATAAGCAAATACTCTATCCATGGACATCACCAGATGGTCAATACCGAAATCAGATAGATTATATTCTTTGCAGCCAAAGATGGAGAAGCTCTATACAGTTAGCAAAAACAAGACCAGGAGCTGACTGTGGCTCAGATCACCACCTCCTTATTGCCAAATTCAGACTTAAATTGAAGAAAGTAGGGAAAACCACTAGCCCATTCAGGTATGACCTAAATCAAATCCCTTACAATTATACAGTAGAAGTGATAAATAGATTCAGGTAGTGAATTCTATAATTCTGATAGACAGAATGCCTGAAGAACTATGGATGGAGGTTCATGACATTATACAGGAGGCAGTGATCAAGACCATCCCCAAGAAAAAGAAATGCAAAAACTCAAAATGGTTGTCGAAGGAGGCCTTACAAATAGCTGAGAAAAGAAGAGAAGCTAAAGGCAAAGGAGAAAAGGGAAGATAAACCCATTTGAATGCAGAGTTCCAAAGACTAGCAAGGAGAGATTAGAAAGCCTTCCTCAGTGATTGGTGCAAAGAAATAGAGGAAAACAAGAGAATGGGAAAGACTAGAGATCTCGTCAAGAAAATTAGAGATACCAAGGGAACATTTCATGCAACGATGGGAAAAATAAAGGACAGAAATGGTATGGACCTAACAAAGGCAGAAGATATTAAGAAGATGTGGCAAGAATACACAGAAGAACTATACAAAAAAGACCTTCATGACCCAGATAATCACGATGGTGTGATAACTCACCTAGAGCCAGACATCCTGGAATGTGAAGTCAAGTGGGCCCTAGGAAGCTTCATTACAAACAAAGCTAGTGGAGGTGATAGAATTCCAGTTGAGCTATTTCAAATCCTAAAAGATGATGTGGTGAGAGTGCTGCACTCAATATGCCAGCAAATTTGGAAAACTCAGTAGTGGCCACAGGACTGGAAAAGGTCAGTTTTCATTCCAATCCCAAAGAAGGCAATGCCAAAGAATGCTCAAACTACTACACAACTGCACTCATCTCACACACTAGCAAAGTAATGCTTAAAATTCTCCAAGCCAGGCTTCAACAGTACCTGAACCATGAACTTCCACATGTTCAAGCTGGATTTAGAAAAGGCAGAGGAACCAGAGATCAAATTGCCAACATCTGCTGGATCATTGAAAAAGCAAGAGAGTTGCAGAAAAACATCTGCTTTATTGACTATGAGAAAGGCTTTGACTGTGTGGATCACAGTCCATGCTGTGGAAAATTCTTCAAGAGATGAGAATACTAGACCACTTGATCTGCCTCTTAAGAAATATGCATGCAGGTCAAGAAGCAACAGTTAGAACTCAACAAAAAACAATAGATTGGTTCCAAATCAGGAAAGGAGTACCTCAAGGCTGTATATCGTCACTCTGCTTATTTAGCTTATGTGCAGAATACATCATGAGAAATGCTGTGCTGGATGAAGCACAAGCTGGAATCAAGATTGCCAGGAGAAATATCAATAACCTCAGATACACAGATGACACCACCCTTATGGCAGAAAGTGAAGAAGAAATAAAGAGCCTCTTGATGAAAGTGAAAGAAGAGAGTGAAAAAAATTGGCTCAAAACTCAACATTCAGAAAACTAAGATCATGGCATCTGGTCCCATCAGTTCATGTCAAATAGATGGGGAAACAGTGGAAACAGTGAGAGACTATTTTTGGGGGCTCCAAAATCACTGCAGATGGTGACTGCAGCCATGAAATTAAAAGACGCTTAATCCTTGGAAGAAAAGTTATGACCAACCTAGACAGCATACTAA
>NW_011494638.1:926165-961525 GCF_000754665.1 Bison bison bison | reverse complement strand
TCTTGAGAGTCCCTTGGACTGCAAGGAGATCCAACCAGTCCATCCTAAAGGAAATCAGTCCTGAATATTCATTGGAAGGACTGATGCTGAAGCTGAAACTCCAATATTTTGGCCACCTGATGCGAAGAACTGACTCATTGGAAAAGACCCTGATGCTGGGAAAGATTGAAGGCAGGAGAAGGGCATGATAGAGGATGAGATGGTTGGATGGCATCACCAACTCAATGGACATGAGTTTGAGTAAACTCTGAGAGTTGGTGATGGATAGAGAGGCCTTGCATGCTGCAGTCCATGGAGCTGAGGTCCAACTGAACTGAGGTCATAAGAGTAAGGTGTTAACCCCAACAGTATTGGTGTGCTTAAGAGAAGAGGAAGGGTTGCCAGAAAGCTCTCTCTTTCTCCCTCTGTAAATCTACAGAGGAAAGACCATATGAAGATACAGTGAGATGGCAACCATCCGCAAGCTAGGAAGAGAGCCCTCACCAGAAACCAACCTTGCCAGCATCTTGATCTTGGACTTCAAGCCTCCAGAACTGTGATAAAATTAATTTCTGTTATATAAGCCCCCCAGTCTGCAGTATTATGTCAAAGCAGTCCACAATCTAATACAGATGTGAATACAGAAATCTTCAGGGTGTAACACACATAAGTAGTATTCATGTGGCTATCTATGAGTACTACAAAGTAACTGCACAACTTGTGCTCCTAGCTCTAGCACCTGGGAAGAGGAAGTGACATGATTATGGGGAAAATATAACTATGGGGATTGTCCAGGTAGAAAGGCTATGAGCTTGCAAAACCACCACTGCCTCATTGCAGGTAAATGACAATAATTTCATATGTCTGTTCTAAAACCTAGTTTTTAAGTTATCTTCACCATATTCTTTAATTATGTATTCCAAGCAGCCACTACAGAGCCTTCCTGAAAGAATTTTGGAATGGTTTCTATCAGAAAGAGCAGGCAGCCATCTAGTTATTATGAGCAAACTCCTTGACTAAAGACCAAGATAGTAAATCCATTGTTTTCCATTAAGGGATTGACCTGGAGAGGAGAAAAATTTAAAGAAAAGCAAAGACTTTGATAAGGCTTTTCAGGTTTGGTAAACCAAATCTCATGGAACTTTCTGTTCTTGGTGGCCATGCCAAACATAACTTTTCCCTTATTCAATGGTAGGAACCCTAGAGGAAAAGGACCCAAACTTTCCAAGTGGATCCATAATTCTAGGAAGAAAATGGGATTCTTCTCTTTGATTAACTTGGAAGCAGACAGAATGCTTTACTTAGGATTAAGTAGCCATCTTACAGGATTTATGACATTGAGTAACCTGCAGGAAAAAGGCATTGTATCAATGGGTTATACCCCCTAATACTGTGTAACACACCACCCTAAAACTAAGTGATAGTCAATAATAAACACTTATTTCTCACTCATGAATCAGTGGGATAGTTGCAGTTTGGCTGATCTAAGTTGGACTTGACTGCAGGTTGAGTTCATGTCTGCCCCACCTGTCTCTCATCCTCCTTGGCCTAGCAGCTACACAGCAATATTATTTTTGTAGCAAAATGCAGAAGCACAAGAAGGGAAGTACAACTCCAAAAGGACATCTTAATCCTTTTCTTTAAGCCTTGATCAAAGCAAATCATATAACCAGGCCCCAAATCAAAGTACAGGGAAGTACATTCCATCCACCATGAGGCCAAAACAAGTTACACTTGCCAAGCCCAACATCAGTGGGGTGACAAAGTATACTCTTCCCATGGTGGGAGAGGGAGAAAGAGAAGGTGAATATTTGCTTGCATGCGCAGTCACTTCAGTCATGTCCGACTCTTTGCAGCCCCATGGACTATAGCCCATCAGGCTTTTCTGTCCATAGAATTTTCCAGGCAAGGATACTGGAGTGGGTTGCCATGCCCACCTCCAGGGGAGCCTCCCAACCCAGGGATCAAACCCACATCTCCTGCATTGCAGGCAGAGGTCACTTACCCAAACTGTAGATCTAGGACTTGAATCCAAGCCTATATTTTTCCAAATTTCACATTCTTTTCATTCACCTACTATCTTCCAGGTAATAGAAGGAAAAATTTAAGGGAACAATGGAGTTTACCCAAAACTCCCCCCAAAATTCTCAGCTATCAAGCCCCTGTGCTCAGCTGCTCAGCTGTGTCCAACTCTTTGGGACACCCATGTACTGTAATCCAACTGGCTCTTCTGTCCATGTAATTTTCCAGGAAAGAATAGTGGAGTGGATTGCCATTTCCTTCTCCAGGGGATCTTCCCAACCCAGGGATCAAACCTGCATCTCTTGGGTCTCCTGCATTGGCACATGGATTCTTTACCACTGTACCATCTGGGAATCCAGCCCCCACTGCCTCCTTTTATCCTATCTTTCTTTTCCCTCTATCCATTTGTTCTGTTGGTGCTCTGAGGCCCATTCAGTGAACCAGGCACCTTCCAGCCTCAGGGTCTTGGCTTGGCTGTTTTCTCTGCCCTGAAATACTCTCCACAAAGATGTCCACTTGGTTCACGCTTATCTCCCCTTCAGGCCTTTGCTCAAATACCACCTTCACTGTGAGACTCTCAGACCATGCCAGATAAAACTACATCTTCCCCTGGCCCCATCACAATCTCTACCCTTAAGCCTTCTCCTCTTTCTCTATTACCACTTGTAACCATCTGACAAATATATATTCTTACTTCTTTATCTTCTGACTCCCTCACTAGAGTGCAGGCTCCATCAAGGCAGGAATTGTTCCCTATTTGGTTCACTGCTCTATCCCCAGCACAATGCCTCGTACATAGTGGCCCTACAAAAATAGGTATTCACCCATTATTCTTCTGCATAATAAAGGTCCAAAAAGAAATTGGCAAAATCGAGGGTGGTGAGGAAGATGAAGAGGAGGGAAGCTGTGACTACTCAGCATGTAATATCTTTTCTTTTCTTCACTCTGTCACACTGTAGCATTGTCCTTGGTCTGACTCAGCCCCAAGATCCTCCCACCTGTACAGGCACCGACCCAGCCCCCTCCCCTGAGCCATCCTATAACCGCTCTGTGTTCCTTCCTTCCCCCACATTCTCCCCTGTGACCTGAACATGTTCTGTTTCACCCTCTCAGGAAGAAGTTATGGTTTTGTTCACTTTTGGTGCATTAAGTCACAGTCCCAATGATTCTTCATACCACAATGTGGTATTTTCTGGGGTTATCCCTAAAGGATGTCCCCTAGAGACAAGAACTCATCCTACTAGGATAAATCTCTAATGCTTAGAGACTGGGCCCTGTAAACCAAGATATATGCCTGAGATACCATCAGCCATAGTTCTTCTGGAGAAAAGCAGCACATCTGCATGCCATATGAGAGTATTTATTCTGTCACAGAAACGAGGTCACCCAAATAAAAACAGGATCACTGATCTCTGTGATATGACCATAGTGAGACAACTAGAGTACTATGCCCTCAAACTGTAATGCCATTAGAATGTTTCTGAGCATAAACATGTTCTGAAATATGGTTGGGGGATTATCAGGGGATGTATAAGCTCATCCTTATTTTTTCTACTTTCCATTTACCATAGATAATTAGGAATTGACTAAATCAGATGGACAATGAATAGGCTAGTAATTTATTTCTAAGAAAATTAAATCACCTGCTTATACTCTTCTCATTCCCCATCCTTCCTTTATACTAATAGTTAAAATGTAACTTACATATATATATATATATATATATATATATATATATATATATCTCCCCTTCATGGATCACAGGCTTGTCATGGTGAATAGGTTTGCATAACTCAATTAAGCTATGAGCCATGCCAAGCAGGGCCACCCAACAGACTGGTAATGGTGAAGAGTTCTGACAAAACGTGGTCCACTGGAAGAGGAAATTGAAACCCACTCCAGTAATTCTTACTGCAAGACCACAAACAGTATGAAAAGTTAAAAAGATATGACACCAGAAGATGAGTGCCCCCCCAAGGTCAGAAGGTGTCCAATATGCTACTGGGGAAGAATGGAGGGCAATTACTAATAACTCTAGAAAGAATGAAGTGGCTGGGCCAAAGCAGGAATGACACACACTTATGGATGTGTCTGGTAGTGCCAGTGAAGTCCAATGCTGTAAAGAACAATACTGCATAGGAACTTGGAATGTTAGGTCCATGAATAAAGGTAAATTGGACATGGTCAAGCAGGAGATGGCAAGAGTGAACATAGACATTTTAGGAATCAGTGAACTAAAATGGACTGGAATGGACGAATTTAACTCAGATGACCATTATATCTACTACTGTAGACAAGAATCCCTTAGAAGAAATGGGGTAGCCCTCATAGTCAACAGAAGACTCCAAAATGCAGTACTTGGGTGCAATCTCAAAAATGACAGAATGATCTTGGTACATTTCCAAGGCAAATCATCCAATATCACAGTAATCCAACTCTATGCCTCAACAACTAATGCTGAAGAAGCTAAAGTCGAATGGTTCCATGAAGACCTACAATACCTTCTAGAACTAACACCAAAAAATGCCCTTTACATCATAAGGGACTTAAATGCAAAAGTAGAGTGTCAAGAGATAGCTGGAGTAACAGGCAAGTTTGGCCTTTGAATGCAAAATGAAGTAGTACAAAGGCTAACAGTTTTGTCAAAAGAACACACTGGTCATACCAAATACCCTTTTCTAACAACACAAGAGATGACTCTACACATGGACATCACCAAAAGGTCAACACTGAAATCAGATTGATTATATTCTTCACAGCTGAAGATGGAGAAGCTATACAGTTAGCAAAAACAAGACCTGGAGTTGACTGTGGCTCAGATCATGAATTCTTATTGCAAAATTCAGGCTTAAATTGAAGAAAGTAGGGAAAACCTAAATCAGGTATGACCTAATTTAGGTCATTTGGGTATGACCTAAATCAAATCCCTCATGATTATACAGTGGAGGTGATGAATAGATTCAAGAGATTAGATCTGGTAGACAGAGTGCCTGAACAACTAGGGACAGAGGTTCATAACACTGTACAGGATGCAGTGACCAAAACCATCCCAAAGAAAAAGAAATGCAAGAAGATAAAGTGCTTGTCTGAGGAGGCTTTACAAATAGCTGAGGAAAGAAGAGAAGTGAAAGGCAAGGGAGAAATGGAAAGATATATCCAATGGAATCCAAAGTTCCAGAGAATATCAGGGAGAGAGAAGAAGACTCTCTAAAATAAACAGTGCAAAGGAACAGAGGAAAACAACAGAAGGGAAAAGAGTAGAGATCTCTTCAAGAAAATCGGAGATATCAAGGGAACATTTCATGCAAGAATGGGCATGATAAAGGACAGAAATGGTAAGGACCTAACAGAAGCAAAAGAGATTAGGTACATGTGGCAAAGGAGCCCAGTCTTGTGCTGTGTGATGACCTAGAGGGATTGGATAGGGGGAGGAGAGGATTGGGGAAGGAGAGGGAAGCTAGTGGGGGAGGGGATGTATATATAATTATGGCTGATTTGAGTTGTTGTATGGAAAAAACCAACACAATGTTGGAATTTTTTTAATATATATTTAAATTTTAAAAAGAGAAAAAAAGAACAGGTGGCAAGAATAAACAGAACTATACTATACAATGGCACCCAACTCCAGTACTCTTGACTGGAAAATCCCATGGATGGAGGAGCCTGGAAGGCTGCAGTCCATGGGGTCGCTGAGGGTCAGACACGACGGAGCGACTTCACTTTCACTTTTCACTTTCATGCATTGGAGAAGAAAATGGCAACCCACTCCAGTATTATTGCCTGGAGAATCCCAGGGACGGGGGAGCCTGGCGAGCTGCCGTCTATGGGGTCGCACAGAGTCAGACACGACTGAAGTAACTTAGCAGCGGCAGCATACTATACAAAAAAAAAGAGGTCTTAATGACCCAGATAACCCTGATGGTGTGGTCACATCACCTACAGCCAGACATCCTAGAGTATGAAATCAAGTGGGCCTTCAGTTCAGTTCAATTCAGTTCAGTCACTCAGTCGTGTCCGACTCTTTGTGACCCCATGAATTGCAGCACGCCAGGCCTCCCTGTCCATTACCAACTCTCAGAGTTCACTCAGACTCATGTCCACCGAGTCAGTGATGCCATCTAGCCATCTCATCCTCTCTTGTCCCCTTTTCCTCCTGCCCCCAATCCCTCCCAGCATCAGAATCTTTTCCAATGAGTCAACTTTTCGTATGACCACTGGAAAAACCATAGCCTTGACTAGACAGACCTTTTTTGACAAAGTCATGTCTCTGCTTTTCAACGCTGTCTAGGTTGATCATAACTTTTCTTCCAAGGAGTAAATGTCTATTAATTTCATGGCTGCAATCACCATCTGTAGTGATTTTGGAGCGCCCCCCCAAAAAAGTCTCTCACTGTTTCCTCTGTTTCCTCATCTATTTCCCATGAAGTGATAGGACCAGATGCCATGATCTTAGTTTTCTGAATGTTGAGTTTTAAGCCAAATTTTCACTCTCTTCTTTCATTTTCATCAAGAGGCTCTTTAGTTCTTCTTCACTTTCTGCCATAAGGGTGGTGTCATCTGCATGTCTGAGGTTATTGATATTTCTCCAGGCAATCTTGATTCCAGCTTGTGCTTTATCCAGCCCAGCATTTCTCATGATGTACTCTGCATATGAGTTAAATAAGCAGAGTGACAATATACAGCCTTGACGTACTCCTTTCCCTATCTGGAACAAGTCTGTTGTTCCATGTCCAGTTCTAACTGTTGCTTCCTGACCTGCATACAGGTTTCTCAAGAGGCAGGTCAGGTGGACTGCTTTCCCATATCTTTAAGAATTTTTCATCTCTGTAAGATTTTTTTGTGATCCACACAGTCAAAGGCTTTGGCATAGTCAATAAAGCAAAAATAGATGTTTTTCTGGAACTCTCTTGCTCTTTCAATAATCCAGTGCATGTTGGCAATTAAATCTCTGGTTCCTCTGCCTTTTCTAAATCCAGCTTGAACATCTGGAAGTTCTTGGTTCATGTACTGTTGAAGCCTGGCTTGGAGAATTTTAAGCATTACTTCGCTAGCATGTGAGATGAGTGCACTTGTGCGGTAGTTTGAGCATTCTTTGGCATTGTCTTTCTTTAGGATTGGAATGAAAACTGACCTTTTCCAGGCCTGTGGCCACTGCTGAGTTTTCCAAATTTGCTGGCATATTGAGTGCAGCATTCTCACCACATCATCTTTTAGGATTTGAAATAGCTCAACTGGAATTCTATCACCTCCACTAGCTTTGTTCATAGGGATGCTTCCTAAGGGCCACTTGACTTCACATTCCAGGATGTCTGGCTCTAGGTGAGTGATCATACCATTGTGATTATCTGGGTCATGAAGATCTTTTCTGTATAGTTCTTCTGTGTTTTCCTGGCACCTCTTCTTAATATCTTCTGCTTATGTTAGGTCTCTACCATTTCTGTCCTTTATTTTTCCCATCTTTGCATGAAATGTTCCCTTGGTATCTCTGATTTTCTTGAAGAGATCTCTAATCTTTCCCATTCTCTTGCTTTCCTCTGTTTCTTTGCACTGATCACCCAGGAAGGCTTTCTTATCTCTCCTTGCTATTCTTTGGAACTCTGCATTCAAATGGGTGTATCTTTCTTTTTCTCCTTTGCTTTTCAGTTCTCTTCTTTTCACAGCTATTTGGGGCACACAGCCATTTTGCTTTTTTGCATTTCTTTTTCTTGGGGATGGTCTTGATCCCTGTCTCCTGTACAATGTCACAAACCTCTGTCCATAGTTCATCAGGCATTTGTTCTATCAGATCTAATCCCTTGAATCTATTTCTCGCTTCCACTGTATAATTGTAGGGATTTGATTTAGGTCATACCTGAGTGGTCTAGTGGTTTTCCCTACTTCTTCAATTTAAGTCTGAATTTGGCAATAAGGAGGTAGTGATCTGAACCACAGTCAGCTCCCGGTCTTGTTTTTGCTGACTGTATAGAACTTCTCCATCTTTGGCTGCAAAGAATATAATCAATCCTATATTTAGAATACAATCAATTCCCATATTTAGGAATAAACCCACCTAATGAAGCAAAAGGCCTTTACTCCAAAAACTATAAGATGCTGATGAAAGAAACCAACGGCAACACAAACAGATGGAAAGATCTACCATGTTCTTTGATTGGAATAATTATCAACATCACTATATTACTCAAGGCAATCTACAGATTCAATGCAATCCCTATCAAAATACCAATAGTATTTTTCACAGAACTAGAAACAAAATTTTTGTTAGTATGTATGGAAACACAAATTACACTGAGTAGCCAAAGCAAGGCTGACAAAGAAAAACAGTGCTGGAGGAATCAGGCTCCCAGACTTCAAACTATGCTACAAAGCTACTGTAATCAAAACAGTATGGTACTGGCACAAAAACAGAAATACAGATCAATGAAACAGAATAGAAATCCCAGAGAAAAACCCACACACCTATGGTGAATTAATCTACAATAAAAGAGTTAAGAAAATAAAGTGAAGAAAAGGCTGTCTCTTCAATAAATGGTATGGAAAAACTGCACAACTATACGTAAAAATATGAAATTAGAGCATTCTTTACCACAAACAGAAATAAATTCAAAAGGAACTAAAGATCTAAATATAATACTGAAACTTAGAAGAAAACAGGCACAACACTCTGACATTAATCACAGAAACACCTTTTTCAATCTGTCTTCTAGAATAATGGAAATAAAAACAAAAATTAAAAAATGAGACCCAATTAAAAGCAAAAGCTTCTGCACAGTCAAGGAAATCATAAACAAAATGAAAAGACAACCCACAGAATGGGAGAAAATATTTGCAAAAGACATGACCAACAAAGAATGAATCTCCAAAATTTACAAACCACTCATGTGGCTTGATACCAAACAAACAAACAACCCAGTCAAAAAATGGCCAGAAAACCTAAGTAGACATTTCTCCAAAGAAGACATATAGATGGCCAAGAGGCATATGAAAAGATGCACAACATCACTAATTATTAGAAAAATGTAAATCAAAACAATGAGATATAACCTCACACCAGTCAGAGTGGTCATCAACAAAAAGTCTACAAACAATAAATGCTGGAGAGGGTGTGGAGAAAGAGAACCCTCCTATGCTGTTGGTGGGAATGCAAATTGGTACAGACACAATGGAGGTTTCTTAAGAAACCAAAGATAAGAAATTTATCTTTATATAGATAATAGAAACTTTAATTTCTATTTTAAGAAACTAAAAATAGAGCTACCATATGAGGGCTTCCCTGGGGGCTAAGACAGTAAAGAATCTGCCTGCAATACAGGAGACCCAGGTTCAATAACTAGGTTGGGAAGATTCCCTGGAGAAGGGAATGGCAGCCCACTCCAGTGTTCCTACCTGGATAATTCCACAGACAGACAATGGGGTCCCAAAGAGTTGGACACAACTGAGTGACTAACACTTTAACTTTTCTTTCATGATCCATTAGCCCCACTCCTGGGCATATACCTGGAGAAAAACATGGTTCGAAAGGATACATGCACCCCAATATTCATTGCAGTACTGTTTCAAATAGCCAAGATATGGAAGCAACCCAAATGTTCATTGACAGATGAATGGATAAAGAAGATGTGGTTCTTGGAATATTATTCAGCCATTTAAAAAGGTGAAATAATGCCATTTGCAGCAATATGGATGGACCTTGAGATTACCTTACAAACAAGGAAGACAGACAAAGGCAAATATCATATGATATCACTTATATGTAGCATTTTTTAAATGATACAAATGAACTTATTTACAAAAGAGAAATAGACTCACAGATTTAGAGAACAAGTTTATGGTTACCAGGGGGAAGTGTAGGCAGGAGGGATTAGTGACAGAAAGTGTTAGTCATTCAGTCATGTCCAACTCTTTGTGAGCCCATGGACTGTAGCCTGCCAGGCTTCTCTGTCCATGGGATTTTCCTGGCAAAAATACTGGAGTGGTCTGCCATTCCCTAGGATCTTCCCAATACAGGGACTGAACCCAGGTCTCTTGCACTGCAGGCAGATTCTTTACTATCTGAGCCACCAGGAGGGAGAGATTGAGAGTTTGGGATTGACAAGTACTCACTGCTATATTTTAAATAGATAAACAACAAGGAACTACTGTATAGCACAGGGGACTCTGTTCAATACTCTTTAATGACCTAATGGGAAAAAAAAATTTGAAAAGGAATAGATAACATCCATATGTATAACTGAATCACTTTGCTGTACACCTGAAACTAATGCAATATTGTTAATTAACTATACTCCAACATAAAGTAAAAATTAAAAAGTAAGCAAATACATATAACTATTATTTGCATCAATGAGAAAAATCTAATATTTCTTATATATAAGGAGTTCCTGCAAATCAATAAGAAAAGTATGAGTACCCTATTTTTAAAAAGTAAAATCATGAACAGTCAATGAAGAAAAAAAGAAAATACAAAATCATGAATAAGCATAGGAACAAATGTTTAAGCTCACCATGATATATATGTATCGAATAACAAGATAATGGGCTCTGCCTATCAATTTTCCAAAGTATTTTTATCCTCATGCTCAGTGTTGAAGGATATAGAAAAGTAAACATGTTTATATAGTGCTACTGGAAAACCGGTGTCATCTTTCTGGAGGGCAACTGGTGATTTATATGTATTCTTATTTTTTTAATAAATTTATCTTTAGTAATTTGTCCTAAGAAAATTATCAGAGATTTATACAAATATTTACTTACAGTGATGTTTCTTCTCTAAAAAGCTTTTTGGAAACACTCTAAATGCTTAATAATAAAGAAAGGCTAAGTAAATGACAGTCACCCAGTAAAATACTGTGCAACCACTGAAATTATTTAATTGTGGCAGACTGTACTTCCCCAAAATGACTACAACAATATGTCTGGTCACCTGTGCTCCTCCAGAGCTTGTCATTTCCCACTGTGGTAGTTTGAATAACAGCCCCCAAAGATGTCCATGTCTAATTCCTGATACTTGTGAACATGTTACCTTATATGATAAAAGTTAACTTTGAAGACATGATTAAGCTAAAGATCTTGAGATAGAGAGATAATCCTAAATTATACAGATGAGCCCAGTGTAATCACAAGGGTCCTTATAAAAGGGAGACAAAGGATCAGATTCAGAAGAAAAAAATGGAATAACAGAGCAGAGGTCATAGCCCAGAGAAATTTGAAGACACTAGACTTCTGTTCTAGCATGAGAGCCAAGGAATGCAGGTAGCCTCTGGAAGCCAGAAAAAGCAAGGAAATGGATTCTCTCCTGGAGCCTCCTAGGCATGTGGCCCTGCCAACACCTTGATTTTAGCCAAATGAAACTCATTTAGACTTCTGACTTCCGAAACCATAAGATAAATCTATACTGTTCTGAATTTGTCTCAGCAGTGATAGGAAACTAACAAATTATTCAAGAAGTCTGTGTGTCAAGGGGAAAGCTTTTGTGGGCTTTTGCATTGGTGTTTATGACTGCGTTAGTGAATAGCATGTGGCAGAAGTCATAAAACTGGAGCTGGTTTCAGCCAGGCCTTTCTCTATGGAAATGCATTCATGGAGCCTTGAGTCACTGTGTAAGGAGCATGGCTACCCCAAGGGCCATCATGTAAAAGCGATACATTTGAGACTGGGAGAAATGCCCAGGAAACCCAGCTGTTCCAGCCTCCAGCTGTTTGAGCCTTTCTAATCAGGTGCTAGACATGAGTAAGCAAAGCTCAGATAATGAGCTCAAGCCACCACCTGACCTCACCTGCATGAAAGACTCTGAGCAAGACCTGCTTAGCTGAGCCTAGTCAACTTCCAGAACCATGAGGAAAGGAATAATATCCCTCTATTTTTTTATGCCACTAGATTTTAAGTGGTTTATTACGCATGAGTAAGTAACTAATACATTACTAATAAAGGGACATGTTCCAAATATAATCTTAAGTGAAAAAATAGTCCATAGGTTATATGTGTGTGTGTGCACAGAGAAAAAATTCGGAGTCACCAAAACATGAAGCATATTTTACATGTTATTTATTTTTATGTTATTTATTTATATGTTATTATGGTGTGCTAGGTGAGGAAATCCTTTCTATTTTTCTATATTTCCAAAATCTATACAATAAACACACATTACTTTGTAATCAGGGAAAAATATATTTAAACCCTTTAGACACTATTACTTCTAAACATATCATAACCTCAAGAAACACATGAGTGTATCCTGTTTGGGAGCACATACACACAGGCACATATGTGCATATTGAAGATAAAATAAAGAGAACAGGGGCAGGGGCCACTCAGTTAATCTGAGTGAGAACATGAACCTTTAAATCCTACTTTTATTCCTCCCTTTCCTACAGTAGAGATGGCAGCAAGTACCTTATAATATGGGGTCAAATACCTAATCCTTTTAGCCACTCCCAACTCAACTGTAATTGACTGATGCAACTGGGTTTGGATTCTTTTCTGTGACACAGATAAAAGATTATCTATAGCTCCTCCTGGAAGAAGGAAAGTAAGCCATCTCTTTGAAAATCAACCCTTTCTCTGGGCACAGAGCCTAAAATTTACCCATTTCTGCAGTTTCCCATCAGCACCTCTGAAAGATGGGCACCTGGAGAAGAGTCAGGGGGAAAATGAGAGAGTGAAAAGGAGGTGGAGATATTTGGTCCCAGGATTCTACTGCATCCCACTTAATTCTAATGATACCCCTGGGGGTGGAGTTAACAATCCCCGTTTTACAGATGAGACATTTAATATCAGAAAGATTAAGTGATTTACCCAAGTTAAGAGCTAATAAGTGACAGAACTGACTTTTAATACAAAGCTTCTTACCATGGCAAGATAGTACTCACTTTCTCTTTGCCTCAGTTTCCTAGTTCCCATTTTCAGAGTTGCAGTGAAAATTACATTTTTGAACACACATATCCTATAATATTGGGCTTCCCTGGTGGCTCAGCTGGTAAAGAACCCACCTTCCAATGCAGGAGTCGCAAGAGACACAGGTTCAATCCCTGGGTTGGGAAGATCTCCTGGAGAAGGAAATGGCAACCTGCTCCAGTATTCTTGCCTGGAAAATTCCATGAACAGAGGAGCCTGGCGGGGCTATAATCCATGAGGTCACAAAGAGTTGGACATGACTGAGTGTGCACACACACACACACACACACATCCTATAATATTACATGAAACAATCCCTACCACTTGAGAACACCCTATTACCAGTATAAGCTGCTATTTTTAATTGTATGAATCAAAACCACATCAGAAAGCACAAGGACACACTGGAAATACACAACTGTCCCCCTTCCAGAAATCCTGAACTCCATAGTTCCATTCTAGGGTGGGGCAGCAACCTACCCAGCAGCGGTTGCTTTTCTATGAAAAGCTAAAGCCAGATCTGGATTCCACCCACCTCAAACACACATTCTCCTTGCTCTTTTTCAAACTGCACAATAGCTCTCACACCATCCAAGGGCTATCATTAAAAGTCAGCTGCAATCTGAATGTGTCGATTCTGGTGGCACTGACAAGTGAGGTGGGAGGCAGGGAGCCTCCCTCTGCACAAACCGGTCAGTTCTATAAAATAAATGAGGGGGGAAATGGTGTTGGGGTGGGATCTGCCTTATAAATGCACTGAAAACCAAGGCTTCTGTCTTTTGGCATTTCCTAAAAGGCCTCTTGAGCTTTCCTTGGCAAGTCTCGAGATTGAGGGTACTTTTAGCTGTTTAAACCTTCCTCTTCTAACAGGGGGTCAAAGGGCTAGAAAGATCTTCTCAAACGGATGGAGAAGGAATCATTAAAAGGGAGGAGAGGGAAAGTGACGGAAGGTCAACCTTTTTTTTCCTAATGGGTGCATCCCTGAGAGTCAGACTCAGTGGCCATGTGCTGCACACAGGCACCTAGCTTCCAGAAACCTGCAGCAATTCAGTTTCCCGAGCAGGGAACCCAGAAAAAGCTCAAAGGAGCAGACTACAGGATGGTGTGGAGAGGAAAACATTCACAATAGAAACCTGATTGTGATAAGTAAATTGCAATGATTACATTAGCTTGAAACAACAGTATATCAATAAGCTAGAGAAAACAAATGCTTGAAATCTTTATGTGTTTTGAGTCTACCATAAAGCTTATTTCCTTCTAATATAAATTTATCCTAAAAATATTGCTTATTGCACTACACAAAGCTTTATCTAAGGACTGGTTCAGAATTAAAACTCACCTTTACATGCAACACAAGCACACATAAGGTGAAGGTTTTCACTGATTTTTAGTCAACAAGTAATAAACTGCATTTGCACCCACACACCTATTGCTAACACCCCATCTGGTAACATTTCCACGTTTCAAGAAAAGAAATCAATAGCAATAATCCGTGAGGGACTCATAGGGTGTATATTTTTTTTTTTTATCACATTGCCATTTGAAGAAAAAAATTTTTCCCTATCTACCTAGAGCAAAAGATTTTTCTTTTCTATGGAAATCGCTACATTATTATTAGGGGGAGGGCCTCAAAGGGAAAGGGAGATGAATCAATTAAAACAAATGTAAGAAAATCTAAACACATGTTTTTAACAATACAGGTTCTACTTGAACAATGTAAATGATAATCAGTGCACAAGCTGAAAAACCCCCAATCAACCTGCAAAATTCAAAACTCCATTTTTACTCTGTTTCTAAGAAAAGGATGGTTAAAAAGCATGTTGATGTAACTTAAGAAAGCCTTCCTGCTTTCAACTTGCAGTTCAGGGAGAAGACACCATGCCCGAACAAATGCTGAAATTTAGAACTATGTCATTGCTGATTTTCTGTGCGAGAAGGAAATATGATTCTTTGTTACTGCTCTTATTTATTGCAGACCTTGTCTGGAATCTGGTATTGAAGCTGTGCTTGATGAGTTGCCGCCTTGAACTTTCCCACTGATCAATGCCGGCGCTGCTGCTGCATGAAAGAATAGCTTTCCCAAGAAGCCACTATCACATGGGAAACCTAGCAAGCTTTTTTTTTTTTTTTTTAACGGGCCAGAGTCTTGTATGCTTGAGCTTCGGAACATGTCCTCCTCTCCTCACCCACCCACCCCCAAAAATAAAAACAGCAAATGATGACTGACCATTTGAAAATTGTAATGTTACAACAGTAAGAGTTAAGGTCAAATGCAGAAATCCTCCTTTCTGCAAAATGAACAGACACCATGGGATGAAAACGTGCAGGAGAAAGGAAGGCTAATACAAAGCAAGAGGACAGGAATCATATTTCTTCTCAGCGTGGTGACAAATAAAAAGTTGCCTTTATTTTTCCGTGCAAATAAACTTTACTTTAGGAATTGTGGCAGCAGGTTGGTCTCCCATAAAATAGGTTTTATCTGCTGTGGTGACAACCTAAGGCAGGGAGGGGTGAGAGCCAGGGTAACTGCCATCTTTTCCATTATTTTTGTCAATATTTTTGTTATTTTGTGGCAAGATTGCAGGGGAAGTCTAGACAAATGCTATTAAGAATGAGGGCCAAGAGAAACGGTTTAATTCAATTCTTTGGCAGTTCATGTGGAAAGCCTGTGTCACTAGAGTAGGCAAGAAGACTGAATCTTCAGACATATCCAGATCAGTCTCTATGTGAAAACCCCAGACTCTCCACAGGTTCTACATTTTAGAGGCTTCCCTAAATGGGATACTTGTGATAGAAACATCCATTGGGAAGAAAATAACCTTTGAGAAATCAACTTAGAAGTACAGCAAACCATCAGCAGCTGTTGGAAGCCAATGCCTTCTGGATGGTCTCAACCAATAAACAAAAGCTGTGAGAAATCAGGACAAGCTGTGAACCTCTATGTAGTTTAAGAAATGAAACAAGAACCAGATATGAGCTTTAGTGAATTAACTTACTACCTTCATTGTCTATCTTCCTGGGTCTTTCCTGGCAATAAGTATTTTAAATAATTACCAATCCCATGGTGACTCAATTACATGCTACTTTTAATCTTTTCTCCCTCCTCCAGACACTCCTAACACTTTCTACTTCCTATGGCCATGATACATACGCATGCTACACCATCCACTCTAGACTCCAGTTGCTCAGTCTGTCTTTCCTTCCTTGCACTGTTTGTGGTTCCATCTCTGTGCTTCACAAATGGTAGAAACTCAAATGTTTGTTGAATGATTGATTGATTGAGTATATGAGGGCCTCATCCCTAAGTATTACTGTTGAAAAATCACAGCACAAAAGTCTCCTCTAGCTCCTGTCCTATTCCATTCTCCCTGTTTGATCTCTGAACCTCTAGACCAGCTGTCAAACCCATACACCTAGCACCCAGCAAGAAGATGCTTTGGGCTCTTGTCCCTATTCACTAAAAGCATCCTTGATCCTCCACCTTTTCTGGTTCCTCTTCAAGCTCTGTTTTCCTGGCTCTGATTTTAGAATAATATTACCAAGGTGCTTCCAGCCCTCAGCCCCAGGACAGAATGGACTGCCTGATTTTTAGCTCTAGGCCTACCCTGCGCATGGTTTTACACTTACCTTTCAACTCCTTTAACATATAGGTGCTGCCCCCTCCCAAGAATTACATTCCCCCTAGATTCAATTCACTCAGCGGCTCTGTTGACTGACGCCTCCCAGGTCAGACCTGGTTTACCACAGTGAGGAAACCAGATCTCCAGCTTACACCCACAGGCTCAATCCTAGTTGACAACCTGCCTCGCTGGCCATACCACCCACCCTGGACCACTGTGCATGTCACAACCAGTCAGAGAAAACTTCCATAGCCCAGTTCCTACTCCAAGGGTGGAAAGGCAGTTTTTCTGGCTATGAAAGGAAGAGGAGCTGCCCCTGGATGCTTTGGGAACAAAAATAGAGAAACTTATAACTTACATAAAGACCATGGTCCTGGTTTCCTTTTATAAAGACACCATAATCAGCTTTCCCTGAAAGTCCAACCACATGGTGCCCAGTACTGAACAGAGTGTATCCACAATGCAATTCCTGATTTCAGTGCATAAAACCTGTGTGGGTTGCTCCTTTATTTACAAATCCCCATCATGAATACTTCCACATTTGATCCAAAGCCTTATGGGGTTGTAGGACAGCTCTAGTTGTGGCCCCATGTTACCCCTTAAAATGTAAGGTACTTCCCAGAAGGTACTATGCATTATACACACACACATTTGTACATACACACACAAATGCTTGCATATACATATGCTTAGATTGAAACCAACTTCTATGTGCAGAGTGAATTCTCAGGTTCAGACTGAAGCATCTATCCATTTCATGCTAAACCACTATAACCTCAGGAAAAATAATCAAGGACTGCTGCTCCATCTACACTATTGAGCAATATCTGGGGATATTTCTGATTGTCACAGCATGGGAGGTGCTACTCACATCTAGAGGATAGAGGCCAGAATGCTGCTAAATATCCTACAATGCACAGGACAGCTCAAATGACAAAATAGAACTAGTGCGGAGCTTAAGAAGTCTAGAGTGGATGGTGTAGCATACCCGACATTTGAACAGCCAACTTGAATGGACTTTAAAATTCCCCAACAAAGCGCAAAAGAAGGCTCCAGACCATACTTAGGAAATACCCTGACATCTGTGAAAATAGTCTTTTTTACCTTCAGTTTCTGCTCTCCTATCCCTTCTTCTATCTCCAGAAACATGAAAGGAGGCACACATCTGTCCCTTTAACTTCCAAAAAAGTAACCAGAGACTAATTAGAGTGTCTTCAATGCCCAGTGCAAGAAAATAGAGAGGAAGTCTCAGAAAGGCACACTGAGAATAAAGAGTGGCCACTCAGAGTCTCTCTGCAGAAGGAAATGTGCTCTCTTACACTTATAGACCTTCTCTGGCCCTGGAGATGATGTACTCTGGCTCCTTTCTAAACTCGGGCAGGACAAAATCAAGTCATAAAGAGTAGGAGACACTGTCATCCAGGCACACCTTTAACCATACAGAAACATGGATCCATTAATGAAGACACAAAGAGTGATACTCACTTCTTCCCTCCACTCTCATGACCCTAAGCACTCTGCTCTGAAAAGCAGTCATTCAGGCTTAGATGTGACTGTGCCTCCACACCCTCTCCTGACTACCCTCTATGAGCCCTAGCTCATAGAGGCAAAAGGTCTATGAAACCAGTATAGGGAGAGATTAAGTCAGTAAGCAAGTGGTGCCCTGGACAAGAGGGACAGCAACTCGCAAAAAGCAGGCAAGATATGTGCCCTTCCTTCATGCCCGCTCCAGGTATACAGTGCACTCTCAGTCCACATCAATCAAGGACTGACCCAATATCAATCACCTACAGTTTGGTATAAATAAATTTCCATGTCCTGGAACTGCTGGTGGTCAACCCCAGATGCTATCTTCTTCAGCCTATGTTGCATGCACGTGTGCTAAGTCGCTTCAGTCGTGTCCTGTTCTCTGCGACCCTATGGACTGTAGCCCACTAGACTCCTCTGTCTATGGGATTCTCCAGGCAAGAATACTGGAGTAGGATGCCATGTCCTCCTCCAGGGGATCTTCCTGACCCAAGGATTGAACCCAAGTCTTTTATGTCTCATGCATTGGCAGGTGGGTTTTTTTACCACTAGTGCCATTGTGATATGCTACTTTAATAGTAGCTACATTTGTAAGACATGTTCCATAACCAGGTTGTTGGCACGTCTCAACTGTTCTCTCAGTCAAATCTCTCTATTACCTTAAGACATAAAATTACTATTCTTATCATCCCCATTTTACAGATAAGGAAACTAAAGCACAAAGAGTCTAAGTAGCTTTCCCAGCTAGTAAACAGCTAAGATAAGATTTCAATCCAGGCAATCAGGCTCCGAAGTTTAAGGTCTTAACTGCTCTCCTATTTGCTGTAAGCTGCTCCTTACTCAGGAGCACTTAAGCAATGGACTCTATCCAGGAATCAGGGGAGCATAGAGGGTATGTGTAGGTGCAAAGCCTTCGTTTTCTCATCCATCAAGTGGCGATAATAAAAAGTGCCCTACTCATAAAGTCATTCTGAGGAATAAATTAAATAATATGTGTAACTCTTATCCCAGTGCCTGGCACATAGTAGCTTCTCTAAAACTGGCACATGGTTAGCCATTATTATCTTTATTATTATTATCCCAAAGCTAGTGAGTGATGGAGTCAGGGAGCAAGGTCAGCTTTCTCCAGCTTCGAATTTTATAGAATTATAAAAGGAAAAAACGAAATACTTCAAAAATTAGTTTAACTATTTAGAAATTAGCTTCTTCCTAATAATAGATAACTTCCCAATGCCTAAATTATTTAACACATCACAGTAATTTGATGGTCTTACTTTTTAATCCTAAACTGTGTTCCTGTTGACTTAATGGGCTTATAGCTTGTGGCTCAGCAGAAAGATCATCTGCACTTTGAGAATTTGAAGACAGGATGATAATTATTCTGTAAGTCTGAGCTAAATTTAAAACTAACGTTGGAGGCTTATAGTTTGAACATTATGTGAGTTTGGTCCTAAGTCAACGAATTGTTAAACCATGGAGCTTAACCAGAGGGATTTCAAGAGGTCACACAGCCACAGTCTGTAGGATGCCATGCCCTCCTCCAGGGGATCTTCCTGACCCAAGGATTGAACCAAGTCTCCCCTCTATATCCAGAGGGACAGAAGTCCACTTTACTTCACTTAGCAACTTGGCATCTTGTGAAAAAAGAAAGTATTACACTGCAGTTAAGTATCTTCTTCAGCACAGATAAATAAGATAAAAAGCACAGTTAAAAAGACAAATAGAAATTGTGCTTCTTAAAAAATTATTATATATAAATTAAACCTTTGCAAATTCAATCCTTATATGTAACTACAAGTCTTACATTTTCCTGGTCATTCTTCTATTCAGTTCAGTTCAGTTCAGTCGCTCAGTCGTGTCCAACTCTGCGACCCCATGAATCACAGCACGCCAGGCCTCCCTGTCCATCACCAACTCCCAGAGTTCACTCAGATTCACGTCCATCGAGTCAGTGATGCCATCCAACCATCTCATCCTTTGTCATCCCCTTTTCCTCCTGCCCCCAATCCCGCCCAGCATCAGAGTCTTTTCCAATGAGTCAACTCTTCGCATGAGGTGGCCAAAGTACTACAGTTTCAGCTTTAGCATCATTCCTTCCAAAGAACACTCAGGGCTGATCTACTTTAGAATGGACTGGTTGGATCTCCTTGCAGTCCAAGGGACTCCAAGAGTCTTCTCCAATACCACAGTTCAAAAGCATCAATTCTTCAGCACTCAACTTTCTCACAGTCCAACTCTCGCATCCATACATGACCACAGGAAAAACCATAGCCTTGACTAGAAGGACCTTTGTTGGCAAAGTAATGTCTCTGCTTTTGAATATGCTATCTAGGTTGGTCATAACTTTCCTTCCAAGGAGTAAGCGTCTTTTAATTTCATGGCTGCAGTCACCATCTACAGTGATTTTGGAGCCCAAAAAGATAAAGTCTGACACTGTTTCCCCATCTATTTCCCATGAAGTGATGGCACCAGATGCCATGATCTTCGTTTTCTGAATGTTGAGCTTTAAGCCAACTTTTCCACTCTCCTCTTTCACTTTCATCAAGAGGCTTTTTAGTTCCTCTTCACTTTCTGCCATAAGGGTGGTGTCATCTGCATATCTGAGGTTATTGATATTTCTCCTGGCAATCTTGATTCCATGCTTCTTCCAGCCCAGTTTTTCTCATGATGTACTCTGCATATAAGTTAAATAAGCAGGGTGACAACATACAGCCTTGACGTACTCCTTTTCCTATTTGGAACCAATCTGTTGTTCCATGTCTAGTTCTAACTGTTGCTTCCTGATCTGAATACAGGTTTCTCAAGATGAAGGTCAGGTGATCTGGTATTCCCATCTCTTTCAGAATTTTTCACAGTTTATTGTGACCCACACAGTCAAAGGCTTTGGCGTAGTCAATAAAGCAGAAGTAGATGTTTTTCTGGAACTCTCTTGCTTTTTCAATGATCCAGCAGATGTTGGCAATTTGATCTCTGGTTCCTCTGTCTTTTCTAAAACCAATTTGAACATCTGGAAGTTCATGGTTCACATATTGCTGAAGCCTGGCTTGGAGAATTTTGAGCATTACTTTACTAGTGTGTGAGATGAGTGCAATTGTGCGGTAGTTTGAGCATTCTTTGGCATTGCCTTT
The DNA here is from genome assembly GCF_000754665.1 of Bison bison bison. Classification (NCBI taxonomy): domain Eukaryota; kingdom Metazoa; phylum Chordata; class Mammalia; order Artiodactyla; family Bovidae; genus Bison; species Bison bison. Next base: position 940,359 of record NW_011494638.1, on the reverse strand, counting down.
CTTTGGGATTGGAATGAAAACTGCCCTTTTCCAGTCCTGTGACCACTGCTGAGTTTTCCAAATTTGCTGGCATATTGAGTGCAGCACTTTCACAGCATCATCTTTCAGGATTTGAAATAGCTCAACTGGAATGCCCGGAGAAGGCAATGGCACCCCACTCCAGTACTCTTGCCTGGAAAATCCCATGGACGGAGGAGCCTGGTAGGCTGCAGTCCATGGGGTTGCTAAGAGTCGGACATGACTGAGTAACTTCACTTTCACTTTTCACTTTCATGCCTTAGAGAAGGAAATGGCAACCCACTCCAGTGTTCTTGCCTGGAGAATCCCAGGGACGGGGGAGCCTGGTGGGCTGTCATCTCTGGGGTCGCACAGAGTCGGACATGACTGAAGCGACTTAGCAGCAACTGGAATGCCATCACCTCCACTAGCTTTGTTCATAGTAATGCTTCCTAAGGCCCACTTGACTTCACATTGCAAGATGTCTGGCTCTAGGTGAGTGATCATACCATCGTGATTATCTTGGTCGTGAAGATCTTTTTGGTACAGTTCTTCTGTATATTCTTGCCACCTCTTCTTAATATCTTCTACTTCTGTTAAGTCCATACCATTTCTGTCCTTTATCATTTCTCTCCTTTATTCTTCTATACCATACCATTTCTGTCCTTTATTCTTCTATTACGTTTTCCCAAAGCCATCAAGCAATCAATCTTGCAATGGGTTTAGTACACTGTCACCACTATCACCTCTCATTTCAGTGAGAAATCAAGAGTGCCTAACTCAGTATTGGGCACACAGCACATGATCACCAAATAGGTGATAAAGGATACAACAGCTAGCAGCCCATTCAAGGTCCACTTTTGAGGGTAATTTCCTCTTCTCATTTGAATTAAAATAAGGAACATCCACAGCAAGCTGATTATGGGTCACTGAAACCCTTCTACATGACAAACATTTAAAAGCAGTTACCATGATCTGAACTTTGTTTTACAGTTACATTAAGCCATCCATTCCTAAGAAGTTTATCCTCCATTTGAATCTCCATTCCGTATCTTTTGCAAGGCTACCATGTCATACAACTCCAAGGGCACCATAAATATCATGGTCTATGTAGTTAGACCCACAGAGTGATGTTCAATGTGTAGCTTGTACAGCTGTACACAATAACTTCTTACAACTGAGGGAACATTTTAGCTAAAAGAGTCAACCCTTTTGTGAGAAGGGCCTAGTTGCATTTTTCTACCTGGGCAGGAAGGAGAGAATTTGTTCTTGGCAAAGTTCCTAATAGACATGAAAAAGTGAAAAAGTAAGTCTTGTTCCCTGCAGAGAATTCCAGCAAATCTCAAAGAGGTACTAATAGTAGAAACCATGAGCTTGAAACCTGGTGTGTGAGCTTCAAGATCTATTCATGGTTCTAATATTCTGGCTGGGAAGCCTTCTCCCTGCAGCAGCACTTACGATCCTGTAAACACAAAATGACGCTTCTTCAAAGCCCAAAGTGTGTATCTTTCTGTTGAAGAATATGCCAAGCAAACAACCCTCCCTCTTCCCTTTAACTTCAATCTATCATATAGCCAAATGCAAATTTTACTTACATCCTCAAATATGCTTAGACCATCAACACTAATTAACTTATAAGATTCTCAGTTTTTCAAGTCCTTTAATTTTGTAATTGCAAATGTCTTAAACTAGCAACTCTTTCGTTAAAGCACACTATGTCTAGAACATAAGAATTTCCAGTTGAATTAGGTGTCAACCTCTTCTGAAGGTCTAATGTAGGTACAATGTTCTAACTAAAAATTAGACCAATAAGAAGACTTTGATTTTTAGAAATCTCATATTTTAATGTATAGGATGACCATTTGTTACTACTTAAGTTGAGGTTCTTAAAAGTTATTTTACATCCAAATGTGTCATTGACTTTTCTAAGTATATTAGTATCACTTAACCATGAAATTTAAACATCCTGCTGCTGCTGCTGCTGCTAAGTCACTTCAGTCGTGTTTGACTCTGTGCGACCCCATAGACGGCAGCCCACCAGGCTGCCCCGTCCCTGGGATTCTCCAGGCAAGAACACTGGAGTGGGTTGCCATTTCCTTCTCCAATGCATGAAGGTGAAAAGTGAAAGTGAAGTCGCTCAGTCGTGTCCAACTCTTAGCGACCCCATGGACTACAGCCTACCAGGCTCCTCCATCCATGGGATTTTCCAGGCAGGAGTACTGGAGTGGGGTGCCATTGCCTTCTCCGTTAAACATCCTAGAGAGATTATTTAGTTCAGTGAGTTGTCTTCACTCAAGTAATTATCCTATAGGTGAGATCACCTGCTTCTCGGTAAGTAGTGATTTCTCTAGAAGTGAAGACACTGAGTGTAAGGCTGTGCTTCCAAAGACTGGAAAGGCAGCCAAAAATAGATATGACATGGAAGAAAAACAGAATATCAGAGATGATTGGGCTCTTGTTTAAAAGGTAAAATAATCATGTCTGATTTTGAAGTATAAGAGTCCACAGAAATGGAAAGAGTGTAGGCACAGGAAAGAGGATAATCACTAAGGTGCAGGGGATATGACCCAGAACAGTGGTAAGATTAGTCTTTCACAGAATGAGAAATGTTTTCTTTGTCTGCAGTTTGTTGTATTGAAGGGGTGAAGCTGAAGGAGTTCCAAAGTTCATCTCCATTTCCTCTGACCATAGCATTATCTCAAGTCAAACCACCATAAAGTAGAGGAACTTCTTGGGTTTAACTTACCCTTGGATACCATCTTGATGTTTACACTGTATCTTACTTTAACCAGCAGAGTATATTCCCTTCTTCCACAATTAGGCATTGGTATTAATATACATAATTTTCACTTAACGGCTCATAGCATGTCAAAATTTTGTATGTTCTCTGCTTCTAAGATTTAAGAGAAATTTGAAATTCATTAGTATTTTTAATTGCTGCTATTTCCAAATAGATGTGAATATTTTTTCAAGCAGAAAGACTGCAGTGAGATGATTCAAAGCAGTAACCACATATATGTGGTTTTTAAAACTTTTAAACCAGAACAAAATCAGAATTTCAGAACAGTCTCTATCACTTCCCTGAAACTGTTTCCTTGAAAGTCCCTATTCACTTATTTCTTGTCAAACCCAAGTCTTAACCCTTTGCCAGACAGGTCATTTTTAAATTCAACTCCACAAGCATTACTCAAACATAAACTGGTGTGCAAAAATCTATCTGAATCTATTGTAAGAGGCAGTGGATAAGACACAAACAAAGGCTTTAAGTCATTTAAAGTAAAAGGCCAACACACACACACACACACACACACACACCTCTAACTATAATGTAATTTAATACATGCTAGGCAACCCACTCCAGTATTTCTGCCTGGAGAATTCCATGGACAGAGAAGCCTGGCTACGGGCTACATTCCATGGGGTCACAAAGAGTTGGACATGAATAAGTGACTAATACACACACAAAGAGTACAAACAAGGGGCCTGGACTTGGGGAACCAAGGGGAAAACAACTAAGTCTGCCCAAAGATCAGGAAAACTATACAGGAGAGACTCCCTTGGACCTTGACATATGAATAGGAGTCTCAGAGATCAGTTGTTGTGCAGCCCTAACGGCACTGTCTCTTTTACCATCAACTCTTCCTCCTTTCTAAGGGTAGGTCTCCCCACTGTGTCCCAACCCCAAGTATGTCCTCAGTTCTTCATTCTTCTCCAATTAGACTTGTTCCCCCTGCCAGCTCATCTCTTCTCTTTGCTTTCAATTATTAGTGTTCTGATGATGATTATGATGATGATGATGCCGCCGCTGCTGCTGCTGCTCTCCCAAACTCTCTCCCAAGGTCTTTCCCCTGCATAGGACATTTCTATTTGCAAGATGCTCCATCATTCAGAACTCAACAGTCTCAGAACTGACCCCACTCTCTTGGACGTCACAGGTCTTCTGGGCTTCTTCCTGGATGAACATGCCTTTCAAGATCACTGTAGCCCATAAGGACCTCTCCGTTTTCCAAAGTCTATCATCTTCCTATACCTGCACAGTTTAAACTTTTACTGCATATTATCTGTTTAAACTTTTACTGCATATTATCTGCAACTGTTTTACCAGCTCACATCATTCCTTTCCAACTAAAGTGAAAGTTTCTTTAGTTAAGAACTATGTCAACTGCTTCTCTAGAGAAATTTTTCATTCCTCTCATAATCTACCCATTTCCTTAGGGCTTAATCAGAGAAAACAGACCCATGCCATCTGAGATCCCCATTGGCACCCTGTGCTTATGGCAGACATCACCAACTAGACACAAAATTAAAATTGTCTCAATTCCTTTCAACATGACATTTCAGGCAACTATTCCCAATCCAATAGAAATATCTCTCAGGTTAAAATTTACCACCTAATATCTTCATAGAGACACAGACTTGCTCTTTAATCCTTATTTGCTGATTGGTTGGATTTTGGCCTACTTAACAGGGTGGCCCACAGAATTCTTAAAAGCAATTCAATAGCAACTGTAACTAACCAGTGTTAGGTGAAGGGTCTATAAAAAAGGGTGTGACATTTCATTGATGATATGTGCTGAATTCCAACTTCCACTTAAGATGTAGAAAGCCAGAAAGAACGTTGTCTCCATCCTTACAATAAGGGAAAAGATAGATAATATTCAAAATCAAAATCATAATTTTTCTTGAGCCTACATGAGATCTGAAGTTGTTGGGTAAATACTTAGCCTGAAATCTAAGGAAAAACAAGGACACAAGGAAGAACAGGACACAAGCAGTAATTTGCCTAGAACAGACAAAGACCACCATACAAGCTGGTAAGGAAAATTCAGCTAAAATTTTTAACCAGTTGCTAAATGCTGAGAGTGGGCTGGCATGAGATCATAGAATCCCTAGAAGCCACCCACAGACACAGAGAAAATTCATCATTCATAAGTTCTTTACAGACCTTAGTGGGTGCTCACAGAAAAGACTGAAAATAGAGTGAGAGATTAGAGAAAACCACCCTCAGTGCCCCAGGACTGGTAAAGGAGAACAGCTGACACCGAAAGAAAGGCACAAAGTTCTGCCCAACGTCTATCTCAAAGGGAACAAAAACTACAGTTTAGTGGAAAGAGTAACAAGCCCTTTCACCCTCAGAGCACAGGTGAAGCCCTATTGCAGCTGGAATAAAGAGGTAAAACACCCTCTGTCTCTAGTGGAGAGACAGGGAAACATGACAGGCTACTAGATAAACATAACAAACCATTAGAGATCCTTAAACTTGGGAAGGTATAGACTATTGAGAAGGCCCTACCATCAAGAACCAGGAGCACAGAGCCTGCCAAAGACTGAAGTGAAATCATGAAAATAGAACATTCCTCATCTCACCTTTCCAACAACGGGCTAGTAAGAATCAAGAAGCAAGTAGCAGCAGAGAAACAAGAGCATGAAAAAGAAAGTCTCTGAAGTGCAGATTTAATAGCTTAAAACTGAAAATGGAGCAAAAGCATTGAGGGATAAAACCCAGAAGCCTGACCCCAATATAAGTCTAAATTCATTAGAATTTAAAGGCTATGGTATTCTGAGGGTAACCATAGCAGTGACAAAATTCTAATTAATTCCTGCCCACATTCATACACACAAACACACATATATACATTCCCTACACAAAAATTTACACAGACACACAAATATACACACACACAAACTAAGGGCCTAGAAAATAAAAGAGGTATGCCCATTTTAACTGTACGTATATATTAACTTCAACCTCTAATGGCTTACACAAGATGTCCAACCTTCAACCAAAAATTTTGAGACACATAAATAAAATACACTGTTGAGAGAAAAAGCAACCAACAGAACCATACTCAGATATGACCTGAATGCTGGAACTTTCAAACAAGTGGTGCTGGGAAAACTGGTCAACCACGTGTAAAAGAATGAAATTAGGATGCTTTTTAATACCACACACAAAAATAAACTCAAAATGGATTAGATCTAAATGTAAGACCAGAACTATAAAACTCTTAAAGGAAAACATAGGCAGAACACTCTCTGACATAAATCACAGCAAAATCTTCTATGACCCACCTCCCAGAGTAATGGAAATAAAAACAAAAATAAACAAATGGGACCTAATTAAACTTAAAAGCTTTTGCACAACGAAGGAAACTATAAGCAAGGTGAAGAGACAGCCTTCAGAATGGGAGAAAATAATAGCAAATGAAACAACTGACAAAGAATTAATCTCAAAAATAGACAAGCAGCTCCTGCAGCTCAATACCAGAAAAACAAACAACCCAATCAAAAAAAAATGGGCCAAAGAACTAAGCAGACATTTCTCTAAAGAAGATATACAGATGGCTAATAAACACGGGAAAAGATGCTCAACATCACTCATTATTAGAGAAATGCAAGTTAAAACCACAATGGTGTATCATCTCACACTGGTCACAATGGCCATTGACCCAAAAATCTACAAACAATAAATGCTGGAGAGGGCGTGGAGAAAAGGGAACACTTTTGCACTGTTGGTGGGAATGAAAACCGGCACAGCCACTATGGAGAACTGTGTGGAGATTCCTTAAAAAACTAGGAATAGAACTGCCATATGACCCAGCAATGCCAATGCTGGGCATACACCCAGAGGAAACCAGAACTGTAAGATACTTATGTACTCCAATGTTCACTGCAGCACTATTTACAATAGCTAGGACATGGAAGCAACCTAGATGTCCATCAGCAGTCAAATGGATAAGGAAGTTGCGGTACATATACACAATGGAATATTACTCAGCTATAAAAGGGAACACATTTGAGTCAGTTCTAATGAGGTGGATGATACTGGAGCCTATTATACACAGTGAAGTAAGTCAGAAAGAGAAACACAAATACTGTATATTAATGCATATATATGAAATGTAGAAAGGCAGTAACGATCCTATATGCAGGGCAGCAAAAGAGACACAGACGTAAAGAGCAGACTTTTGGACTCTGTAGGAAGAGTCCAACAGACTCTTCTCTCTGTAGGAGAAGGCAAGGGTGGGATGATTTGAGAGAATAGCACTAAAACATGTATATTACCATATGTAAAATAGACGACCAGTGCAAGTTCAATGCATGAAGCAGGGAACCCAAAACGGGTACTCTGGGACAACCCAGAGGGATGGAGTGGGGAGGGAGGTGGAAGGGGGATTCAAGATGGGGGACACATGTGCACCCATGACTGATTCATGTTGATGTATGGCAAAAACCATCACAATATTGTAAAGAAATTATCCTCAAATTAAAATTAATTGGTTAATTAAAAATGAGTGACAGTTTACCATATCAACAGATTAAAGAAGAAAAAACATATGATCATCTCAATAGTTGTAGAAAAACCCTTTGACAAAATCCAACATTCATTCTTGATTTAAAAAGAAAAAAGACTCAGAAAATCAGGAACAAAAGAGAATATCTACAACCTGACAAAGAGCATCTACTAAAAACCTGTAGCTAAGAGCGAAAGAAACCTTGGGTCTACCCTAAAAGAGCCCATGACTGTAAAACAAATGCCAAGCTCCCCAAAATGTACTAACAGAAAAGAAACTACATAAACCCCTCAGGCCCAAGGAGGGTGTGCTCAACTGCAGTCAAGGAGGACAAAGAACAAAGAACTGCCCAGGGGAGTGAGTTTCCCGGGGAGCAACAGACAAGAAATTCCTCCTGGAGAGCAGAATCAAGAGTCTAAGGAAGGAGTGTCTCCAACTGCCAGGACAAAGATATCACCGCCACCACCAATCAGTAACTGCTTTGTATCTCCAATTCTCCTCTTTTCCAAATTCCAAAATTTCTAATGTGAGGATCCTCTCTTGCAAGCCGTTAAGAAGAATATTGTACAAAAAAAAAATCTACACCTTATACTATATTTAATGGTGAATGACTAAATGCCTTTCCCTTAATATTGAGAACAATGCAGTTGTCAATTCTTTCCACTCATATTCAACATCATAGTGGAAGTTCTAACTACTGCAATAAAACAATATGTATGTGTATATATGTATATGTGTGTGTGTATATATATATATATATATATAATTAAAAGAAGAAGTAAAACTCTCTTCTTATAGGTGACATATTATCTATGGAGAAAAATCCAAGAGAATCTGCCCAAAACCTATCATAACTCCACTGTGTATGCATTAGAATGACCAAAATCTGAAACACAGACAATGCCAAATGTCATCCAATGATCACGTGGAGCAATAGGAACTCTCATTCATTGCTTATGGGAATGCAAAATAATCCAGCCACTTTGGAAGATAGTCTGGCAGTTTCTTATAAAATTAAAGACATTTTTATCATATAATCCAGCAATTGTGTTCCTTGATATTTACCCAAAGGAGTTGAAAACTTAGGTCCCCACAAAAACCTGCACACGGATGTTTATAGAAGCTTTATTCCTAATGGCCAAAACTTAGAAGCAACCAAGATGTCTTTTAGTAGGTAAATGAATAAATTAAATGTGGTATATCCAGACAATAGAATATTATCTAGCGCTAAAAAGAAGTGAGTTATCAAACCAAGAAAAGACATGGAGGAAACTTAAATGTGTGTGACCAAATGAAAGAAGCCAATCCAAAGAAGCTACATATTATAGGAATCCAACTATATGACATTCTGGAAAAGGTAAAACTATGAAGACAGTAAAATGGTGAGTGGTTTCTGGGGTCTGGCACGAGGGAAGGATAAGTAGGTCAAGAACAGAGGACTTTAAGGTAGTGCAACTATTCTGTACGATATTATAATGGCGGATACATGTCATTGTACATTTGTCCAAATCTACAGAATGTCCAATACGAAGAATGATCCCTAATGTAAACTACACACTTTGGGTGATAATTATGTGTTAATGTAGGCTCAACTGTTGTAACAAACCTACCACTCTGGTGAGGATGTTGATAATGAGGAAGGTTATGCATGTGGGAGGCAGGTGTTATCATAAGAAACTTTTATTTCCTCTCAATTTTGCTGTAAAGTAAAACTGTGCTAAAAAAAAATAAAGTCGATTTTTCTAAAGCACCTATAACAGTAAAGTGAATTAAGCAAGATTAGTCACACAAAAAAACTGTATTTCTATATAAAAGCAATGAAATCGGAGAAGGCAATGGCACTCCACTCCAGTACTCTTGCCTTGAAAATCCCATGGATGGAGGAGCCTGGAAGGCTGCAGTCAATGGGGTCGCTGAGGGTCAGACATGACTGAGCGATTTCACTTTCCCTTTTCACTTTCATGCATTGGAGAACGAAATGGCAACCCACTCTGATGTTCTTGCCTGGAGAATCCCAGGGATGGGGCAGCCTAGTGGGCTGCCGTCTATGGGGTCGCACAGAGTCGGACACGACTGAAGTGACTCAGCAGCAGCAGCAATGAACTATTGAAAACTGAAATTTTAAAAATAATATATTTAAAATACCACAAAAAAGTAAAATACTAAGCATAAGTCTAACAAAATGTGTGCTAGATCTGTAGATTGAAAACTGTTGAGAGAAATAAAAAGAAATTAAATAGGGAGATATTATATTTGTGAGTTGACAGTCTCAATGTTGTTAAGACATTGATTCTCCTCAAATTTATCTATAGACTCAATACAAGTCCAATAAAAATCTCAACAGGATATTTTGTAAAATTTTACAAGCTGATTTTAAAATTTAAATGGAAAGGCAATAAAACAGACAAAGTAATCTTGAAAAGAAAAGAATAATGTTGGAAGACTGCTTGATTCCAAGATATACTAATAAGATAAAGTAATCTAGGTAGTATGGGACTGACAGAAGGATAAACAGTTAGATCAATGGGACAGAATAGAGAAGCTACATATACAGAGCCAACTGACTATGAACAAAGATTCAAATGCAACTCAATGGAGAAAATACAGTCTTTTTGACAAATGATGTTAGATCATTTGGGTGGTGCAGTTGGTAAAGAATCCGCCTGCCAATGCAGGAGATGCAAGAGATGTGGGTTCGATCCCTGGGTTGGAAAGATCCCCTAGAGAAGGAAATGGCAATGTAGTCCAGTATTCTTGCCTGGAAAATTCCACAGACAGAGATGCCTGGCAGGCTATACAGTCCATGGGGTTGCAAAGAGTGGGACACCCACACACACTGAGCACACGAACACAGACACATGCAAAAATGTAAACTTCAATTTGCAGTTCTACCACATATAAGAAATTAACCCAAAATGAATCAGATCTAATTGTGAAATTTAAAACTATAAAACTTCTAGAACAAAACAAAGGAGAAAATATTTATGACCTTTGGTTAGGCAGAGATTTCTTATTCACCACAGAAGAAAGCACAATCCACAAAAGAAAAAGATTGGTAAATGGAAGATTTTTAAAATTCAGAATTTTGGCTCTTTAAAAAACAGTTATAAGATTGAAAATATAAGCCATTGTCTTGTAAAAATTACTTGGAAATCTCATATCTAATATTAAAAGATCTCAAAACAATGATAAGCAGAAAAACAAACAACTGATTAAAAATGAGCAAGATTTAGATAGCACCTCACCAAAGAAGATATATGGATGACAATAAGCACATTAAAAGAAATTCATATCCTTCTACTGTAATAAATCATAGCTGTGCATGTGTCAAACAAAAAAAATAATAATAAAAGAAGTTCATCATTAAACATTAGTAAAATGAAAATTAAAATCACAATAAGATACCATAATATGCCTATCAGAATAGCCAAAAAAAATTTTAACTAATAATGTCATGTGCTAATTCAGTTCAGTTCAGTCACTCAGTCATATCCAACTCTCTGCAACCCCGTGGACCACAGCACAACAGGCCTCCCTGTCCATCACCAACTCCCGGAGCCTACTTAAACTCATGTCCATCGCATTGGTGATGCCATCCAACCATCTCATCCTCTGTCATTTCCTTCTCCCACTTTCAATCTTTCCCAGCATCAGGGTCTTTTCCAATCAGTCAGTTCTTCACATCAGGTTGCCTAAGTATTGGAGTTTCAGCTTCAACATCAGTCCTTCCAATGAATATTCAGGACTGATTTCCTTTAGGATGGACTGGTTGGCTCTCCTTGCAGTCCAAGGGACTCTCAAGAGTCTTCTCCAACACCACAGTTCAAAAACATCCATTCTTTGGTGCTCAGCTTTCCTTATAGTCCAACTCTCACATCCATACATGACCACTGGAAAAACCATAGCTTTGACTAGACAGACCTTTGTTGGCAAAGTAATGTCTTTGCCTTTTAGTATGCTGTCTAGGTTGGTCATAACTTTTCTTCCAAGGATTCAGCTTCTTTTAATTTCATGGCTGCAGTCACCATCTGCAGTGATTTTGGAGTCCAAAAAAGTAGTTTCTCACTGTTTCCACTGTTTCCCCACCTATCTGCCATGAAGTGATGGGACCAGATGCCATGATCTTAGTTTTCTGAATGTTGAGCTTTAAGCCAACTTTTTCACTCTCCTCTTTCACTCTCATCAAGAGGCTCTTTAGTTCTTCACTTTCTGGCATAAAGGTGGTGTCATCTGCATATCTAAGGTTATTGATATTTCTCCCAGCAATCTTGATTCCAGCTTGTGCTTCATCCAGCCTGGCATTTTGCATGATGTATTTCTGCATTTAATTTAAATAAGAAATAAGTAGGGTGACAATATACAGCCTTGACGTACTCCTTTTCCTATTTGGAACCAGTCTGTTGTTCCATGTCCAGTTCTAGCTGTTGCTTCTTTTTTTTTTTTTTTTTAAACTTATACTGCATTTTTTTTTCTTTTTACTTTACAATATTGTATTGGTTTTGCCATACATTGACATGAATCCGCCATGTATGTACATGTGTTCCCCATCCTGAATCCCCCCTCCCACCTCCTTCCCCATCCCATCCTTATGGGTCATTCCAGTGCACCAGCCCCAAGCACCCTGTATCTTCTTGACCTGCACAAAGATTTCTCAGGAGGCAGGTCAAATGGTCAGGTATTCCCATCTCTTTAAGAATTTTCCACAGTTTGTTGTGATCCAAACAGTCAAAGGTTTTGGCGTAGTCGATGAAGCAAAAGTAGATGTTTTTCTGGAACTCTGTTGCTTTCTCAGTGATCCAGCAGATGTTGGCAATTGGATCTCTGGTTCCTCTGCCTTTTCTAAATCCAGCTTAAACATCTGGAAGTTCACAGTTCACATACTGTTAAAGCCCAGCTTGGAGAATTTTGAGCATTACTTTGCTAGCATGTGAGATGAGTGCAATTGTGTCGTAGTTTGAGCCTTCTTTGGCATTGCCTTTCTTTGGGATTAGAATGAAAACTGACCTTTTCCAGCCCTGTGGCCACTGCTGAGTTTTCCAAATTTTCTGGCATATTGAGTGCAGCACTCTCACAGCATCATCTTTTAGGATTTGAACTAGCTCAACTGGAATTCCATCACCTCCACTAGCTTTGTTCATAGTGATGCTTCCTAAGGCCCACTTGACTTTGCATTCCAGGGTGTCTGGCTCTAGGTGAGTGATCACACCATCATGGTTATTTGGGTCATGAAGATCTTTTTTTGTATAGTTCTTCTGTATATTCTTGCCACCTCTTCTTAATATCTTCTGCTTTTGTTAGGATTAAGAATAACTTACACTTTTATACCTTGCTGATGGGAGTGCAAAATGGTACAACCACTTTGGAAAACAAGTAGTCTCTTATAAAGTTAAATATATCTTACCACAGGACATAGCAATCACACTCCATTTCATTTATCCATGTTAAATGAAAATGTATATTCACAGAAAAACTTGCACTTAAATGGCTATAGCAGTTTTATTCATAATCTCTACAAACTGAAAATTTAACTTCTAAATGGATAGACAAACTGATATATCATATAATGCAATATTACACAGCAATGTAAAGGGAAGAACTACTGATACTTGGCAGCATGAGTGGCTCTCAAATGCAATATGCTAAATGAAAGAAGGCTACCTACCTGTATAATTCCATTTATGTGATATTCCTGAAAAGGCAAAACCACAGACTCAAAAATGGTCTGGAGTTGGGAAGTGGGTTTGACTATAAAGAGACATAAGGAAAATTCTTGGAATGATGGAACTATTTTATATCTTGATTGTAGCATGACTTATGCATTAGTCAAAACTTGTAGAACAACACACTTCTGGTTTTCACTGTTTGTAAGTTATACCTTAATTTAAAAAGTGTGCTGGAAGAATATAAGCTTGTGATCATAGATTTGAAGTTCCCACAACATTCTCTGTTGCCATGTATTAGGTTGAATAGAACTGTATGCATAGATAGCTCCCAAGTCCATCTAAAATCAGTTAATAATCAAGGTCTTGATACCCATATTATACTTCTTTTTGAGGACACCTTTGATCAGGTAGCCCTTTACAACTAGTATCATAAAAGAAATAAGGGCATCTGTCTCTGCCTCTTTGCCTAGCAGGAATAGAGGAAGGAACAGAGGGAGGAAGTGAGGGAGAGTGAAAGACCGGAATTAATATATACATAACTGACACAGCACGCTTGTAGACAAAGTTTTTTGGCCAATAGGAATCTATGAATTTATGCTAACCTTAAACTTTGTGCAACATGTGAAAATGAAAAAAGTTCAGTCATGTTCGACTGTCTGTGATCCCATGGACTGTGGTCCACCAGGCTCCTCTGCCCATGGAATTCTCCAGGCAAGAATACTGGAGTGGGTAGCCATTCCCTTCTCCAGGGGATCTTCCTGACCCAGGGATCAAACCCAGGTCTCCTGCATTGCAGGCAGACTCTTTACCATCTGAGCCATCATAGCACCAGGTAAAATCCCTGTTAGTTTTGGTAATCCTTAATTTACTAAGCCAAGCAAACAGTCATGTCAATGAGGGATTTACTCTAGGCAGCCAAGGCACCATGCATTAGAATCAATAAACATGAAAACATACATAATGCATTCTTTGTAACCTAAGTGATTCTAAATGAGGAATCTTGAAAGCTTAGCAAATTTCAAAAGTATCCCAAGTCACATTTACTTGCCTCATCAGTTGGAGGCATAAGTACAAATTGCTTTTATGCTAAGGAGAGGTTATATTCATCATTTTGACTTCAGAAATTTGCCCAAGAGTTTGATGTTTCCCCGGATTCACTGAGAACAATAAAACTTTGCAGTTTACAAATTTCACGTACAACACCTATTCTTGTAACTTGAAACAACTTTTTAAGAGCCC